>NC_134175.1:28880272-29219772 GCF_964188355.1 Buteo buteo
CGGCCAGCACCTGCATGAGTAGTTAGAGGTTTTCCAAAGTTGGGTGGGAAATGAATTGATTTATCTTTGCTTAAAGCTTTATATCAGAGCTTGAGGAAAGAAAAAAAGGAATGTTAGCTTACAGTCATGATAAAGGTTCTGCAGATACTTCATTTTCCCTGTTAACTTTCAGATAGATCATGTGAAAGGCAAAGTTTCTAAAGATGATTTCCTTGTGGGTTTTCTTCTGTTACAATCCCAACTGGTTGTAATCTTCTAAATTCACACAGACAATAAGAAAGCTTATGAATTCAGTTAATTTGTTATTCCATATCTTAAACATGTGTCAAGAAGCCAGCTAACCCACTGGTCTTCAGTCTTGTTGCTTTGCTGTTTCAGAACCAAAGTAAAATCTGTTAGGATCCATCAAATCCTAAGCTTGTGCCACTTCCCATTTCTGGCAGAAAAAGCAGAAGCAATACTAGTTTCCCAAATCCCTATCAAACAGTTGCAATATAAAAAGTTAAAAAGTGCTATCATCTTGGAAGCTAGACCTAGAGAGAAATTGGATAAGAACTTCTGCTATTCTCTCTTCTGTGTATATTCTTTGATACCTCCATTGGTGTTCTGTGTATATATGTTGAAATCAAGTTTTGAAAAGTCTCTGAGTTTTGAGTTTCTTTTCTCCTCCCATATTTTACACAAGGATCCTCTGCGACTGGTCAGTGAACCCAAAGTTATGCCTGAGTTTTTCTACGTCACCATTGCTACAGAGCACCATAGGGGAAGCCATAGTCCCCTTCTGGTGCTGCCTCTGCAGGTTTCTGACCACCTTTTGAGCCATTCAAAACACTGAACTAGCAGAAAACTACCTTGGCAAGAAAAACTGCACATCATTTTTGTTCAGTTTGTGAACTGAATGAGGTTACAGAATGAAGGGGGGTGGGGGGTGGAACTAGAAGAAATTAGTGGGGTATACAACACTCTCTTCAGTTGACAGTAAGTTTCATCATTTCAGCCATGGTGTTTAGCATGACCCAAGATGTCTGGAAATGGAGAAAAGCAGTTACTGTTAAATTGCATTACCTTTAAGATTTTGTGCTTTGATCTCATCAGGTTTCTTAAGACAGAGAAGGTCATGGCTGGTCAGATGAGATCCCTTACTTCCCTTTCCTCTTTTCCCTTGAAAATCCAAAGTTAGTATACTAATTTGTACCTGCACCCTGTGCTGAGCTTCCTTTCAGTCAGAGAGGCAATGAATATGCAACAGTGAGCGTTACTTTTGGGTGAGATATCAAGCCAGGGTCTTGACTCTTCGAATAGAATCAAACTTTGTCTAGACCAAGACCCTCCAACATCTGTTAATCAGACTCAGAAAATGCTAGTGAGATGAGAGTTTACAACAGAGGTGCTGTTAACAGGTTGCTGTGTAACCAGGAGATCTGTGTTATTTGTCATCTTCTCTGAACTCTTCTACATTTGGGTAGAGGTTGCATGTGTTCATTAGCACAAGTTCACAGATAATAATGAACTAAAAACTAGCAGCCTTTTCTCTGTCTGGACAGTGCAAAATAGTTTATATGTGCTATTAATTAGAATTTCTAGAGGGTTTGTTGCAGAAACTCAAAGCATGGCCCATATAAAAAAATGTTGGATAATTTGTGCAATCTGTATATTATAGAGGGAATGAGAACTTTCTCTTTGAAAAGCTATTTCTGTAGTAGTTGGACTATTCATTGTCTTGTATTATTTCTGTCTTAGAAACATGATAGAACAAGAAAGAAAGACAGAAAGACAAAGAAAGAAAGGAAAGGAAGAAAAGGAAGAAAAAATAAAAGAAAGGAAGGAAGGAAAAGAAAGAGTGAAAGAAAGGGAGAAACAAAGATAGAAAGAAACAAAGAAAGAGAGAAACAAAGACAGAAAGAGAGAGAGAGCAGGGGCGGGGAAGACAATTCCAGTATACTTTCTGGTAGAGTTTTCAGTAAAGGACTCATTAGAGTACCAGAGGAAGCATGTGGAGGATAATTACTTAAGACAAATGCTGCAACATTACCGTAAGCCAGAGGAAGAAGGCTATGAAATGCTGTGGGCACCTACACACATCAGGACAACCAAGAAGAAAGGTAGGTGACCATTTACTGCTATAATACCTATTTCACTTTAAAAGATTGAAAACGGTGGGGTTTTTGAATCAAAATACAAATGACACATTTTTCTATGATACTCTGATGTCCTGCTAGCAAGTGTTTTCCGGTCAATCAATCAGTCACTCAAGTAGTCAAAAATCTTTAACCACATAAAAATCTATTGAGAACAAGCTTTATTTACAATGGTGACCTGGCCAAGAAAGCTCGCAAACAGCAATATGTAACATCACTTACAGACATACAATCACTATTGTATATTACTAGAAAGCTCCCAAACATATCACCAGGCATAAATCAATTATATAAAATACCACAAACATCAAATAAACCAATAAAAGAGGGAAGGTCATAACACCACCAGACATGTCATGAATAACCGCCACAAACATCAGCCAGTGATTCATCCACAGTATGAATAAAAAACCAAAAGATATACAAGCAATTCCTGTTAGATCCTTTTGTGTTCTGTTAAAAATGTGTTACTGTCTTTTGATGTTGTCTATTTTACAACATTATTTCTATTTATATTTCACTAAGGGCATCAATTATTTTTAAAGTCTATGTTAACTACATACAATTGTGGGGGGGCGTTTGTTATATAAATGTGCATTTTAACATGTATGTTTTGCTTAACAATTCACTGCATATATTTCCATGCTTGCTTATAATTGGTAATACTTTGCATTTAGTAATATAGTTCACAATATTATTACAGTTCAGTCTGCTAAAAGAAATTGGACATAGAACACAAAGAGAAGCATAGTTTGGTATCATTGTCATTGTTGTGTGTGTGTGTCCCCTCCACCTGGGGGATTATTATATCCTGGATTATGGACGTAATTCAAAAGCCTCTAAGATTTGAAGAACACTACCTCCAGCTAGTCAGCATCTCTTAGAATCTGCACCACTATTTGTATATTAGCAACAAAGAACACATATAAAACCATCATTAAACTTGGTCTTTAGCGAGCTTAGACCTTATACATAGAACAGCATATCTGTAATGATTAAATGTGATGATTGCAATCAATCCACTTTTAAATGCCAGATCATGCCTTTCTTAGTGTGTATGTCTGTATGCCTTATTTCCAGAAGTCCATGTTAAATGCCTACCAGTCTAGAGGAGTCCTATTCCTCTGTACTCCCAACTGGAATATACATTTATATTTTTGCAAGGGCCACAAGAGTTTAACCTTCACAAATTCTGGTTTATTTGATAGTGTTTGACACATGGTTTTCAGGTTGCATTCAAAGCAGCTGTCTCATCTGTTTGAATGAAATTTATAATATAGAAAATGCTAAATTCCACCCTCTGCTTAGTACTCCCAATTATTCAACATTAATATAATGTAAGTAAGCATTACCTTCAGTCAAACTTGACAGAAAATTAGATAGCATGTCTCATCAGATCCTGTTCTCAAAAGGAACATCTATGAGCAACTCAGAGCTTACATGGTGGTGATGGCATTGTCCACCATTTACACTCCAGTAGTGTTCAGCTGCTGAGACATCAGCAAGAGAAACTTGTCAGCTAACTTGGAAACAAAAGCATTTTATTGCTGAAAACAAGATTTGCATTTAAAACTCCTTTATAGCTAAACTGATATAATTGGAGAAAGTGGGTGAAAACATTTGGTTTATTTATATACATCCTCTTCCAGACATGAAGCATATTCTGAAATTCAGAATAAATAGATCATCCAGACTCTAATCTAGATCCCCTGCTTTTAAACTGATGATATTGGCTGAAAATCAGACTGCCATCATTTCAGATTAGTCATTTTTTGCTTCATTGATAACATATGCACTTAGAAGCAAGTTCTGCACATTTAAAAAAAAAAAATCCAACTCTTCTATGCATGCATTTTTCAGATACAGACCCAGCTAGTATATGCTAACACCAAGCAATTTGTTTTGCAGCATGTCACATAATTCTCTTTTTTTTACACCCAATATCTATGATTAAGAAATGTAATACATACTAAGAAAGTCTTAGATAATTTACACGATGCATTAAAGTGTTTTGCATGAGAATATAGTATGATGCAGACAGCAGAAGAATTATGTCTTTCATTAAAAGGTTTGCAACTCAGTGTGCTATGATATAACTATAGCAGTTTTTCTGTCTCAGTGAAGGTTTTTTATTTTAAACACTGCCTTGAAAACCAAGGGATGCATATGCAATGGCACTACTTTGGCTATATGTTTTAACTTAATATCACCTTTTAGTAATTACACACTGTCAGTTTACCTGCTGTCCCAGGGTTATGGGTGAACAGCCATGCTGTCACTGTTCTTCATCTCTCTGAATCTTGATGTAAGCAGTAAAATAAGATGGCATTTTTTCATTATTTAACGTTTTAAAACAATCCTAGTTCAAAGCCTATTTGAAGCAGTTCATCAAGAATGATATACATTAAGGTCAGGATTAAAAGAAAACCAATTACATGGAAGAAATATGATTTTTGCCACAAATCCTTTATGTGCAAATTAGGATGTGTATTTGCTGCCTAATTTGGAAAGCACCAAAGGACAACTTGCAGAGATGTAGAGTAGCCTTTGGAGGAGTTCAGCATTTGTGTTTCCTGAGGAATTTAAGCAGGGAAGAGGAATGGTGCACTTCACAAGAAGGCTTGTGTTCAGCGTAAAACCTGATCATTGCTCAGCACGCTTTGCACTACCTGAAAAAACACTTTAGGTGTAGACTAGCAGTTTGGAAGCTTCTCCAGCTTGGAGCAATCTCCAAATGTGGCAGTGTGCGTATAGGGTGTTCTGCATCCTATTCATACCTTCACTGTGTTGCTGACAGAATAAAAGACAGAGCTCTAAGCTGATATAGCATTTTGATGCTGTTTGACTATAAGAACAGTTTACAAGGCAGAAAAGGTTTTATCTCATTGTTTTTCAGGGTCTATTTCAGAGGCACTACAAACCATGCTTAGAGCCTTACAGATATCTTCCCTCTCTCCCGTCCACTGAAGTTAAGAACAACTTGCTGTGACTGTTTCTACCTGTTTTCTCTTTCTTACATTGTCTTCTCATCACTTATCTACTTCATTTTGTGTTCACTGGTTCTTCATACTTTTACACTAAATATTTGCTTGGAATATGTAGCTATGAAGTTGTTCTTTCTGTCCATGTCAAAAAGCTTCTGCTGTATTTTCAGGGAAAAAAAATGGATTATACAGCTTTGTAACATCTAGACATCATAACCAGCATTTTATTGAGCCTTTATCTCAGCATGTAGATCAGCATGATAGGTAGTTGTTTCACACCCTCCCCAGTTCCATCTAGGTCTAAGCATCTACAACATCAGGGGGTAAGGGGGGATATTTTGTTCCCTGCTCAATGCTCTATTACTATTGTTTAGCTTGTAGTGCTTTAAACATAAAATATATTTGAGCTTCTGATGCCGATAAGAATGGTAATACCTATCAAAGAATAGTGACTATAAACTAAAATGCAGGAGATTGAGTTTCACTTTATAATAATTAATACCAGCTAGTATAATAGCTAATACCATTTTACCTAAGTGGTAAAAAGACTGCAATATCTAGTGCTCAGACATAGCTCCTCTGTTTTGCTGTTTCTGACTAATATAACACACAGACTTAATAAATCCAAAGCATTTAAAGGATTTTTCCATAAGATATTCTACTAGTATGTGGGCTTTGGTGAAATTTGTTAAGCTGTATTTAAAAACAAATCGAAGAAGCAGTAAATCTTCTGTTGTTTGGCCAGAGCTTACTTGTACTTTGGTGCAGAAGCATAATAATGTTCTACTGTGAGTGCAAAGCTGCCAACACTGAGAATCTGTATATCCTCCCAAGACCTTGTTTATAAAGACAAGAAAACTCAGTGTGGCTTGTCCTGCATTGACACTTCACCTTAAAGGAGTTGTATTTCTTCCGCATCCTCCTCCCCGCAGACTGTGGCAGATTGGAGTCACAGCCCATGGGACTTGGGCAGCAGTGTGTTCCCAGAGTGGAGGAGAAAACCTCAAGGAACGTAGAGCTATAACTACCCCCATGCAACACAGTGTGCTCAAATTAATGATAGCAATATGCAAATTCTTGACTACTGTAATGGCTTTTAAAGGTGTGGACATCTGGATGCCTTTTAATCTAACAGAGCGCTCAATTCAATAATAATATGCATCAAGACATCAACAGTATAGTGCTATTTTTGCCTCTTTTTCCTGCTAACTGAGCTGTATTCCAGACTCCTGTAGTGAGGTCCATGGCCCTCACTTGCTGTCTAGTTAATAATTTGCTGCATGAATTGCAAACCACCTCCCAAATGCTCTGGGGATCTGAAAAAGTGAGAGTGACACTGACTCACCTTTTGAAAATGTGGTGCATTGAGCTATGAATGAAAACTGTTATTGTAGCATTTAGTGTGTCCTGGGGGCAGGGGAAGTCACAACGACCTGCTGCTACTATTCAAGGAATGGCCTTGTGGAAATCTATTTATTTCATATGCAAATAGCTCGGATAAATAGTAAGTCTTCAATCTAGTCAATCCTCCTTCAGCTCAGATGTTTGGAGCAAGTGAGCCACAGCTGATACTTCACCTGATGTAATTCTCCCAAGACCAGGGCCCCAGACCAGGGCTATCTCTGAAATCACTGATCAAAAATTAGGAATTAAAATTAAGGTCAACCAAAGGAAAACCCCCCATGGATCTTCCTGGGTTCATCTCTGCCACACAATGTCTTAGTGATGCCATGTATCTTGCTCTGCAGTAAATTTGCACGTGGTCAATAACTCCTGTGTGCTGTGACTTTCAGTACTAAATATTGCTCACACCAAAAGTCACTGGCAGCTGAATTTTGAGTGTATGAAATCCTACATATTACTAATCACTCCTCCTCTCTCTTGCCAAAATTAACTATCTAAAATGGGCAGCCAAATTTATTGGAAACTTCTAATTTTGATATCAATCTACCTTAAGTCAACAGCTGTGAAATAGAGGTAGTAGTGCCTGTATACCTCGGAGAGATAGTAGGAGGATAGGTGCTTCACACAATGCAAGTGCTGTATTGATAAGGACCACAAGCATTCACCTGATAAAATGAGGACTTCTGTCTTCAGAAGATGCTTTGAATAGTGCATAGGAAATAATTCATGGGACCACACACTGGCAGTAAGGGAAAAACTGATGATTCAAGAGCTTCTTTTTCAGTGGTCACTGCTCATCCTATATATCAAGTATTACAGCATCCTGGAACTTGAGAAAAATGTTGTGGAACTTGTGTCAAAAATAGCATGCAGTTGTGAAACTAAAGGCTTTGGTTAGGTGCATACATGCAAGAGGTTTGAATTAGTTTTGTACAGACTTTGATTATTCTAGTGTTTCTTAACTTTGGCATGCTTGGCTTTGTAACCTTATTAATGTTCTATCAGACTAGTTGTGGTGCAAAATTATAGGAATCATTAAACTGAGAGAAAAAGATGCTTTAGGATATATAATCTATCAAATTTTTCAGACCAAATTTATATGACGGTGTCATGGTTTAACCCCAGCCAGCAACTAAGTACCACACAGCCTCTCACTCACTCCCCCCCCCCCGCCTCAGTGGGCTGGGGGAGAAAATTGGGAAAAGAAGTAAACCTTGTGGGTTGAGATAAGAACAGTTTAATAGAATAGAAGAAACTAATATTGATAACACTAATAAAATGACAACAGTAATAGTAAAAGGATTGGAATGTGCAAATGATGCGCACGGCAATTGCTCACCACCTGCTGATCAACACCCCGCTAGTCCCCAAGCGGCCATCCCTCCTGCCCCTCCTCCCCCCAGTTCCTATACTGGATGTGACATCCCATGGTATGGAATACCCTGTTGGCCACTTTGGGTCAGCTGCCCCGGCTCTGGCCCTTGCCAACTTCTTGTGCCCCTCCAGCTTTCTTGCTGGCTGGACATCAGAAGCTGAAAAATCCTTGACTTTAGTCTAAACACTACTTAGCAACAACTGAAAACATCAGTGTGTTATCAACATTCTTCTCATACTGAACTCAAAATATAGCACTGTACCAGCTACTAGGAAGACAATTAAGTCTATCCTGGCTAAAACCTGGACAGATGGTATTTGCCATCCAAGGCAATGAGTATAGGATCAAATAAAAACAGTTGTCAAAGCAGATATTTAAGTGAGTGTAAAAAAAAATCTTTGTACATTTTCTCCATATCAGACAGTCTTGCATATGTGACTGGGAATTTTTTTATAGTTTTTGTTTGTTTGTACTGACACACACAACTTGTGGTGGCCTGTCTTCTGTACTCTGACATGATAAAAATTCAGAAGTGAGATGAGGATGGGAACAACCCAAAGGATATCGTAGGCTTACTAACCTGCATCCTAATGGCCCAAACCATGACATTAGTCTCTCTTCAGAATATCTGTCCTTTCCTTGTATAAAGACTTATATCTTTAAGAGATGCTGTTTATCCATAAACAGCCATCTTGCATAAGAAGCTGTATGTGTTCTTATAATGCAGTATAACACCTGTCCTGTGAAAAAATTGTAATGGAGTGGCACTCAGATTACACCAGGAGAAGGTTAAGATCTTCTCTGTGTACCATCAATGACATGCTGATTACATCCTCAGGAAAATATTCCATACAATTAAAATATGAAATGTTAGATAATTTCTTTCTTATGCCAGTTAATAGAAAGTATATATAATAAAATGTACACAGATATCCCTGAGTGTAGAGGCCTGCTACTTCTGCCTAGTGCCAGCAACACCAACACAGTTCAATTGATACTGCAAGTGGTTTTCTCCTTAAAGCTGCAGACCATTATGAAATGTCAGACTTCCTGCTGGTGCTCTAAGATGGGAACCAGTTGCAGAGACTCGAACAAGTAATATAGCTAGCCTGGCTTACAGCGGCACTACCAGAAGTGTTTGCTTTTATTTACTAAGCATTAGTCACTAAGTTCACCTAAACCCAGTTTCAGTCATGAGTGAAATGCTGAATCAGAGTTGAAGATCAAGTGAAAAGAGACAGCTTCTCCAAGATTTCCAAGTTAATATGTTAGTTAAATGGAATGTGTCCAATGACATTCTAGTTTAAAATAGTCTAATCCAAAGTGATTCAAGTTTTTAGCATTGTATAATCTCATTCAGCTGGTGCAGAGATGTCATTGCCACTGTGTGGCAAGTAGGTGCTCAGTAATAGTTTTGCTCTGTACTTCTCTTCATTGCTATCAAGCTTCTACACACAAAGAACTGCAGAATAGGTTTTTAATTTGCCTTTGTGTCTAGAATTTACATATTAATTTGAGCTGTAAATTATAGAAACATGCAGATTATACAGTATAAAACCATTAGATACACTGAGTTCCACAGCTTCCAATGTCTTAGTTCATATAAATAGAAAAACTATTTTTAAGTGTCAGAGAAAATGATATACTGTCTCAAAAGCCGAGTATTATGTCTTCAAGGAGTAGTTAGTGAGAGCACTAAGGACACAGGAAGCTCTGTTCTTTCACTATATGAACAGCTTTTGAAAATTATTTGCAGTAGCTCCTGATGTCATGACAGAAGAAAGAAAAGGGTCTGTTTCTGATGGTTTAGCAATGTCTCTTGGATCCTGAGTTCTGTACTCTGAGGTCTTGAACATTCCTAAGGTCTCCTAATGTACTTGGCTAGTTTGAAAACTGGAACAGAAAAGATTGATAATATATGAGTTCTACCCCTGAGCTTTGCAGCTTGTACTTGAATTTGTGTGCCCAGAAAGACTTTCCTAAGAGCTGCCTTACACTCCCAATGAACTCAACATATACTATTAGAATTTGGTCCCCTATTTACATGTAAGCCATTTTCATATCTCAGGAATGAATAAGCTGCTCTCTACAAATAGAAATAAAAAAATTTTTGAACAATGCTAATTGTTAAGATTTAAATTCACACAAACAAGGGCAGAGAAAGAGTCTATTTTATGTTAGCATCTTTTTTCCAATGATATTACAGGGTACTGAATTTAGCTATGTGATCATGCATAAACATGACTCTCTCAAAGCCAATGGGAGTCTATGACATCAATAACCTGATGATGTTAATTGCTTTAGCAGAAATTAAGTGCTTTGTTAAAGACTTGTTTTAAAAAATTAATCCTTACTTTTGGAACATTGTGTTGATATTTCCAAAACTATTCATTTTACCATGTGAACTGAGAAGGTATTCTAGCAACACAAAGTATCTGAGTCCTACAACAGGGGCTTCAACTTAGAACTGCAAGCCCAACTTAACAGCTTCTGGAAAATAAGGAAAGTACAGTTCTAATAACTGCCCTGGTAGTTCCACAGTAAATATACCTGCCTGTTGGCTCAGGAACATGCCCTTAAACTACTGAGGTTGTGTGTACATTTCTATTACTGCAGAAACAAAATTCCAGAATTAAAGTCCTGCATCCACTAAGGCGGATAGCAAAATTCCCATAAAGTTCACCAGAGTCAAGGATTTATCCAGATACTTAATCTCCAAATAGGAGTTTAACTGTAGTCTCTGACACCATCTACAGAGATGAAAAGTACCTCAGAGTGCGATCTATGCTTTTTTGCCATATACTTAAAACTTTTATGCAAAACATACTGATCATAATTGAAATATGTTCTTTCATAAATTGATTTTACCCCACTACCATTTATGCATCTGTTTCAGCAGCAATGCACAGGCCCATTACTAAATGAACAATCTTTAGGCATGCTGTAATAAATTTTACACATTTTTAATCTTTTAACATTTATGGCACTGCTATCTTTAATTTTGAGAAAAACAAGGTTTGCCCATATTTTAAAATAACATGGCTAATTTAGTAAATGTGTAGAATGAACAATGCTTATTGTTAAGATTTAAGTTGACTTAAAGAAGGGCAGAGAAAGACCCTATTTTATGTTAGCATCTTTTTTCCAATGATATTACAGGGTACTGAATGTAGCTATGTGATCATACATAAACATGACCCTTCTGAAAGAGGCTGTTGGCCTTAGAAGCAGTTCTTACTAGTGAAATTATAGAAGCTTGGATGGCCAACAGTATTGAGAAATAATTGCAACTTTATCAGGCTGCTCTCAAGTAAGTGCTGTCACTGCCTGAATCTGGTGATAAATTGCATTGATCATGTAGGTTACAGAACCCCTATCAGTATCAAAGGAAAGACATTATAGTTTGACAGTGGCATCTCCATTGTCAACTTCTGGAAGTATTGTATTGCACTACATTGAATGGCTCATTTAATAACTGTTTATAAATTAAATAAGCAGAAAAATTATTCCTAGAAACTTTAAATGCTTGAGAGAATTTTTAGAACACTTGGTTTTAAGAGACACTTCAGATTAGGTAAAAATTTGAACTCTGGATATTGCAGTAATGTTGGCCAATGTTATTGCAAATAATGGATTGGTGAATGTGCACTCTAGAAGGCAATAACAGGCTCATTTTTCAGGAACACCCATTTGTATGGGAGGGTAACATGCTGCAGATGTCATGGTCAGTTAACAGGAGTTACAGTGGAGTTTCCACAAGCTGTGTGGAAACCCTGGCTTCAGAACTGTCAGGAGTTTTTCATACTATAGCAAGATTCTGATTCTGTATTCACTTCTTAGCTGTGAGTCATTTAGGATTGCTGTAAAGCTTTGAGATTGAAGCTGCAGTTCTAATATTTAGTGTGAATGGTATATCAGCAGGCTGTCACACTGGATGCTGCTATATACAGGTAAAATGTTATGTGAGGGTACTTTATTAATTTTGAACAAATGGTGGAATTCACAGTAAAGTCAAATCCACCCCATGGGCCAGACAGGTAATGTTCTTAAGCCTTAAAGAAATCTTTTGTCACCCTTCTGGTTTGAGCAGCCAGCCAAAATTTGGATTTTTTAAAGTTATTCTTAGGAGGAAAATTAATGATCAAGTCAGAAATTTTAATTTAGAAACTTCTACTTTCCTTATATGAGAAAATAATTTATAAGAACATGATGGAAAAAGAGTTTTAGTTTAAAAGTAGCATGCCGTTAGTCTAGCAACAATTTTTTCTTCTGTACTCAGTATGACACATACAGAATAGACTGTCATGCACCCAAATCTGTGACTAGAAATTGACTCTCTATAGGGAAAAATCCACTATCCAATTCCTTGTGCTTCTTGTGCCTAATAAACAGGAAAAGTTTTGCGTATTTTGATACAGCTTCCCTCCACCCCCTTTTTTAATTGATTCTGCTCCAGGTCTTAAGAAATGTGTGGCTTGGTCCTCAGCCCCATCTTAGCTCACTTCAATGAGGAGAGCTAGGAATTCAAAATAAAGTGTCTCATAGGTTATGTCTGCTAACAAATTTCCACTAATTGACATCAAACTGGTTAATTTCCATATAATAAGTGTTGATTGATTCAAGGGCTTGACTCAGCTGGCCAAGACTGTCCTTACAATGATCACTTATGGGCTACCTTTTTGGAACACAGTGGAATATTTAAGGTCTTGCCAGATTTCAAGGATGCTAGGAGTTGGAACAATGTTTTTAATCTTGGCTACTAATTACGTGGCAAAGGTATAAACTGGGCTTTGCAAATCATTATTTCCATTAGAAAGGTGTTGGAAGCAATTCCACTGAGAGCTTCCCTCCTATTTATGCAGCTGTTATTCCCATGGGAGGAGGCCATTGCAGTCCTGGCTGAAACATGGGCTTCTGTTCTGTTTCCACAGCACTTGGAAGAAAAACAAAACAGGACTAATGAAAAACACACACGGGAAATGCTTTATTATTTCATCATCCTCACCTACTGAGATCTGGCACCACTCTGTGTTTAGGAAGAACTTCTCCCGCCCTCTCTCTCTCGCGCACGGTGTGGTTGTATAAGGCTGACACTCTGTCATTTCCTGTCAGATCATTTCAGAGGAATTTGCTCTTATTTCCTCCCAGCCTCATCCCCTCCTCCCGGCCTCAGCCTTGGCTGCATGCCCCGGCAGCCATGCTGTGTTTACTTAACCGCATGGAGCGCTGGGCTGCCTCGGCTAGAAATGCTGGGCAACGCGCGCGCACGCACATCGTGAGCTCGCTCGCAGGAGTTCACGTTCACGCTCAGGAAACAGACAACAATTCATTTGTGAAGAAAGCATGCAAGACCCAAAGCCAAACCTTATGCAGGGTCTTTTTAGACAGTAGGTAGGTGATTTCTAAACTTTTTCACTAGATGTGGAAAAAAATAATACATTTTTTTTGGCCCACAAGTCTCTTAAGTAGATTTCTCTTGGAAGATGCATTTTTGATCATTTCACGTGTTCAAATTAAGGTATATTCTGGATTTGTCTATGTATCATGGAATTCATAGTACATGACTACCAGTTAATTTGACATTCAAATAATCTGTTAGGATTAGCCAAACATGTCTGGCTCCAATATATCTACCTACAGCACTGCATATATACATGGTTACTGCTACTAGTTTTTCTACTTTGGCATACCTGTGACAGACTGGATAGATTAGCTAAAATGTCCATGCCTTATAAATGGTGTAAAACTATTTTAGCACCCAACAATGGTGTGAAAATAAACCATGCAGAAACAGGACATTTATACTTGAATGATGTGTGAGCTTTTCAGTGGGTAAAGTGGTCACAGTTCATTGTTTAAAAAAAAGTAGTCTTAAGTCACTAATAATCTCCACACCAAGATTTATGGCAATGGGGAAAAAGAACTAAACTATCTGACTGAGAAGTCATTTCTTCCTTCCCTGGCAGCATAGGATTTGTTTAAACGCTGTTAGGAAAAGGCTAATTAAAATAATTTTACCAGAAGTCTGAGAGATTTCTAAGTCCAACACCAGCTCAGTGCTTTTGATCTGGAATGACAACTTGTTTCCTAATATAAACTAGAAGTTTCTTATTCATACGGAAGATGAGAAGTCAGAGAGAGAAATACCTCCCTCTGACATAGTTATAACAATAACCATTATTTTGAGTAGTAGTCATAAAATAAATGATAGTTGACATTTTACGGCAACATTTAAGTTTTATTTAATATTATTGCTGATATTTATTTAATTTAAAGCTAATGGGCTATCTGCCAGGCCAGAGCAAGAATGAATAGTTTCCACACCACTTATGATAGACTTTTCTTGTCCAGAATGCTGCAGAAGTTTAGCACAGAATCATGCAATCACAATTTGTATAAGAGATTCTTTACTCTCATTAGCTGGAATTAACATTTAATCCATGTCATTTCATAATCTGATACAATATCAGGCAAACAATTGCAGTTTTTCATTTTATGATTCATATCTTTTTTGCTTTCTCCATTGTACATTTAGTAGAGAGAAATAATTGACACAAACAAGAAAATAGCAGGATTTATTTCTATTTGCTGAATATCCACAGTATTGAGCCTTAAAATCTAATGTTAACACAACTTTTAGAATTTTCCATTTTCTAAATTTATGAAATGGGAGTTGGAGAAATCCTCAATTCCCAAGCTAAAATTAACTCACAATATTAGAAAGTTTGCCCATATGTCTGGAAGTGTGGTATTAATTTTGCAAAGTAGTGAAGCCTGAGCAGCTGTGTCAGGTAGGCACAGGTCTTTCTTCAGTAAACCAATCTATCAAATAAGATACTTTAATTTTCCCAAGTAATCATGGCAGATTTATAAGCACATTTTCTATATTTTTCCAATTTGAATCATGTTTTTGTTAAGTCGGAGGTATTCTCATGTACAGTTGTTAGTTTGTTTTCGGGACTATCACTATATACTTTAGCTTTCTTGAGTTTCTTTATATTCCTATATTTCTAGGTCCTTCATAGTGATGACTAACCAAAACAATAAGTAATCTCAGTGGTGGTATTTCAAACCAAAAAGAACATTCAGTGTTGTTTAGCTCTGCATTTTTTTAAAAAAAGAGAAAACCAAAGGGATGCAAGAGTAGCTTGCTAGTCATAGTAAATTAGTATGCAAAATTTATCACAGATCCCAACATCTCATCTGAACATGATCCTGCTCACAACCATCAACAATAAAGATTTTTTTAAATTTTACTCATTACTTAAATGTATTCAGGAATTCTTTTTAATTCTGGTGAGTTTACTATGTAGAATTTCCTGTAAGTATTCATTACAAGGTACTCAAAGTCTGAGCTATGTTTCTTAGGGGTGATTGGGCAGGGCTTAATACTAGCCTTGACATTCTATGAATTCTGTCATGGACTGTATGGTCTCACTGTCTCCTCTTGAACTACTGTGTTTCTTTCTCACTGGAGCAGTCTGTGAGAAGGAAGAAAACTAATTACTGGCACTGGGAGCTGGTCAAAGCGATTACAACACAGAAAATTAGGATGATTGAGTCCGCTGTCCTACTGCAAAGCAGGAGTGTCCATGTAATTTTTAACAGATGCTCGTGTCATCTGTTCTTAAAGGCTTGCAGGGATGGATACTCCTTATCTGCAGATTATATAAAAGCTTAAGAGCCTATTTAATAGCTATAAGATACAATATTCTTTTAAATATCAGGTTTGGGAAGAAGAAAAGAATTTAGGTTTTCCAGATAGAGATAGAACACTTGAGAATTTGCTGAAGTTGCCAGAAAAGGGCTCTCACTAGCCACCAGTGACTAGCGCCTCAGTAACTATAGGAAAGTGGACCAAAAGGAAGGTGGGATGGAAACCTAGTACTGAAGATCAATAACAAAGTAGTTTCTAGTAAGTGTACTTGGAAAAAAAAAAAAAATCCAAGGCAATAAGCCTAGAAAAAGAGATCTAGCCTAGGACTGTGATGACTTTTGTTCCTCTGAAGCCTCTGAAGACCATAGTTAAGATGAAAGAGGATCTACTACAACTTTCTGTAGTAACTTCTCACATGCTAGTTTTTTCTATTCTGGGAACTATAACTAAAACTATTTTGGCAGAAGAGACATATACACTTATCATGACAGGCTTTATGACAGGCTTTATGACTTATTAACCAGAAACAACAGAATGACTGAGACAGCATCTACAGCAGCAGAAAAATTGGAAGATTGCACTTCTGGGAATATTTTTTGTGATCTAGTATTTTCCAAAGGTATGTTATGAGACAGAGGGATGAATTTCATACCTATTTTGATGCACAGTCTGTAGATGAAATCTGGGATTGTACTGCTATATTACAAGTACTTTATTATGATTCTAAAAACCTCAGTATATATATGCATGTATAGGACACAAAGTAACTAGCAGCAATTGTTCACCTAAGGGTGACCTAAGAGTCCAAAAAATTTCACTTCTGAACTCATGTACAGAAATAAGAGGGGCTGTTAGACCTGACAGTAAACAGAACACAGAAGTAGAAATATTTTTAAAATGCATGCCTTGACAAAGATTTAAAGGAAGTGAAAATGCATATTCAGGCAATAGTGTTGAAGTTATATCATATGCAGCTGGGAAGAAAATATGAAAGCTGTTCTCTCCTGCATAAATAATCCCAAACCTATTAAGGTTCCTGAACAACAAAGCAATATGATGACTTTAATAGTACACTCCAAGTCCAATCGTCAAGCTGAGCTCTGTCCCATAGCTGTTCTGAGATCCTTCTGTAAACGTAATAGCGGCCAGCTGGACTAGGGATGGAGCGTTCCCTTTGTGAACGGTGGCAGTGGGAGTGAGGTATGACTGGAGATGAAGATAACTGTCGGGAGCAGCATACCTGTGTGGATGCGATCGCATACACTCTCAGAACAATTTTGTCTGAATAAACTGGGCTTACACACTTCAGCACTCCTAAGGAAGATACTTAAAAACACGTTTCTAAAAGCTTTAAGGAGATATAGGTAAAGTAGTACAGAGTACGGACCACAAAGCCCAGGATTATGCAATCAATCAGTCCACAGAAGGAAATGCCACCTATACTGCTACCAAAGCACTTACAGAGACAGTATTCTGTCTAGAGAACCCAAACGCAGCTAAAACTTTCCCTCTGGCCCTTATGGAGAATTATAGGAAATATGATAACTTAATGGTGAGTTTAATCAAGATAGAGCTTTTTTGCAGGTAAAAGATCTGGGTGGGCACAAGGCAGCCTTCATATTTGAGGATTCTGCAAATGCCACCTCACACTTTGGAGAGAGGGTCTCTGGAGCAAGGAGGCCCAGTGAAGATGATGTGTTACCGAAAGCTGGGGGCAGGAGCGACCCTGGCTCTAAGTCGGGAGAGATGCAGCTGTCTAATTAATCCACTTCAGATAAGTATTCAGAACATTTTGCCAGAACTGAATATCAGAATTTGAATTATTTATTTTTATTTGTAAGTGCTGACAGTGTGCTAAGTACCACAAAAGAGAGACCCCCTGTTTTGAGAGGCTTCCAAAATAAATATCATCTTTTTTTTTTTCTGGAGTTTGGCCCAATGCCCATTAGTAGCCAAACTGTGATACAATCCTAGACATAATGACATACTGTGCTCATTTTCCTCTGAGAAAAATGACTGATGATAATGCTTATGAAGAATTTCAGCTCTATTACATGGGGACCCATATACGCACAGACTGCAGGGCCACGTGTCATTTGGGAAACAAGCATGCATTCAGTATTTTTCAATGTTGAGGTACTTGTGTTAATGGCCTGACTTTTGTTGGTAATATTCACATGTATAAAACTCACCAGGAAATAATTAGGAACGCTAGATAAAATCTTGATCCCATTGGAGTTAAGAAGAATATTCCTTTTGAATTAGAAGTTTACAATACCTCCATTTTGCTGGGTAAAGAGCGGTCAGCTTTTTGTTTTGCTTTTGTGCTGCCTATGTCCAAACCTTGCAGCTGTTGTACGTAACTCTCTTCTGCCAATTCATTAAAAATAAGCTCCAAAAGAAACCTTATCATAACTGTTCAGTTTGAACTGATCTTTTTAATTAAAAAATTACAGCAGAATTTTACTGGGCAAAAAATATGAAAAGATCCTTCTTGTCCTGTCTCATAAATTGGTGGTTTAAATCTAATTCGACAGAAATCAATGGAATTATATCATTGTAGGTAATAGAGAACGAGAATCCAGATTCAAGTATTTACAGGAAATTCAGTTACATACTTATCTTTATGTGATATAGTAAACTGCTATTACCTTACCTAGTAAAATTTTTAGCACACACATGAGCAGGTATGTTTCATCCATGCCTTTAACAGGGAAAGGAGGTGGATACTTTTAATGCGTTTTACTTGGTTGGATTTGAATAGGGTCTTGTTTTTGTGAAATCTGGCTTGAATTCAAGTTAAAACATTGTTTGCTTTCTTTTTTTGTCTTCCTGCCCTTAACTATTCCTCTGCAGTGTGAAAATACCACAGCCTATGGTTGATGTCTTCATCACAGTGGAATGCTTTTAAACTTAATGAAGAGTTGTAATAAATCAGTACACTTCATTCTGCTTTCTATCATCAACACATACATACTTTCTTAGGTATTAATCCCCTCAGAGATTATTAGAAGTCAATAAGACACCTTAAAAATAATTACTATTAACTTTGAAAGGGATTGTACCTGGTATCGTAGCTGGTAGCTATCTTGTCTCCAATGAAATGACATTTGTACATTATCCATTTCTGAATTCCTCAGAAGAAGAAAAAAAATTTACATAGCTTATGGCATTTAGCCAGAGCCTTGTTTAGGATGCTGGAGTTAAGCATGTGCACTTTGTGCAGAACAGGGGCCTTAACTGGATGACTGGTTCAAGCAGGGACTTCATGTCATCCAGTATTTGGCTGGCACCTACTACAAAGCACTCAGGTACTGCAGGACTCGATGATGATCACAGAAATATCATGTTGATTTTTATTTTTCTGATGCTTCTTAGTTCTAGATGTGGTAAAATACTCCAAGGGTAGGGCTTCCTTCCCCTTCAGTTAATGGTTCGAAACTTTTTACCCAAAACCCACAGCCTGTCGGGGCCGTGAGGGCACTGATGGACCTGTCTGTCCCTGCCCGGCCCACAGCCCAGGACCCCCCGTCCGCCCCCCAGGGCCGGCAGTCCCTGCCCCAGCAATGCCCCAGCAGGGGCCAGCCTCCAGCTCCCCACGCGCCCCATGGTGCGGGGCCCTCCTGCGGGCCCACATCCCAGCACGGCCTCCGCCTCCCCCTGACCCGGGGGGTGCCCGATGCCCAGGGCCAGAGCTGTCCCACTGCCCCCCACCACAGCTGCCCTGCTCCTGGCCAGGGGTGGGACGGGAGCCCCTGGCCCCCGCAGGGCCCTGACGCAGCCAGCCCCACTCATTTCGTGTACCACCCGCACAGCTGTACGCAGCTGATCTGTTTGCAAGTGGTTATGTCATGGCGTGGCTGTGGACGACTGCGCAGGGCTCCGCAGGTCAGTCCGAGAAACACCACTTTGGAGAAGGGCGCTCCACATCTTGTCTCATCAGGCACAGAAAATAAGTGCAAATAGTTCAAACCTAAACCCTAGTGTTTACTTCCCTGAACGTGGAGAGCTTTTGATTCAAATCACAGTTTTTCAGTCGCCTCTCTATGGTTGCGCAAAACCAAATCAAGTGGCTCTGTCTCTTCTTAGCTGCAGCCTTTGCAAAAAACTGAAAGCTGGATCTGCTAGGAGCAGGGAGCCGGGCGAGTGGTTCTGCAGGTAGTGTTAACTCCTGAATTTGAAGTTTTAATATTCTTGAAAAGGCTTTGGTCATTTTCTGGGCAAACACGCAAGTAAATTCCTTTACTATTTGACTTTGGTTATCCTTTTTTTTCTGACAACATAGTTAAAAACTAATTAAATGTACTGTGCCTGAAACATGCCTTTTTAAATACTGAGAGCAATGGGTAGGGCACGTTGTTAAGTTTTGCTTCAGGTATTTCGTCTTAAAGATAACAAGGAAACTAATAAAGGGGCAAGATATTGGTGAAAGCAATACAAAATGTGAAAACAATACAAAAAGCCAAACAATGAGAGCGTATTCATTATGACTGAGAAATTTTTACAATATATTTGCTTATAGAGTTGTCCCTAACCAAGGTTACTAGCTTATTAAGGAGGTTACTATGGAAACAGTGAAACAGGGTTTCACAGATTTCTTGATTGCCCTTCTCAGTTAGGCTTCATTATATTCCTTGTTGAAAAATAAACTATACAATCTCTACAAATAAACAAGTCTCTCTTTGTGTGCAATAGGTATTTAAGATTGTAAATAACTTCTTGACATCTTACGACATGGTAGAAGTCCATTTAAATGGTTTATGTTCCATGAGGATACAACTTATTTTATGAGATTTTTTTGGTCTAGAAACAAGTTTAATGGTACCTTCATTGGCAGCGAATTGTTAGTTTTCAGTTTTTCTGTCTTTGGGCCCTGAGTAATAAACCTGTAGTAGAAAGACACCTGACTGATAGGCAGCATGAGATAGAAAAAAACTTAATAAAGCTTGAACTAAAAGCATTTCTTAAAAAGAATAATAAAATCTTAAAATAGCTTTTTATAAAAAATTGTTTCATGTATATTATAAACACCTCCCTGAGGATGATACTGGAGCAATGTCCACAGGACACATTCCACCCATGAAATGGGGTGACCCTCAGCAGATTCTGCAGGAGTTCAGCTAATGTCCAAACACTGCTATGCTTCCTTCACTGGAGGCAGATGCTTTTGAGATCAGATCAGATTAAGGCCTAAATCAGCAATTTTGTGCTTTGGCTCTCAAGTGGTGACCTTAGAATTTAAGTTAATTGGAAACAACTCTTTCTAGCTCTCCTGGTTAAGAAGAAATGCTCAAAATATGAATTTACAGTAACAAACACAGTTTGCTTGAGTGTTGCAATAGCCTCTACTGAAAGCCATAGTTCATTGCTGTATTCCCAATCTGAGCAGAGTTTGCCCCTTCTTTCACGGAAAGAAAATACAGGCTGTACAGCATGCAGGGCTGGCCTTTCCTCAGTGTGTTTTGGAGGCAGTTTGTGAAATCAGATTTTTTGTCTAGCGCTGTTCCCTACAGTGGCTCTGGACTCACATGGCATCAGGACATTCAAGCAGCAGAGTAGGTGGGCCAGATGTTGTGTAGGCTCCATCCATGGAGGTTTCAAATCCAGACCAGATATAGCCCCGAGTAACTTGGTCTGACCTCAGAACTGATCCTGCTTTGAGCACAAGGTTGCACTAGAGACCTCCTGAGGTCCATTTCAACCCTTCGTTATCTTATGGTCCTGTGTTTCTGGAGGAAACACCCCCAGACTGGACACAAGCAGAATATCAAGCTACAGCTTCACCAAGGAGACCATTCAGATGTCTGGTCCATTCACTTTTTCCCTACTTTGATATCAAAGGTCTTCAAAAACACAGGTAGACCTTTGAGTATAACAAGAGCAGGTCACTCCTCTCACTAGTTTTGAGTACTACTCCAGAAAAGAAGTACTGCTTGAAGTCCTTTGAGATGTGAAAAGCAGCAGTATGTTGGATTAGGCACACAAAGTTTCAGGTTTTTTTCTCAGCTGTGGGTGCTCCTTGTACTTGTAAGTGAAAGTTGAGAAAGGTTGCTGAATTTCAAACAGATTGGATCTGCACTACAGTGGTTTTGGAACTTCTCAGTGGGTTAACGTTACTTTAATGATGATCTGCCCTGTACAGTGGACTGGAGTTGAGAGCACTTTTTCATACAAGGAAACACTCAGCAAAAACTTTCCCCTAATAGTCTTAGCTTTGAAATGCCTACCTACTAATCTTTCTTTTGCAATGTACAATCTAATATATAGGCTAAAAGATTTCCAATTGTCCCTGCTATTAATATATGACATCTATTTGTTATGTTTTGCCTTAGGCTTAACCAGTTTTCTCTAAAATACATCTAAAGTGGGTAGTCAACACCTGAGTTCATTTTGAGGTTAGGAGGTTTATACTTTATATATGGTAACTTAGAGATACACTGGTTACCTAAAAGTTTTACAATTAGAGCTTGACTTTCTTTCTGTGAGCACTGAACCAGTTCACTCCCTAGTAGTTTTCATACTGAAATACATAAGTTGTTTGTTCATAGAAAAGATGAGAGAACAATCTGCTGGCTTTGTGTAAATTCACCATCAATTTACATTGAAGTATGGGACTTTGCCACTAGCTTGCTATTTGTTTTTGTACAGGGATAGCTGTTCATCTAACTGCTGACTATACTGAACAATTGCATTATTGTAATGCTTAAATTGCTCCTAGAGGCCTATTTTAGCCTGATAAAAATTATAAATGAATAAATTAAACTGTGTTTCAATAGTCAGCATTTTACTACTGCTAATAATTTAGGAGTTGATTTCCTTTGCCTATTTTATTAATGTATTTATAGTACACAAGGAATATGCAGAGGTTTAATTACTTTTTATTTCCAGTGCTTACAGAAATTAAAATTCTGCACTGGACCAAATTCAGTTCTCAGAACAGGATATAACTTAAGACTTACCCTTGGTGGTATCTGCAGGGATAGGGTTTGAGCCTACTGTGATGGTCCTGTTTTCTTATTTTGCTTTAAGTCTTTTAAGAAGCTGAACTGAAAAATTTTAAGTAATCCTTCAGGGTGTCTAACAATCTAAATGGTTTGAATACAGATAAGCAAGAATATCTTGAAAATTTATTAGGTGTAGATGCTCTTTTAGACAGGCGCAAAAAAAGACAGAACTAAAAAAGAAACAGTCAATTTGTCAAAACCAGCCTTGTTTGAAATATATGCAATACAAACCGCAGAAACTTCTTGTGTTACAGAGGAGAATAAGTGCTGAACAGAAAAGGTTAGCTCTTATCACAGACATCATTTAAACCCATCTTTTATAGTGCCATAGGTACACACTTTACACACTTTACAGGGTTATAAAAAGTCAAGGTACTTACCCTAGTGGGTTTACAACCCACAACCATGTGCTTAAGTGCTTTGATGGATCAGGCCCTTAACAAGAACAAACTCACAGTGAGATGAGGTAAGAACGATACTGAGGGAGGACTGATGTGAGGTCATTAAATGGGAAGCACTGACATTGTATATATACCCTGAGTGAAAGAGGGTCTCTGCCCCCAAGGCCCACATCTGGGGGACACTGCTGCAGTACTCCAGGTGCTCCAGACATGTCTTTTTCTTTCAAGTATCTTTTTGCTATTCAACAGTGCGAGGCTTCTTGGAAGAAGCATGCGTCAAAATGTAAAAGGAAAAAGAAGTTTGTTCTGCAAACAGGGAAATACCTAGCTCAAGCAGAAGGTTTAGCACTGCAGAAATACGAAAACTAGACTTATCTGAAAAGGGAAAAAGCCACTAAAATGACATATTTAGTGCTTTTTCAGATATTAGTGAACAGAACTAATGCAGACCCAGTGTAGTTTTTCATGGAGCAGACTGCAAAATTGAAAATAGTGGTTTTGCACAGTTTGCAAAGGGAAAAAAAATGGGTATTTTTTACCTGTGCTTCCACACACAGTAATACACTTTTCAATCATGGTCTCTGTCCTCCAATCAGTTTTTTAGCCAAGTAAAATGAAAAAAACAAATACAAGAGTGAAGGGGAAAGTTAATAACCACTGACAAAGTGTTCCTGTGTGCCATGACAGCCCTAGCACAAATCGTGTGCTGCCCAGCCCTTCTCCACACTGGGGGATAATAATGTTCCAAACAGCAAATGGGATTTTCAAGGATGTGCTCTCAAACCGGACCTGCATCTCTCCAACTTCATCCTTCTGAAACCAAAATACCAATATTAGATGTATCTGTTTCTCGGTAAAATTCAAGCCTTAGCAATGAACAGTAAAGATGCTAACATTTGGGTGAAACTATTTTGCAACTGTTTTCTCCAGCTGGCAATTAATCTCCTGGGATTTCTGAGGTCACACCTTGAAAACAATCGGAATGTCATTTTTTAGGATATAGGTATATAATACAATGGGGCTGATCTGTGATGGAGATTTCCACATGTACCTAAATAAATTAAAGTGAAGAATAAAAACGACTACAAACTTCACCGTCCAACGTCTACATGTGACCAGTCCCTTATGCTGTCACCCATATGAGAGCTGAGGATCCAGGACTGTTGGAACAGCCTCTACAAGTAAATTAGAGAAAAGAAAGTAGGAAAACTAACATAATCAAATCATGCGCACTGCATTTCATACCACCAGAACAAAAAGTGCTTTCAATCACACAGTGAGTGGTGGATACGCATATTGAACCTTGTCAGAGTCCTGTATCTGCCTCCAGAGCCATTAACCAATTTTCTAGTTGAAACCATAGCTGCTGAAGTAAAGCCTTAATTCAAAGCAAATGAATTCCCAAATCCTCTGGCTGTAAGTCCCAGAGGGGTAACTATCTCTTAATAACAGAAGAGACCTGGTGTCTAGATTTTTTAAATTCATGCATTGAAGAAACACAAGAGAGTGAAATGGCTAGCTGTCCAATGTCACTCTTCCTCCTGAACTCTCGGGCCTTTGCAGGTACCCAATCTTCTCTAAAATAGGGAACTTATATGCATCTCAACTATTCACTGTTTTGAAAGTGTATTACTTAACACAAATGCAATTCAGAGACTTTAATGGCCCTAGCACAAGTAGTAAAGATCATTCACTCATGACTGGAGCATTTTTGGATCTCCAAGCCTGGCATCTTAGCAAAGGAAGAGGCTGGCCAGTTACATGGAAACCAAGAGCAGAGCAAAATCTTAATGTGCTAACTGACTGGCAGCCCAATGTATGACAACATCCTGGAGCATGTCAAAATGTGCCAGGAGGTCGGGGGCAAGAAAAATGTCCTATTCCTGACCATAGTCTTGCAACATGTGTGGACAGTTTAGACCTCAAGGCAGGCCTAAAAGATATGTCTGCAAATCTCAAACCATTGCCCTTCAGAAGTTAAGATGTGTTGGCAATATCAACCAGTGTTTCAGTAAGATTCTTCCCATTAAATTAAGGTATTTCTCATAAAGGTGATGATGAACAATCCTTCCATAGCCACAGTCAGAGAGAAATGGTGTAAATCCAGCTTTTCTGCATTGTTGTGAAGGTTTGCAAGGACACACACCACAGAAGCTCTCAGGCCAGTTTAATTGATGTTGTTGACACTTAAGAGTGCAGTGCACAAGGAGGTGCAGCGGTTTGAAACAGCTTTCAACCTGTGGCAAACTTTCAGCAGTTTGAAACGTGAGAGCCTGTTACACAAGGGAAGAAAGAGGTAGTAGCTTCCAGGAAAACAACACTATCAGAAGAGCACACAGTAAAGCAAAGTATCCCCAAATGTTCTAGCATCATCTGTGGGACCAAATTTAGCACTGGCAGATCATGGAGCTCTGTCTGTATTCATTGTACATGTTGATTATCACAGACCTGTAACTCTAAGTTTCCAGATCAGCTGAATTGACAGATTGATGTTAATTGTTGGTTATTTTATTTACTGTAATCTCAATACATATTTAATATTCTTTTCTAAAGCTAAATTAAACCCAGCTGTATAATTTAGGAAAAATGGCCACAAAGCTGCCTGCTAGTGATGGTTATTCCTTGCCATGCCATTGCAAGAGCTATTCATGAAAAGCCCTTGGCTCTGTAGTAGGCACTTGTGTCCTTTCTCAGTTGCACCTCTGCAGCAGATCATTTGAACTCTCTCAGACAGTTTTCAAATAGCTTGTTCCCAAGATTTGTGTACCCCCCCAACCCCACTTGCTGAAGTGTTCAAGAGGCCTAATACTTCCAGCACATTCATCAAATGATGCAGAAAGATTTTCAGGTCGTTCTTATTCCAAAGAAAGGTGCAGAATTTCACAGAAGCAGCAGGCAATTTATATAAATTAAAAGATCTTTTACGAATGATATCCAGTAGAAGAAATTCACATGGTGAATGGAAAGCAGAAAGAAAACAGATTTAATATCTCTTTGCCAGCAGAGCACTGTAACTTCAAACCTTAATTAAACTAAATGCATCACTGAATTAAATATATTGTTCTGAATGATCCTCCAGGTCAATGAAATTATTAACTGATTGATCTGCAAAGTAGGACAGGTGATGAATCAACCCAAATTTACTCAGTTTTCAGCCCCCTCCCCCCCACCCCCCCAGTGTAATTTGTTCTCGACAAACTGCGTAAGTAGATAAAAATGGATAAGTCATTCTGCTGATAGCCTGTAAAAGTGCTCCTTCTGTTTGTGCTAATAGTGCCTGGATGTTGCTCAGATTAATGCCAGCACCTTTTTTTTCCATGTATATTTTTGGAATGTTAACTGGGGGGAGGTGTTGTAAATGACTGGAAGACAATAAGTAGATCCCAGACATTTTATTCAGGTAACCTAACCTGTAAACTGCAAATAAGGGGATGGTTACAGGCCAGCATCCTGGATTTCAGCATACCATAGATTAATGGCCCATTTAGTTAGTTACTATTCAGAGGTTCAGAAGCTCTTTCAGAGGATCAAATATTGTAAGACTATACTTTTAATAGCAAATCAAGCCAAAAAGAAACCCAAGCAAGCCCCAAACCAAATTTTTCTCCACACCTTGAAAAAGATAAGAGACACAAAGGAGAACTAAATCTGTATTTGCAATATTTCCATTGCTTTTCTGCTAGCCACAATTACGTTTCTGTAATCAAATAGAAGGTGAAAGAAAACATATAGCGATGCCTGATGCCATAAATAATGCATGAGTGGCTGTCTGAAACACTGAAAACCAGTTAACAAACAGGCCAGTTTTGTGAAATGTAGTCCTGTAATGCTGCCAAAGACAACGTCTGCCTAGATTATCTGTGTTGTAAGGGTTGGCTGTGTAAACTAAGTCACCTGGGGACACGTTAAATTGTACTCTTGAAGGTCTTAAAAATGTTCAAATGCTTTAGATTATAAATCAGCATCTTTTGATCACTTATTCCCCTACTTTCTTGGTCTCTGAGCCTGTCAAATTTCAAAAGGTAAGTAGGGATTGGAAAAAGAAAGAACTTTTAAGTAAGGCATAGGCCAGAAATGATGACTTTTGTGAGTTTTATTCTTCCTTCTGAATTGACACAAAATGACAATTAATTAGGGAGAATTGTAAAATGCAACTAGTGGTGCCATTCTTTAGATTGAGGTTTAAGGCCACTGGGGTCACTTATGATCTCAGATTTATTTTCAAAATGACAGAGTGATTTAACAATCTTGTGTTTTATTTTCAAAAGCAACGCTCTCCCCATAATGAGGTTTAGGTTCCAAGATCTCTTTTGAAAACATACTTACACACTTTACTGCATTTTAGGGTATATAAATGTAGGTTTCATATCTTTAATGCAAAGTGAATTTAGGTGCCAAAATACCTTCAAATATTTTACTGTACCAAGCTCTTGAGACCAGAAATTTAAGTTCCCAAGTCACCTCTTTTTTAAGGATTTTCCCTCACTTCACATCCTTCTGATGGGATTAATTTCCATTTAAAACTAGATTAATATTAAAACCATCAGTGGAATTCTTTGGGTGCATTAACACAGCTAAGCAAATTCATCTTCAAGTTTTACATCCCACAGGTTCTACTTTGCAGGAAAATGCAACAGAGAAACACTCCTTATGTTTTCTTTGCCGAATAATCAGTCGTATTTGTTTGCTTTGGAAAACTTATTTAATAATACTGCTTGTCGACTGAGGCAGGGGGTGGTACATCTATACAGTACTGTGAACACAAGTCCATGCTAGATGAAAGGCAGTGCTCAGCCATCGGCATCTTAGAATAAATGTGGCACAGCACAGAAAGAAACTGTAATTCCCATCCTGGTTGTATCAAAAGCCTGCTTGTTCCTGGGGTGGAGACAAGGCAGCCTTGGCCATAGACCTACCTGCCGGGGCAGACCCCTCCATCCCATATCCTGCAGCACATCATTTGACAAAGGTTTAGCAATTAAATGATCTGTACTTCTCAGCAACAGAAGCAGAGGATGTAAGTGGCGAGAGTGTGTGAACTGCAGGCAGCTGAGCAGATAGGAGCCACAAGGCAAGGACCAGGGAGGGTGCTGCACTCTGCAGATGGGAGACGCTGCAAACACTGCTGATGTGAGACCTGTGTAGGTAAACCATCTGGATTTGATCTACAAGTACCGAATGCTCAGCCTTATTCATAACAGCACTTAGAATGTTGCAAGATGTATGTAATATATGGTGGAAAATTTAGAAATATACCAAAGCTGAAAACTATGCTTGGCCCCTGGAAAACTGCAATTTACTCATTGGGGAAAAAAAAAAAGTCTTAAAAGTCTGTTCAGTCCTACATTTTGCTTTGCTTAAAACTCAGGTTAAGTATAGTACAGGTTTTTTCCCTTTTTTTTTTTTTATAAATCTCTGTTTCTCTCCTGTTGGGCCATAGCCTTTTGAATGTTTCTTGAGGCAGTGTTTTTAGCAGTTAACTTAGAAACAAAATTGAAGTGCACTGCTTTTTCTGGGTAACTCATGAAAACTGATCTCACACTAGTAAGGATTTCAGAAATTGGTCCTGCTCCTTGGTGTGTGTACATAAACACCCTCTTGGTGAAAAGGGCTGTGTGACATTTAGTTAAATGAGATTGATTGCATTAGATTATACAGATTCAATTAAATCATCTGTTATTCTGAAAGCAACGAATTCACACTGTTCATTAAGAATGTGAAAAACGGATGTTGTATCTGCCTTCCTTTATAACTTGCTCTGTTATAGTCTACCAGGACATGCTGAGCTGTAGCATAGTACATTGGTTTGGATTACATCAAATACTAAAATTCATCTTTATCTATTCTGTTCTTCTATGGAGATTTAAGCCCTTCCACAGTATTGTTGTAAGGCCAGAATGCTAAGGAGGCAGACTTATTTTATTGGCTTTCCTTAGCTACTGTCCTTCTCTGTATCTGCAAGCAAAAATTTCAAAGGAAAACTCCTGTTCCAACAACCACTAGAAACAACATTTCAGAAATCAGAGAAGGCCCACACAATTGCTCTCTCATTCCAGTCCAAATTCCTTTGATCAATCCCCCCAAATGCCAGCATGGGGACCAAAAGGACCAAACAATTGTCATTTAGTCAGCAGTACATCATCCTCAGTAATACTGACGATATCAAGGCAAACCAAAACCTACAAAGCCACACAAGGGTAGGATGGGGATAAGACAGACCTTGACTTTACTCCTGCAGCAAACTGACCAGTACCAGAAATTACTCCCCACGGTGGACCTTGGACTCTTTTAAAACCATGCAAGTGTTCCAGAGATACCCATTATTACAAAGAAAATATGATTCTTTTGTCTGATACAAAATTGTCTTCCATATCCAGTAGACAATTCTTTCCTGAATGGATTCAAGGGGCTAAAATTATCTATAGTAGAATTTTATGAGTTATTTAAAGAAAAAATATCTCTTCTGTTTGCCTTTCAGAGTCTTGTAAGTGATCCTTCTGGGGGGATTGTAGATAATATGCTTCTGTCTGTTATATGTGATTTTGTAATGCATAGGGTCCAACCAGTGTCTGCTCAGAGGCATAACCTGAACCTTAGAAATAAGTGTTTCTTTATACTGTAGATAAAGTAATTGCGAGTACCTTGATAAGGAAGGTGATGGTAGGTGTGACTGAGCATACTGCTGGTAGTTCTTTATTAAGCAATAAGACAGCACACTAATCCCTCTTTAATCTTGGATAAACTCTACACTTCTTTTTCTGGTGATGGTAACAATCATTTTGAGCTCTTGTGGCATTTCAGTGCCATACTCCAAATAGGAAAGCAATTAACTCTTTGCTTTGATGGTAGTATTTAAGCCTCTATTATTAATTTAAACCTTACTGACTGTGGATTGCCACACACAGTTAGCTTTAAGATGCATGCTGAATCAGGCTCCAAGAAGTACACTGGCTGAGTTCCCTTAATATTTGCAGCTTTAATGCAGTAAATTAAAATGTGATCAAGCAATAAATCACTTTCATGCATTTTGTTTACTTTTCTATGAAAAAAAAATGCAACACCTTGAATTTATGAATCAGATGATCCTTCTAGGGATTAGGTAATTCAGAGCCTTGAAATCAAATCTCGATCATATTTTTAGGGTAATGAATATAAATTATTAATCTATCTTTTCTTCCCTTTTTTTTTAACACAGTTCCTTAGAATGAATGTTCAATATAGTAAAAGGGAGCTCTGATGTTTAGAGCCCTGGTGTATATCAACTCTTACTGCCTTTTCATATAATGTGAAGTGCAGCAATCATTCTGTGGTGTCAAAAACTGTTTGGGCTGTAAGACAGATGGGTCTTTCAAAATGAAATGTACCTATGACTGTTTGCTACTATATATATAAAACGTCTCATTTAGTCTCATCTGTGATTTTCCAAGAGAAAAATGTTACCACAAGTAATTTATCTCAGTCCTACAGGTTTGGATCACTGAATGACCACCTCAAACAGGTCTAGCAATTGTGTTTCTATTTTTTTTTTAATTAAACTTGGGGGTTTTGTCTGATTTACCATGAACACTTTCATGCCCTTTTAAAAAAACAAACAAAATTAAAATAACTATCTCTTAACACAGAAACAGACAAATATTTCCTTTTTATTCCAGGCTGTGTTGGCTGGTAGGGTTTTTTTCAGACCTTAGTTTAGCAAAGGGTATATGTAACTTTAAACCCTGGAGTCAAGTTCATCAATATAATACATAAGGCACATATAAAAATGCAAGAATATCTCAATTTATAAAACCTCGAGAAGGTCTTTGGTCAATAGGACAGATGGTTGACTGTCCCACCAGGTGCCTGGTTGAAGCTCAGGGAAGGAAGGAAGGGAAGACAAGTGTTATTGTATCTGAGATCAGTCTAACAGGACACTTTTCACACCTATACACCATAGGAGTGAATCTTCTCTATCCCTTGATACAGCAACTTCAGCAAGTAAGTTTGCTGTTAATCCTCTTTGTAATGGAGATAAGCAAGGGAGTTTTATATCTACAACATGGAAAAGAGACTTCTACTCATTTTAGAAGAAAATGGACTTTTCTCTGCCTTTTATGTAACAAAGTCAAATATATTTGCAATAATGAGAACTACATGACACAGAATAAATATTGAAGCTTTAATTTCGCTTTAATTTAAGCAGAGGCTATTTTATGACACAGTTAAATTCTTTTTCTGTGTACTAATTCATTAAAAACTATTCACTTACTGACCTTTTGCAGAGTATAAGGATGGTTTGCTAGCAGACATGGCTGCAATGTCTGATTCGTAGGCATGTGAGACACAGGAGTCTTAAAAACCAAAGAGAATACTGGAAGCATATAAATAATACAAGGACTTGTAACACATTTCTTATATTTGTATGAAAATTCCCGCAGTGGTCTTTTATGCATAGTAGATTTTGTGGTGTTTATAAATATTTTAATGAATTACTATTGTCCTCCTGTAAAATAGCCATTTTACTCTTTTAAATTATCTTATCTATTGTGTTCTCTCATCTCTGTGTCCTTCTCTCAGGAGTTACCATTGTGTTTAGTATTTCAGGATGTAATTTGTTCTGTATTTTTGTATTTAAACAGAAGTTTAAATACATTTTTCCACGTACTTGTTTAATTATTGTGTGAGGCTTTCCTCCTTCAAATGCAATAATCCAACAAACAGTGGATAATCCTAACTAGACTGCCTTTTTATCACTGTGAGGGCAGAAAAGGGTCTGGCTATAAAAGTATCTTTGCTATTACTGGGGGAAAAATTGTTCCTGGAAAATACCTAAGAGAAAAAGAACAGCAGTCCCCAAGAGCTAATTAAGAAACATGTCCTACTCTCTATCTCCAACTGCCAGCCGCTTATGCTCATGGAAAGCTGCACTCCAATTACAGCAGGAACACCAGCATGCCAGCAGTGCTGGCACTGCATGAACAGAGCAAGGCATCACTCTGAGAGCAGTGGATGAAGAGTGGGGTGTTGAAAGCTCTGTTCCCAGGTCTGTCAGTAATTTACTGGTACAAAACTACCATTGGGGCCAGTTGAAGAGGACTGGAGATGAAATGACAAGCCAAGCATGAGGGGGGAAAAATCAATTTACAAATGACAGTTGCCGGTGGTAGGGAAAGAGAAGGTTCTCAAATAGTGATTAAAAGCTGGAAATACTGTTTCAGAGCCAAAGGAACAAGAACAACAGTGCATTGTTTACTTCTTCATGGTACAAGTTTTTCTAAGTACCACTTTGGAAAAGCGTATTTTACAATGGTTAAGCCACAATCAAACTTCACAACAATCAAAACAATTTCAGGCCCAATTACGGAATTTCTGTCTTGAGGAAGCATGGCCATACAGAAACATGGACTACTTCATGTGATGGCCCTTCTCCTGTGCTGGTGTTTTCTGGTTCTGGAGCTGTACTTCTTCCTCTTTGCCTTTGAGCCTGTGCCTCCTGCACTGTGCACGCGCCCCACCACGAAGCGAAGTTCGTTACAGGCCAAGGTCACATTTCTGCAGAGGTCGCAGGGTCACCAGAATTAATTCACATTTCTTTCTAGCCACATGTCATTTCTCTCCTGGCATGGAAAAAGCAATTAGCTTTCCCTGTACACCCCCATACTGAGAACAGAGATCTTCATTTCCTTTGAGAGGAAAGGTGCCGCTTCCTTTCTTTACTGGGTGAACATCAGCAAATGAAAATCATTACTGGGTTCACTCAATATATTTGTCAGGAGATATTTTAGCTGATTTCTTTTAAGTGAAGGGAAATTCCTTTCACAGGACATTGCCTCACGAATGCTCAATCTGATGTTCAGAGGGAAAATGAAGCTGAAAATGATGGCTTTCACCCAGTTGAGGTAGGAACCTTTTTAAAGCCAGACGCTGTACAGACGCTGTAAGAAGCAGGGCAATTTCCATTACATGGGTAGTTCCATTTATTTTTGCACAAATGTCTGTATGTGGGAACATACAGACCAAGGCTTTCAACCAAAACCATTATTCTTTCCCTTTCTCTAGGACCTTCTATTCCTGCCAAACCAGTCATCTTCCATTGCCACCTCAACCTCCTACAGACTGGATGAATTTGGAAGTGAAAATCCTGATTCTTCCCAACTCTAGCCATTATCCCAGGTCTTACCTGAAGTGTTCAGCTCTATGTAAATGACAATGGGGATGTTCCTACACACAGGCTCCAAATACGGGCTGTTCACTAATCATCTCAGTCTACCTTTGGTATTCTTATGGTGTGACAGTCTAACTACATCCAGTCTGTAGCATTAACAGATTATCAGCAGATAGATAAAGCTTCCATGACTCAGAAATTTCCTCCTTCTTTACTGGAACAACATGAGAGTCTCTATATCTAAGCACATGGAGGTGAACGTCAGAAGTCATTAGCAACATGTCCTTGGCATAAATTTCAGAAGGATCAGGAATTCACCCTATGCCTCTTTCCTATTTTCTTTGGCTGGTTGCCGCCTTTATTTCCTGTGAGATGGTCTTTACTAGAGTAACATTGCATATAATAGAGACAAATATACATCACTGAAGAGTACTAAGGAGTTTAATTACACATTTAGGATGAAAGGAGTGGAATCCATATTGTTGTATTATGCTAACAATCCTTATGAATGTCTTCTAGCACTGCTGTACAATACCTTCTGTCATTTGAACAGCGCAGCAGACTTTCACAGATAACTGGGATGTTTTCTTCCATTGAATGAAAGGCCATAACTTCCTCTCACCTACTACTTGTCATTTGAGATATGGCTATTTTCACCTTTGAGGGCTGGCCTTCTCTAGCCGTAATAAGCCAGGTTGCTGTACATCCAGCTTGTACTAAGAAATTCAAGGTAGTGTCATTGACCAATATTCTTAGCTCAGTTACTCCACTACATTTACTTAATTTCCTTGAACAGAACTAGTCTAATTTGTACCACAGAGTAGAGCTGATCATGTTTACTGTTCTTGCTGTTAACTGGGGGATTTTAAAAGCTCTAGTCAGAGCCCTGTTGTGCTTGGTGCTTCTTATCAAACTGATGGCCAGTTCACAGCAGTTTAGTAGTAAAGTCTCTGATGAAGCAGGCATGCACACCTGCACTAAATTTATCACTTCCCTGTGTAAAATCATTGTGACTACACAGGCGAAGCTGGGCAAGCACTCATTTTCCTAAAGCTGGTCATGGGTTAGTGGCTGTGCCTTCAAGAAGGGGATGATCAGCACATCGGTGGTGAAATGATGCACCTGTGTGACTTAATGAGGTGGTAAGTAAGCATCAGTAGTGACTTCTAAACAAAAGGCTACTCTGACATTCCTACAAATCAGGGGAAAAAAAACCCTTTCATCTTGGACTTTAAGAACAGAATTCAGTCTTCATATGTAGTACAAGAGTTTTTTAAAGGGAGGATTCTTTTTTAATGTGTATTTTCCTGTAATGAGGGAACATTTAACACTACAAGTGCATTAAAACTAGAAAGATTTTCCTTCTTTACGACTACAACTTTAACCATAAGAACTGTTGAAACGTCTTACTTTCTCAGAGAAATAGATATTTTCAGTAAGATTATTACCAATCTTACTCCTCTCATTCCCCCCTCCTCCCCCCCGCCAAGCACTGATATAAAGATTTAAACTTTACAGGGCCTTATCCTGCCTGGTGTTTTTGGACTCTGATCAATATTTGCTTTTGTGAGATGTTTGAGGGATTGCACTGGGTCAAAAATGCAAGCATGCTGTAACAAACATACTAATTGCCTATTAGGAGCTGCAGCAAGAAACAGACTGAAAGCCATTGATTGAATTCATTATATCCCAAAAGTCCCTGATCCCACTACATCCCTATCCTCCATTATTCAGTTTCCCTAAAACAAGTTCAGATAGCAGGATGGAGAATCTGATGTTTCCTAACTTACATAATGAATAAGTCAGGAATAATTTAAATTAAATCAGTACCTCCATGGTCTAGAAGCGTGAGCAGTATAAAACTGCAACAGTTTGTGCTCTTAGGTGTGCAAATGTAGATTTTAAGAATGTTTAAGGAGGTCAGTGCAGTGTAAGATCATTTTTGCCACATATTTGTCTGAACTGCTGAAGATCTGCATGGAAAATTAAATCAAGCAGTGCTATATTGAGAATTATTAACTTTAATAATCTCAGATCTATTATTTCAGATCCAGATATGACCAGCCTTCCAAGAGCTGAAAGTAATTAAATTTCTATAGCTTACTATGAAGTAGAATTGTGTACAAAAATACTCCCTTCTGCAATGCTTAGACTTGATATTTTGCCTATAAACATACTGGAAAAACATATTGAGTCTTTAGCTTTGCAGAGGAGCTAGGAATGAGAAACAAAACCAGGATTCCTTATTGCTTCTATCTCAGCCAAAGCTTCCCACAACATAATTCAAAGAAGCAAAAGAACTGATCAAAATAAATGGGTGCCCAGTAACCAGTGAGCCCACTGCTGAGCTCTGTGCCAGATTATTTTGTTGTTCTCTCCTATTTGGAACAAGGGGCACAGAGCAAGAGGCATTTGCTGGATCCTACGTTGTAAGGGCAGCTTCAATGGCAAGAACAGAAGAGTTAAGGCGAGATTTAGGCATGTTTCCTCGTATTATCTCCCCTTCCCAAGTAATTTCATAGGTTTCAGTAAGGAAGAACTGTGGAGTGAAATGCTGCTTGGCATTAACAAGGAGAGTGGAACCTGACTTTCTAGATCCTCTGCTTTTAATAGAGCTACTTAATTTTGTCTTATACAACTGTTTTTTTTTTAAATTCTGACAGCTGTGCTTTGCCTTATATGTCTTTCAAAAGGGAGAGTGCTAAGTTAGCCGAAGAAAATGCTTCACAAATCTGACATGTTCAAACTATCTGCATCAAAAGATAACTTTTTTATCTTCAATTTATTCTGCAAAAAGACTCTGGGGGGTTTATTTCAAAAAATGAAAAATGGGCCAGCAGAAATGGTGGTGTACAGCTCCTATTTATCTGTTTTACAGCTATCAGTTTGATTGCTAGAGTAGCAGTGGAGAAACTAGATGCTTTCCTGAACATGGTATAACAAACATTCTATTAATACAAAGTGAAAATAAGTTAAAAGCAGAAAGAGAAGCCTGAGATGCCAGATATTTTATTTTATGGACGGTAAAGGATTTGACTCCTGAGATCTCTTGAATTTAGCTGCAGAGGATACTGCTCCCGTTAACAAGGAAAGCAGAGTGGGCTTTTCAGTCACTGTAGCTCACACCTAGATATATTAATATAACCTGCAGTTGATTTCAGTGTGCATCCATGCAGCGGGCTGTGCATTGTGGGGGCAGAGGAGTGGGCACGCCGCTCGCTCTGCTGCCTAGGAACGGTAGCCCTGGCAGGGGCAGGGCGGGCAAGGATAGCCACTGCTCACACAGGAGTGCTCTCTCTTTTCCCAAACTTCCTTAGGCTAAATCAAATCCACTTTCTAATGGAATGTTACCTGAATTTCTCATAAAAAATTCAACGTGTTCTAGGCACCAGAAGCACAATTAAAAAGTCTTCTCTAATAGGAAAACAGGTATTTTTAACAGCCCATTTCTTTGATCACAACAGTTAATTTAACCACTGCTGTCTGCTTCACATGGGCTGTGATCATTGAATCTGTTCTATTTTCTGAGCAAAATGGGAAGTGCATGTAGGTACCTCTACTTCTGTTACAGACACGTTGGAACAGCTTGGGGAGAATTCAAATCTGTCTGATGATCAAATTACAAACCAGCAATAACAGGATAAAGAAACACGTTTGATGCGTTATTGCAGTTAAGTGAGAGCAAGGGCAGTTATTAGAAGTCATGTGTATCCTGTCCTGCTACAGCTTTTAGAAAAATCAGAGATCACTTAAAGTTTGTAAGACAACTAATTTTTTTTAATGGTTTTTTTCCAACATTAGTTGTGTTTAAGGGATTGCCATCAGAAACAATCAGTGGAGACTTAAACAAACTCCAAAAGCAGCAAGTAAAACAGGACTTTTATGATATTTGAAAATTTCTCCTTTGTGGTAGAAACTCTAGACTGCACACATGGTGCCTTCAGGACACCAACTGAGAATAAAGCTGCTTTCAGAGGCAGTAAGTGATTTCATTCTATTAATGTCCAGGTGATTTGTGGTGCCCATTACAGCATCACTAATGTGATGGCAAACATTTCCTGGGCATGCCATGTTTTCAATGTTCTGCAGAACATAGTCAGCTCAAGTGCTTGTACAGCGCCTGATTGGAAAAGACAGCCCCTGGGGTTCATTCTTTTCATCAGTCAAATACTAATCCTGAAACAAAAGGAGATCTTTTCATTTCCAAAGATGCTGAAATAAACCTAGTGTAAGGAAGCAGAAGGACAAAGTAAAAGAACCTACAAAGCAGGTGTATAAGTCAATAGAAACAGTCACAGAAATATTCTATGTACTATTCCTTTCGTATCACTTTTGTCATATGTTTGTTCCCTATTCTTCCTAGTTGAAAAAGCAAGTTGATATTTAAACTATGTGTATATACATGTGTCACCATTTAATTATGTTAGAAAAGGCAAGGGCAAAATAAGGAGGCTTATACTTTGAATGGAAATGGAGACCCTCCTGGCAAATATAAACAAATATGCCCACTGCAGACGGAGCCTTCAAGGATCTCATTTGACCACTGCCCTCCTCCAGGGAAAGTGAGTCAAACTTTATCTGTCTAAAGCTGAATAAAACATGGGGCTAACCGATCAAAGTGCATCTATTCCTCATTGTTTTGCTCAATGAAGAGAACAAGGAAGTTATGCCCTGCGGGACTAGAAAGAGGCAGATGGCTGCCTGAATCACAGCCTTCTCCACAGCTCCCAGCTCCGGTGAGCACTGGGACCCCTTGCGTGACGGCATCTCATCACTGTTTGTCACCAGGAGAAGCCCAGGCAGGGGTGGCAGACCTGAAGAGCAGGCACTCTCTGTGGCTGAGCCTCTTCACACAGTACCGTTAACGCTAAGGGAAGTGGCACGGCATCTGCAGGAGATGATAACAGGGTGTGTGTTGGCTTGAGAAGTCACAGTTCGGAGGTGGCAGTGTTACAGCACCTGGGAGAACTGTACAGCTGGAAAAGCCTGGTTGTGCAGAGGAGCAGACTGGAGAGACAGATCCCTTGCATCTGCCCGTGATGCATGGAGCTGATTCAGAAGGCTGTGTTTCCTAGGACAAGCATATAGTGAAAGCTCCATGTCGGTCAGCGTGTAGTGTTTCCCAAGACTTCTCTCTGGGGCATTGCAGCAGGAGTGTAGGCTGTAACTGCAGATGAGACACAGACTGTGATACAGTGAACGAAGCTCTGGAGCACAACGAAGACACGTAAAGGGATGAGCGCAACTGCAGGTCATTGAACAATCCTGCTAATTAGCTACCTTTCTCCTACTGCCTTACACTACACTTGCTTCCTACTAACAAAGAAAGTAAGATTTGGTTTGTCTTTTTAGTGGTATAGCAGAAGTAGCTATTGAGGAGCTGGAATAATTATCTAAAAGAATATGATTTTAGAATGAAAATATTAGCACTTTATAAACTCAGTCAGGATTTAGATTCTAGGTAAACCAAGAGAAATTTTAAAAAGGATGATAGGGCAAAATCAATATTGATTATTAGGAGTAAAAGTGCTATAATTGAGGCCATAAAACCTTTTAAGATCCAGCTAAAATTTTCCAGTAAAACTATAATAAATTATTCCTAAAGCAGTAGAATATTTGCATGGAATTCAATGCCATTATATCAGAGCCTGTTTAATGAAAAAAAAAAAAAAGAAGAGTATTACTAATTCTGCCATGAAGGCTATTATAAGAGGAGGATTAGCGCAGTTGTTTTGGCAAGTTACCTTTTTCTGCTAATATTTCATTGCATTCTACAAGAATCTACTTTTAAAATCTCTACATGCTTTTAAGATCTCACTTTTCATTGCTGCTTGTTTTTCTGCTTCTTAGACCTTTCAAATCTGACATATTAGCTCCCTTACTATAGCTCAGCAAGAGCAAGCCCTTTTAATTTATGGAGGGTCCTAATTTTTATAATCTGATATCAGTACAGGCTGTAAATCTTTTTAATGATAAAATAAATGGAAATCTAACATGGCATTTTTGTCATCACTTCTTTAATAGTTTCTATCTAGGTTTTTTTAGAGTTGTGATAAGTAGAATTATGCAAAGGAATAAAATCAAATAATATTGTGAATCTACATTTACAGTGTTTGGGAGGCAATTCACTCATGCATTATTCTGGTTTTACCCCAAAATAGCTTGAAGGTCATGGGTTTAACTGACAACATGTACTGGTTCTGTGTTGTTCACTGGAAGTATATCCCAGAACACTTTACTGCTATCAAATGAGGAAGCAGCCATAATTAAATCAGCTTATATTTTTTCACTTATATACAGTCAAAAGTTTGTGATTGCTACCACAAATGCTGACTTTTTGATTATGCTTACTTCAAAATCAGATAAGGCAAAATCAGATCTTCCAGACATCGAGAGGAAATTATCCAGAAATTGAAGCTGAAGGAGAGCACAATACCCTGATGGTTCAGGGATGCTTCCTCCTGCAAAGTGACTGCTGACCTACAAGGAGTACCTGTAGGTTTCTATGTGAAAATGAAGGCTTTGCTTTTAACCTAGAAAGCCCTGTGCTGCCTGAGATTCAAATGTCTGAAAGACTGCTTCTCCTACCTTTGTGCTGGTAAAATCAGCGAAAGCTCCTTTGTACAAAGGAGAAGAGGCCCTAGTACGAGCTGAGCATAAACTCTGAACCTTCTCTTCTACGTGTCGTCTGAAATAGCTTGGTTCTAATGGGCTTCATGGGACAGGGCAAAGCGCTTTTCTTCAGGATGAGCTGTTGATGCTGTTAGATGAACAGTTAGATTAGTTGTCAGGAATTATCCTACTTCAGCAAGCTGTGCTTAGCAATATTATTTGTTGCAGGCTTTCTCTTGTTACAGTGTGGAGATCATATGATTAACATTTACATTCACTTCAGTGAATTCCACTATGCAAAGGTAATTATCACAGTGGTCATTTTATGTTGCATTAAACTTCACATGTATAAGAGTCCTCTGAAGGACCGTATTAGTATCATTTGTGTTTACCTGGCCCTGGATGGGAGGAATTCCCTTTAGGTTCAGCCAAAGAGCTGGGCTGCTTTATGGTGGTATTAGCCCTCCGCATCTCAGAGGTGCCTCTGCTTGTGTAGAAGGCTGAACCAGCCACGCCATAATGTGCCATGTAAGCTAGCGTGGCCTCACGCCGGAGAAAGGTATTGTACATGGACTACCTCCCAACGCACCCAGGAAAGCCTTTCCTTGTATGCCGCTCTCTGCCTAAAGAGCAGTACCTATCCTGTTGTACTGGACTGCTCGCTCAGTGGTGAGTGGCGACTTCCAAGATGTGCGGAGCGATCTGGGGCTGGAGGTGCTCATCACCGTGCAGGCACAGGCTCCTGTAGGATAATCTGTTGGACTTAACAGTGACATTCAGGAGAGAAAGGCCTTTGTCTGAATGCAGGGCTTTCCTGCAGATGGATCTGCACATGGGAGTTTCTCACCATGGCATGCTGAGAGCATGGAATTTTTCACATTGGGTTCTTGTGGTTTCACACCACGAGGTATGAGCCTAACATGGTTTGGGAAAAAAGTCAGAACGGGAAACTGGTGGGTGGGTTTCATTAAATTAATCGGTGGTAAGACAGCCTCCTGCTCTGCAGCTCCTGCCATCTGGAACAGCCTTTCTTTATCTCTCTACCTCATTGACTCTCAATCTGATTTCAAATCTCACCTGAAATCGTCTCTGTTCTCCTGTGCATTATACCCTGTAATTTTTCTTTCCTGTTATTATTTCTTATTTAACTCTAACGTGTTTTCAGATGGAGTGTAAGATTTACCACACAACATTGACACAGCACTGTTACTCTGATCTGCATCAGGCCAAGCAGCAGCAGTGAGCATTTTTCCCACTAGAATATTAATAGATTTAAATTACCCAGATGCATGTCAGTTGTGTCACTTAATATGTACATTTCAGTTGTTGTTTTAATGAATGATTTTGTGGGAGGCTTTTATTACTTCTACTTGCAGTATCATCTCTTTCCTCAAGCAGTTGCCTTAAACAAATTAGAAACTATTCTGAGGGTTAAGCACTCCAAATACTACTGGATTTTTTGTGTCTCTTGGTTATAACGGTGTATCTCTACTACAATGAAAAATATCACTTTAGGTCATACACATATCCCAAGATAGCATTAATCTGACAATTTAGGTTGCTCAGACTGTAAAGCTTGTAGGCTTCAGTGCTCAATGTAAAGTTACCCTTACAAAGAGGGTTGAGTGGTGTATGTGTTGATGATGATGGCACTTAACATGCTGCAGAACTTTTCAACCAGCACACATGGGAATTGGGGGTGGAGATGGGAAGAAGGTGAAAACAAGTATTCACATTGTGCCTCATGTCTCACATTAAATCAGGGCATCTGTGGGAAGGCAACTTCCTAATGGGCACTAAAACTGCAATAAACTTTATCATTCCAGTATTAAAAAAGCAAGGACCCAGATTACAGAACAGTTTGTTGCTGACCAGATAGGCCAAATCCTGAACAATGGTCATCTGAGTGCCTAACAGGCATCACTCTGATGGGGATTTGCTGTTATGAGAAGGAGTCAGACCAGCAAGTTTATAGGGAGAAGTGACATTTTATTAAAGTGATTGCCATCACTGAGAAAAAAGAAGACAAACTTTTGGGTGCATAAACCCTCCTTCTGGTCTGAAATAGAAGCTGTAAATGTCAAAGAGCAATAGCTTGTACCACCACCATGTTGTTTCTTTCTTGGGAGACTTATGGTCTCTCAAGAGACTGCCGGTGTAGAGCCCAGAGTGTAGAGATGACTCCACTGGACTCCCTTTCCCCGAATCACTGCTCTCCCTTCCCTATATGACAGGATATGATGATTTTCTGTAACTGTAACTTCATAGTAGGCAGTGAGTGTTCAGCCCTGCCCTGCATATTTCAGATCTGCCATGCAGCTGAGCCATTCAGCTTGAGCTAAGGTCTTCCACCTTGGAAGCAAGGACAGAATTTAATGGCTTCTCTAATAACATCAGTGATAATAAGATTTCACCTAAAAGAAAGTGTGTATGCAAACCCCACCTGGCTCCCTTGTCTCCCAGAGATAATGGTAACTTCTAGGAAGACCTTCTTTGAAAGTGTCGAGGTATATGAATTTATTACTAAATGGGCTGTGAACTGATGTTAGGACATTCTGTTATTTCTGTATAAAGTAGTCTTTGTGCAAGACCTATGAATGCGTTTCCTAATCTGGGATTTTCCCAAGCAGTTCAGGACATGTGGTAGGGTAATGTGGAGTGGACTGAAATCACTGATCATAAACCATCTTGAAAAGAAAAATATGTGTGTTTACTGCCAGAGAATACTGAAAGTAAAAACCTGTTTTAAATCAAGAACTGGAGCCAGTTCAATTCCTTAAACTAGCTTTGTTTTAGCCTGGAAGTTAGCACTGCTTTTAAATCTAAAGCATCAGATTTAGCCCTCTGTAAAAGCAAAGTAGCATAATAATTGAAGTATAATCTTGTTTATGTACTTTTTAAACATGGCCATCGACACTGTAGGATTATACCTTTTATGTCATATACTTATTTGCTGAATAAATTCTTGTAACATGCTAATAGCAATTGGGGGCCCAATCCTACCAGATTTTACATATTCCCTGCTCTATGTGAGTTGATTCAAATCAGAATTGAGGGCTCTACCTTGCTAAGCTTCAGGGTCCATTTGCTGCAATTTTCTTCTGTACTGTTCTCTTGAACCTTTTATCTGCAGAAGGTAAGAAAAGGACCTCAACAGACAGATGGTCACCTTTAAAGTGCAGTCATCTTGGATGATAGCTATTCTTTTAAAAAATTTCTGCCTGAACTCTTTAATTATTTCTAAGCATATCATTTAGATCTCCTTATAGAAGCCAATGGATTTCTGAGAATATTGCATGCAAATCTGTTAATTAGCCTCCTGATCATCCCCGATCAAGGCAACATTGCAAGTTGTATTTTATGGAGCATTATTTTAGTAATGTTTTGTCATGGTTGGTCATTTCCTAATACTTAGAAGTGCTTCAGTCAATAACTGTGGGGATATGTCTGCTGTGAAGAGACATCTGTTTACTCAATAGATCTTTTTATTTAATTTTTAATAGAGCTTTTCTAATTTGGCTTGACCATTTGTTGTTAATGTATTTATAATGATTCCAGTAGCTATAATTCATATCTAATGATTTTTTCTAAATCTATAAATATTATTTATTAAAAGATAAAAAGTCAATATTTCTTGTAGCAGCCATTACAAAAAAGTCAGGTGTTGCAAAATAAAATAAATATATTTCACACCTGTACTGCAACAGATCAAAAAGATAAACCTAAAGAAGCACTTTTGATACCAATGGATTTATGTTATCTACATACTCAAGTAATGGAGAGTAGAATTTGGCCCTTACTGTACTCTGTTGCAGCACAGTTAAATTTCTGCACTGCATATTAAAAAAAAAACACTAGATTTTATCAGTTTGTAAAAAAAAAAGAAAAAAATCTATAAAAGTGAAGCTGATTTTATTGGTTTTATAAAACAACTTAAGATACAAGGAGCCAGATTCTGCTGTCTGCTAGCCTGCTGTAGTTCAGTGGTTAGATGAGTGGTCTATAAGAAGGTGTGGGATGAATTCTGCTGTCAATTACACATTTGTGCATTTGGAGTAAGTCTAAGAAAGTTAGTGCAATTTAAAACTGCAAATAAATATAGGCTCAAAATCAATTTCTTCACTTACCTGCCAAAATTGAGTTCAGGGTTCGACATACACAGCACTTTTTCCGTCTAAAGAATTCATAGCACTTTACAAAGGTGAATTAATATTACCCCCACTTAAAAAGCAGAGAGCCTAAGACAGACAAGTGTGTTGGACAGAATCCATGGCAGACTGGGCTAGAGATTGAAGATGCTGGTTTTTCAGGTCCAGGGGATAGATTTGTTTCCTCACTCCCATACCTGAATTCTGAAGGAACACTGTGAAGATTAGGAATACCAACCTATAATATGGGGGTGTTATCCTTTCTTTCTTAGCGTGCTATTTTTTAAGCAATTTTATACAAAAGGAGAATAAGTGCATGCCTTATTCACCCACGTAATTTTCTGGTTTTGTAGATAATGTGCCCCGATAGTTATCCCCCAGGTGCTGAGCTCACAGCTTCTAGTTGGTCAGTGATGAACTACAGCCCAGTTTGGTAGTAGACTTAATTACTAGGCAGTATGCAGGTAAATTTAATTTTGCCCTGAGTGAACTTGTACTCTTGGGCCCTATTCTGTCAGCAGAACCAGCTAGGAAGCAGGCAGCTTGATGGAAGCCTATTTGCTGTGGACTGATGGAAAGTCCAACAGGGGCTGCTGTGTCTTGCTATGCGAGTCCCATAATTTCTCCCCAGGACGTGGTCAGTCTCCTCTGAAAGCTGTCAGAAAAGGGCAATCTCACAGTGATTTTACCCTGTAGAGTACATTTACTTACATCAGACCGATTCTTAGGTGAAGACATCTCCATCCCATGTGACATTTTGGTTGGTAAACCTGAGACATTCCTCTCCTTTTTTAAAATTCCCAAACTGCTATCAGTGACTGAAGCTAACCCTGGCCCCTCGGAACCACCAGTCTACATCGTTGTGCTAAGTGCATCTATCAAGAGGTCAAACACTAGTAAGGTATAAAGCACAGTTTTACAAGATGAGCAGTTCTTGTAGATAAGCATTACAGTTTCATATATCAATACCAATCCACATGTCAGCATGTAATATCTTTTGTTTTCAGTAACTTCACTTGATATTTTTCTGAATTAGTTAAGCTTTTTCAGTGGGGTGCTAATTTGATTATTCCCATATTAAAAAGGACAGCTGCAGAGATTATTTCAATTTATATTAAACAAAGCTGTAATGCAAACTGCTTGGTTTCTGGCCATTGGTAGTTAGGCTGTAGAGCAACAACACAGGGATCTCCATAACAACGTCTGAGTCATCATCCTCAGACAACTTACATGCAATAGAAAATGTCTTTTTTCCAATCAGGCTCATATATCAGCCTTAGCAAATGCCACCTGCCCTGACTCACAGTCACCTATTACCAACACGGATGGTCAGATAGCTTCAGCCGTCACAGATAATCATTAACAAATATTTTTGTCAACTGATTGCTCAAGGTTAGTTATACCACAGAGTCACCTCACTGTAAAGAACATACATGAACTCTTACAGGTTCAGGCAAGTTCTGCAATCAGGTGACAACTCAGAAATACAGTAGTCTGCATTAGATAGTTGACTATCCAGGGGAAATAGAATTTACCTTCTATTTTATTTTAATGCACACTAACAGATGCATTAGAAAATATAGTCTAAGATCTAATCACCTTACACCTGTAAAAATAAAAATGGATAGCTGGTATTTCTGAAATTATACCAAAATAAATAAATAATAACAACAGCAACCGCCCTAAGATGGATAGCCATCATTGCACTTGACCAATTGCGTAAGTCATTCTTGCTTAATGTGTTCTACCAATGTATGAAACACTATAAGAACGAGACACTGAACATGTCTGAGGACTGCTTTAGGCTGGTGGAGGAGCACTGAATGGTGACTAGCAGGTGATCTAGGAACACATCTAGGCAGAGGTAAGGCAGAAGAGCAAGCAGGGCAGAAAGAGGGGAGAGGCTTGGGAGGGCCCAGAGGAGTAACTGCAGAGTCTGTGCCAGTGCAAGTTCTGCAAAAAGGGTTGAAAGAGGAACATTCCTTGGATGGTTTTATTAATTCAGCCATGCTCACATCCTTTTGCATTTTCTCCCTGTGATCATTTTTGCATTTGATTTGCCCAGACTTGAAGACAGCTGTATGTGCAGACCTTCATAGTAACTTCGTGATTCCCTCACACTAGAAGTCAGGGAAAGGATTAGCATTATACAATGTAGCGTTGCTAACGCCAAATACAGCTCAGCTTTTAGTTTCTTGCCAATATTAATACCCAAATTGAAACATTCTTGAAAAATTGCTAAGTCATTGCAAGAGATAGATATGACTGTCTGGAATCTAACCAGCCTATGGAACAACCACAAACAGAGAAAAAGGGTTTGTTTGGGTTTGCTCAGCTGAAATGGGGAAGCAGAACATAACATATGGAAGGCAAGACACCAACCATAGTTCCTGGGGTGGAAATACTTGGTCAAAGTGGTGGGAAAGAGAAATGATTTCAGAAGAACTAAAACCACTCAGCAGATTTAATATTGACATTTGATGAGGGTGGTGATTTGAAGAATGCAAAAAGCACACTTTAAAAAATAACAAAAAATAAAATAAAATAAAATAGCTCATTTGCAAAACCATAAAGTGAGGGCCAAGATAGTATTCTGGGACACTTTTTGTGATCTTGATTTTTGCCTTTAAATTTGGCATAAACCAAAAAACAATGGAAAAGGGAGCATGGGCTTTTGTTACTTTGCTAAGGAAGTTATCTGATGTTATCTTTAGTAATTCTAGGAAAATCAAAGTCAATTTCATTTAGCTATTGTTTGTTGCAAGGTTTATGAAATAATATAATTCATCTTTAGACAATAACTAATTATTACTGATTACTAAGAAATAAGTCAACAAAGATATTTTCCTGTTTACATTCTTAACAGACTGTATCAAGACCATCTGTATTTTCAAGTCCTTTATCCCAAGGGATAAATAATTTGTGTTCTTCATTGAGTATACACATGCAAACATGTCATTTGGATTTGATGCACGTTTACTAAGCCAGAGCTAGACAACTTAAATGGGAAAACAAGCATTAATATACAGGAAGAAAAGCTGAAACATGCAGTCACAGCAGATAGACAAGTAAATACTTCAGTGAAATGATTCTGCAAAACTATTGTACTGATTGTACTGCATGAGTGTTTGTATTCAGAAACTGTTCTAGGTGTTACCGTTTCTATCTGCTGCTGATATTTTTGCAGATGTCCACCACAAGAGCATGTGGGTGTTTGTGCGCACGTGTGCATGTGTGCATTCATGTGAGAGAACTGCTTTGCTCATAGCAGTCACAAATTGCCTAAGCTGCAGAATTCAATTCTGGATCTGGGAAGGGAATGAACAGCTATATAAACTGGACATTGAAAATTTTAGAGTGTGCTGATGCTTAGGCTCAAAGCTGATGAATGGCAACATGCTTGCTTTCTGTGCCCCCCATTGCCATCAGCAAAGCAGACTGGTCTCACTTCCATTTATTTCAGTCTCTGCTTCTTCAGACACTGCTCTTTGCTGAACCTTTTGCCACAACTGGAAGGATTTTGTCCTTCCCAGCAGGCTGGGATTCTCAAACTCCAAGCTCATTTCCTCTCTGCCGCTGTTTTCACATCCCACCCTGGTGCCTTTGCTTTCACATATTGCTGGAATGATGGTGGTAGGGATGTGAGTACTTTCTAGTGCAGCTCTGGGGTTTTTTTTTTTTCCCTTCCTTTCCTTTCCCTGATTTTCCTGGCTTCAGAAATGGATGGCTCAGGAAAAGGCAGGGCGTGCTGGGGGACAGATGCGCGGGAAGAGAGGTTTCCTAGCCAAGGCAGGCAGAGCTACCAGGGGACGAGCCTTGCCCCACCTCGCACCAGGCAGGAGCTGCACCTTCCCTGAGCACACAGGACTCTCCCTGCTTCCCCTTAACCTTCGGAAATGACATCTTCATCCTGCAAGTCAGCAGAGTGCGCAGTCTTCACTCTACAAAAGACACTGAAAAATAATTTTCAAGCGATACACTGTTCCCTTTGCAAGAGTCAGAAGTGTGAGAGGCCACTGAAGGTTACTGAGCTTTCCTTTCATTTATTTTTGCTCTGTCTGTGGCTTTACTGTGATCTTTTATTTTATGGCTACATTTTAAATTTTTCAAAGTCTCCTAGCATAATAGGATCTGCCATCTTTTGGCACTACCCAGTACAAAATAGTAGTTAATAAACTGCTCTGACTGGACTGGAGACTGTCTATACACATGCCTTTGTATATGACAGCCCCCCCCCCCCCGTGCCCATGGGGATGCAATCATGGCTCTCTAGGAGCCAGCAGAAATGACTTCTTTGTATCTGCTGATCTTTGGTTTGATGACAGCATTCGTCTGTTTAATGAAATCACAGTGTCTGTGAAGCTGAGATAGGAAATGGCTAAGTATGTCTTTTCACCTTCGTAGAGCCCAAAATACAAGAACTATTCTTGAGTTGAGCCTTATGTGAGCTGCACTATATTAAAAACACAGCTAATTCAAAATGGAGTGAAATACCCTTTTTAGCTGGTGGAGCAATATGGCTCAGTTGAGTAAAAACCCTTGGAGGGCTAGTGGGAGATTATGTGTCCTGAAGAAGTAACAGGCGGGCTAGTGGGAGATTATGTGTCCTGAAGAAGTAACAGGCTTCCTTGTGGCAGTGAGAGCTAGTGTGCTGATCACTGCAAAGGCTTGATTAATGGAGTGATTAAAGCAGCAGAGGGTTAGTGCTCTGGCAGCTGGGCTATAGGAAATGGGCATGGAAACTACTGGGAGAGGGGAAATACACAGCTCCAGAATCACAGGGCTGACTTGCCCTAGCAAACACTTTGATGTTGGAGGTGGGGAAGGATGAAACACATCAGGCAAAAAGAAAAAAAAAAACCCTCCCACCTCCCCTTCCCCCCGCTTCCCAGCCTTATGCTTACAAGGGAAAGCCCCTGACTTTTGGCTCACTTAGCAGAAGGCAATAAAGCTTCCTATTACGAGGCTTCCTCTGATGTATCGTAACTGGTCTCAGGCTCCAGAAATCTGATCCCTTGGAACAAAACTTACAGTAGATGCTAATAGAGCCTCTAGCCCAGCAGTGCTACGCACAACGCCCTGCATGGGCCCAGAAAAACTTCTAATTCGGTCACATCCTTTATTCTTCAGCTTTCCAGCTCCCTGGCCTGTTTCTTTTTCCTAGGTTACTCCACTTTTAAACAGAGGTGAGCCAAACTCAGACTACTCGTGGTCAACGAATTAATTGCCCCATAGCTACAGGCTGAGAGCCAACTTCTTTCTTTGGGTCCTTTGCAATGGCAACAAATCTATGTGTGGTTGTTTGAGTTGGTCCCATTAAAGATAAGGATCATCTGCAGAGCTGGAACCTGCATCTGGAGTCAAAACTCCCAAGGCTCAAAGGGTTTAGATCAGATGTCTGGGAATGGAGCCCTCCTTCTTCGCCTTAGACATCTGATCTAAACCAACTTCAAACTTGTAACTCCTTTCAGATTAACCTCAGCTGCGAGAGGCCTGGGGATTCACATTCTTGGCTTGCTAGTATGACTTCTCCATGCCTCACATCACCACAGTTGATGAGAAATACTTTCTTTATTAACTTTCAGCTCCTGTCTCATGCATGAAGGTTAATAGCCAAGAATATCCTTGGGGAAGGTACCTTGTATTTAATAAATGAAGACCAGGATGGGGCATGAAAAGGGGAATAAAATTCCCCATCAGTCCACTAGAGGGTAGCTCCCCTCAGATCATAGCTGAAAGCCTTCAGCCCAGCCCCAGACACAGCCTGCCCAGCTCGCCTGCGCTTCGCTTGGCGTGACAGAGCGGCATTAACGGCCTTTCTCACCTCCTGTTACCCCCAGTGAGCTCCAATTTCTGATTTAATAACCACAACAAAAACATCAACATGCTATAATGACTATCCTAGACAAAGGTAGGAAAATTGGCACCCAAGAACGGTATGCATCTGAAATGGTTAGACCTTTAAACAATAGACAAATGGCCACTAAACAATGGCATTTTAACACATAACCTGAATTAACGAGTTTAAGTCCCCTAATTCTATATCCCTGGTATAATATTTAGTGATATTTGTGGGCTACAAACATTGATACAAAGCGGCTAGTTCATGTGCATTATGTGGGAAGCATCTACATTATATATAATGCATAAAGAAATCTACACAGCCTTCAGCATGCCAGCTGTTTCTGTTTATGACACTGAGTTATTCATGAAATCCAGGAAGACATCTTGTAGTAAAGTACGCTACCTGCTTGCTTTTCAACTGCTGGAGCTGTCTGTCCAGCTAGCTAAGTAATTAAGGGAGTGATGTGAAATTAAATATCACATTTCAATCCACCTTTTCCCTTCATCAATTCTTTCTTGTAAGAGGGGCCAGAAACTAGAGGAAAATATGACTCACAGGGGCTGTTTAGGTGTTGCTATCGTATGTACAGAAGGTAAAGAGAATGATAATATGCCTTTCCTGTCTGTAATAGTGTTCACTGCAGCAAACCTTCCTGCTTGTTACAGTAGAGCAAATGGGGTGTTTAATTTGGGACGCAGTGTAGTCTGGAGTCAAGGTGCAGCAGTTTTATTACAGAATACAATTTTATTGCAGGCTGAAGATTTAAATTCCACCATACATACATACATACATACATAGCTGGAAGTTCTGCTTTGCAACTACAAGCTAATACACACGCATAGAGTTCTTATATGTTAAACAGGCTCTCTGATTTTTTAGTTTGAAGGAATCCAGGAATTATGACATGTTTCTGCATTTTCTAATGCACTGAGAAGCCTTGTTAAATGCCATCTCCTCCAGCCATCAAGAAAAGAAAGCATACGCACACATTGAAAAGGAGCAAGTGCTATTTTTCATTTCCTCTTTAGATTTTTGACAGTACTCGCAATGTCTCTGGTTCACGACCCCCAGAAAGAAGCTTTTGGGGTTGGAAAATATTTTCTTTGTTTAGCTTTTTCCTAGCAAGCAGCAGCACACCCCGCCCCGCTTCCCGCAGAAAGGTGTTTAGATCCTGTAATCACTTCTCCTTTATTTAGTCTAAGTCTTAAGACAGAAGTCTTTCAATAGAATGATTTTCTGGCAAGGCCACAATATGATGTATATATTTGGAAATCAAATTATCTAGAATTATGACCATGTCATCAAAATAAGCCATTTTGAAATGCACTGCTAGCTCTCCAAACAGATTGTATGGGAAAAATTGGATAACACTTGGCTTGAGCGCTTAAAAGTCAGTAAAATCAAAACACTAGGGACCGTTTCATTTCATTTTCGTCAAAATAGAAGCCCACCTCCACCCGCGGGGGGGGGCTGCGGGCGGCGGGGATCCGCCGGGAGGGGGAGGGGAGGGGGGGGAGGGAGGGGGGGGAGGGGGAGGCCGAGCCCCGCCCCGCCCCGCCCCGCCCCGCCGCGCGCCCGCCGCCAGGTGGTGCCCGCAGTTTAAGGAGAGCTGTCCGCTCCCTCTTCTCCCAGAGATTCGGGGAGATAAATAACATCCGAGCAGGAATCCTGGCGCAGGCAGGATATTTAACACCCGCAGATCAAAAAACGTAAAGCTTTTACCTACCCCGGTACAATAAACCTGGCTTTAAGAGCCTTGTTATCCCTAGATTTAATAGCTTAGCCTTTTTCTTTTTTTTTTTTCTATTTACAACCCTTGCAAACCAAAGAGAGAAAAATAATATTGTTGTGTAGACCATAAATACTGTTGCTGTGGATCTATTTTATCCGGGGGGGGCGGGGAACTACACATGGCTTCTCAACGGCTAGCATATTTGTGTAGCATCCGTGGTTACCGGCACACTGTGAAGCTGCTTTCCGTAACGTGCTACAGGAGCTGAGTACCTGGGTGAAAGGAAATTATTTCTTCCCAGGCAAAAGAGGATGCTCATCCTGCTGTGGGTAATCACAGGCAATTTCCATTTCGTTAGCATTTTCCTAACCCTCTTTTGTGGTGCTCTTTGATACCGAGCTAGTGGTAGCCCAAGGTCACTGCCTGCTTTGGCTGCTATTTTGCCGGCAATATATTTACACTGAAGTGTGGGATAAACTGTTTGTATCCAACTATTACCAAAAAAATAGGCTGAACACATCTCTTAGGAAAGAGAGATACTGACAGTCCAAGCATTAACTCCTGTATTCGCATGTGCACATAGCTTTAGAATGAGCTAACGCCTAGATCTTGCCAATGACCTCAACCTTGATCTGGAGGGACCATTTATTCATGAGCAAAACATTCATTCTCCATACAAACTGGTCCTGCAACTACTGCCTGTGTGACATTTGGTCCTCTATTAATAAACACACAAGACACAAAATTACTGTGATTTTGTCCTCTTACCATTTGGGGTTGTATGTCATGCACGCAGCACCGTGGCTACTCCTGAGGAACTTTAAATTAGAAATCAGCGTTTAGTGGCTTTGTAGATCTCGCAGAGGAATTATGGGCAGTTCTGAGGCAACCGAGGGCTATGAAAGCACAGAGAGACAGGCACAAAGGCAAGCACCGGCAAGAGAAGCCAGCCTTTTTTTAGCCAGGGCGAGGGCATTTTTCATGACCGCACAACGAGTGTATTGCAGGTCCCTGTTCATCAAAATCATAGGAACCACCATTTTGCAGTCCACATGCAACAGCGATAAAATGGTGGTTCAGAAGGGCTGGCACACCCGACTCAGCACCGGAGTTCCTCTGCTCACTCAACAGCCCAGCTTTTTTTTTAATTGTTATGAAATGGCAGTAGATTTTAGATTAGGAATGAGACAGGAAATGAGGGGAAAATCCTGTGTGCATCTGGAAAACACACAGGGTAAAAATTAACCTTGAAGCTCAAAGAAAACAACATATGTATACATGTGAAAGCAGTCTCCATATGAATTTTCTAGTAACTCTAAGGTGTATCTTCATCTTAGAACATGTAACTTTAAGAAGATTTAACACAATGCGTACTGTTGTGATGCTGCAGAAGCCAATGAAGTTTTTTTAAAAATAAAACCATATAGCAGAAATAATTACATTCAACTCTGAGCAGGAATTAGCCTGGCACTGCAAATGATGAACCTTGCTTTATAAGAAGGGGACTTTTTAATATGATGATTTGGCAATTTGGAGGGATGGTTATTTTCATTTTAACAGGCCTCTGCTTAGTGTATGTCCCCTTGGGGATGTAATGAAGGTTAACAACTTACACATGGGGAGAAGGGATTTTAGTGATTAGGGAAATTGCAGGCTCCAGTTTATGTGAGCGTGTATGTGACACAGAGAGAGAGAGAGAGAGAGATTCCTCCCCATTTCAGATGCTGCTGCACAAAATGTCTGTAAATGTGAAACATTTCTGGGGAAAACCCATATGTAATATAGATAGCAGTCCACCAGGGGCTGAACTGAATGGCAAATACTGGCCTCTGGACTCTTCACTGGTGTCAAATCAGCTGTCAAAGCAGAGAGGGATAGGTCATTTCCAACAGTGCATCAGCATCATCTATCTTACCAAAAGTCTTGCCTTGATAAAACAATGTAGATCACGTATTGGGCTCAAGCAGTCTTGACTGGCAACCCAGAGAGGCAGAACTTAACCACTGTCTTGTCTCTAATCCAGTAATGGTTTTGCATCAAACTTCGTATGTACTCCATGCAAACTGAATTCAGAGCTCAGAAGAGACTCCAGCTGAATTTTTCACTGTAATGTTTCACTTTATAAGATTTGTTATTAAATTACTTTATAATTGATTTGGTATTAAAGAGCAAATCAGAACTCTGCTTTCAACCAAAACCAGCTGTCCGCTTACATTTCTGTGCATTCTTGACCCATTGTGACAATTACCAGGGGAAAAACATCCCTTTACAATATTGAATGCAGTCCTGCGCCTGGACATTCAACAATAATCATTGGCCTATATAACTTAAACACGAGCAGTTTGTTAGCCTAATAAATCCAAGATTTGGGCTGAGAAATAAAGGTGCTGTCAATAACCCTTTAGCCAGATAATAGAAAGGGGATTATGTGATTATTCTGTCAAAAAATTAGGTTTCATGCTTTTAATTGGCATCATATCCTGTCATGAGTCTGTAGGGTTTAAATCACAGTCCACCATGTTAGAGTGAGAAGGAAACCTAATAGTAAATCCTTTCATCCCAGAGGCTGTAGGGTTTTTATGTGAAGTCCTAATTTCTGTTAAAATACTTCCAAAGAAAGACAACAGGAAACAGTAAACATGGCAACACCACAAATATACTTTTCTGATGCACTATTTCTGTCAGCGTTCAAAGAATAAGTTGTACAGGCTGGAAAGGAAACTGCTGTATCATTAAAACCCAAGCAGGCTCAAACAGCCACCCTTTTGTAAAATGGCCCCCCTCCCCACCGTCCCTCATAAATCTTGCTTCAAACTGGGCTAAAGCCATGGATTGACTTTGCCTCTTGCAGTAATGGCTTGAAACTGCTGTGCATCACAGTTCGGCGTTCAAAGGGAATCAGGAGTATTTAAAAACAACTTCTGGTGCAGGATGCAATTATAACTGACAGCCAGATGTCTGCTCTGTCTGGTACAGCAAGCCTAGAAGAGATTGCAAATGGTCTTGAGACCTTTGGATCTAAACAGTGCGCCCAAGTGAGTGATACACAGATAAACAACAATACCACAAATCACTGACACCAAGCCGAGGGGTTGCTAGTACTGATAAAGATTTTAGATGTCGGGAAGTGGCTGATCCTTCCACCCTCCCCTCTCTTATTTTTTACTGTGCCAAAAACAAAGTATGTTAGTGGAAAAGGACTCAGCCCACAAAGTGTGTTTATGTATCCACTGCCAGAAGTTTATCTTGTGAGGAAAGTCCTGTAAGTAATTGTTTAGTTTACAAAGGTTAACCAGACTGTAGTGAAAGATACTTGGTATTTTGATTAAATGATATGTCTGGAACATTTGCAGCAAGTTCTATAACATGGGGTGTTCCCCCCAGGTGTATGATCTACTGAAAACATTTTTAAATGAACCAACACTAAAAACGGACTCTCTTCTCCCCACGGTCTGAATTTATTATTATGCATAAGAGGCACGGCTTTGATGTCAAAGTATGTTTCTTATAGTACTTGTAGGAATTTTTAGAGATCTCTCTCTTCACACAGCATCCTACTTTATGTATCTTTTGTGAGGCATGTACACAGACCTACTGACTTAGCGAGGACAGGCTTACATGGGAGTACACTGAAAATTGTACAAAGCTTTTGGGAAATCAGCAGAAACCACTTATCTTCATATCCTTTACTAATATTCCTTATGAGACCAACCAACTCAAAGGCTTTAGAAGTAACTGAAAAGCTTTCATTGATTTTCCATGGGCAGTGGATCAGGCCCTACCTGGCTCTGGTGACATTTTTAAAGAATGTGCTGTTAAACTGACATGCATTCACCATATCACAATGTTAGCCTACAAGGAAATGGCTGAAGAGTGGTTGGACAGTAACAACTTGAAGCAGTGCAGACGTGCAAATAAAGTACATGTATACATAAAATAATAAAATAACGTAAACATAAAATAATTTTTCAGACACTTTAAAAATAAGTATTATATTCGATTGCCTTTACTATCACCTTCTTCCTGTAATATTGTTACTGTCTTTTTAAAATATCTGATGTCTGATAAAAACTTTATCTGCTTTGAATTATCTTGTGTTTTGTAAGGGGATTTTGTAGAAATTATAAAAAAAAAAGAGTAGAAGCTGTCCAGAAGACATCTTTTTCTTACATCCCAGTGAGAAAATTCACTGCATCACTTTATCACAGGTCTTCAGTGTGTCACAAAGACAAGTCTATGCAATATCATTAGAATGAAAGATAAGGGACTCCATAATACAAAGATGTCATCAGTGATGGAAAAATTCAAATTTTGAAAGAGGACCCCATTCCAAATATCAAGCTTGAAGGATTTAGTATCTTGAAACATTTTTCAGGTTGGTTCAATGTCATTGTGATAAAAAGGATGTCACTTAAATCACAGTAACCTGATGTGCAAAGTTGTCCTGTCGGATGAATTGCCAAAACTTTTCTTCGCAGAAGACTTATTTCAACTAGTCTAAAAACTGACCAGACCCTTGCCTGTTCCTTGAGCCAAACTTACTTTGTGGACTTTTTGGTAAAGGATGATCAAAAACTTTCCTTGTAGCCTCCATTCACTCATTGGCTCTCTACCCCTCCTGTTTGACTCCCATTCCCACAACAGGCACTGCTTGTTTGGACATCGCTATTTGGGGCTCTACTGCAGTTGACCTGTTCAACACATACTGCTGTAAACTCTTCACTTTACGGGCAATAATTTTGCAAAAAAAAATATTGTTCTTAGCCCTCGGGCATGAGAGGCTTGAGCTAAGATGTGTGAACAATCTGAGAAACTAGAAACGCAGTTTTTCACTGAAGTTTCTGTAAAAGGTAGAGGTACACCTTGGCCACATTCACACAGCAGAAGTGGCAATTTGCCCTGCGAAGGAGCCACAGCAGCAAGGCTGGGCAGTGCAGCACCAGCTCAGGCACTGTTGCAGTACTGCACAGGCTGCGGTGCAGACATGCCCTAGCACACCTTCAAGCCAAGAGAAAAGGCCCCAAGCTTATGCTGCTCACCAAGAAACTGCTGCATTAGTAGTAGTGTTAAAGCATTGCAAACCACATCTTTTTTAAGTGTGAGTGAAGATAAAGGCTCTAGAATTCCCCAAGGAAAATAAAGAGTTGCCAAGAGTATGGGTGTGAGAGGAAAGGCTGTCAGGTTTGTATCTTCTGTGAAAAGCCAGATCACACAGAGGGAGGGACCTGAGGTCTAGTGATGGCCATATTTTGGCCAGCATTGAAGTCTGGGGAATAATTCATGCAAGGCTCAAGAAAGCCCCTGGAGTCTTCTTTAAATCAAACTAGCACATGAACAAGTGCTGAGGTTTAAGCATTCTGGCTGCTTCTTCAAGTTTGTCATTTTAATAACCTTTGAATGGTCACATAGCCCAAATCTATTTTGATGTGTTGAATTTTATGTTGTTTGTAATAATTTTTAAAGCTAATGATTACTGTGTAATATTATGTATGGGACTTTTCTTGGAGACAGTCTTTATTTACATGAGAAACCTTTAAAGAGCTACTGTCAGTGTAACATACTCATTGTTACAGCACTTCTAAATGGTATTTTAAGATCCTGGTAATTCTCATTGATATGGGAGATATAAATATCTCTTCACCCTTGCCCCAGAGTGCATCAGGAAAGCAAAGCACACAGATCAAGAGGGGGGAAAAGCCTACAAGTAGTATCAGCCCTCCCTCTCCCCTGCATACCATCCCAGCAGTGTGGCTGGGCCTGTGTAAGGAGAGAGGGAGAAGCAACGTGCTCTGAGAGACTAGGGCGGGCTGCAGACAGCCTCCATAATGCCCCCTTAACAGCAGAATTTGGGTCAAAAAGATGACGCTTGAAACTTCCCCTGTCCCCAGTCCCCCAAAGGATAACAGAGCTGCCTCTCCAGCTCAGAGCAAAAGGGAGAGGAGAGCCATTTGCCCAGGCTTCCCTGTGCACCAGCTCCTGTGCAGGGGCTGCTCCTGGAAGCCCCAGCTCCCTGACACCTGCACCGTGCTGGCCACGTGTGACACCCCAGCTTAATCCCTCCACCGAGGCTGCTCCTGGCACCCACTTGCCGTGAGACCTGTGTGTTATGTGTCCTCCCCGCAGAGGCTCGTTCCCCACCACGCCGCGTTTTAGACAGGAAGGTGTGGGGAGTTTGCTGTAGGAGATTTTGTGCTGCCTTCCCTACTGTGCTTAAGGGCTACGCTGGTAACCTGAGGAGTACGAACTCATCTTCCTCCTATGCCATTCAAATCTGTGAAACCTTGGAGATATCATTTAAACTCACAAGAATATTTTTGGCAGGTAAGGATGAAAACAGAAGCCATGCAGATTCCGTTAGAACTGAGCACCAAGTGGGATTTCCCTAGGGACGTAAATACCTTCAAGATGAGTGCCTCAGTTTCTCCTCTGGAAAATGGTTGTAAAGATAATTCTGTACCCAGCAAGGAGCTGTCCTGCAGTAGTAACCAGAGCAGCACTTGGGCAGCCAGAGACTTCCCAGTGGCTCTGGGAGCACCCTTGCCATGTTTGTTACTCATGCCAGCGCCTCACACGTGGAAGGCAGAGGGCAGGTTCGGGGGTGTTAAATAGCAAAACAGCCCCTAATCCCTAAATGTTCAGCAGGATGAGTACGGCAGTTTGGTAGGACTTTCCAATATAAGGTGGGAAGTTCTCCACTTGGGTTTGCTGTTTATAATTCCTCCGGCTAAGAATTGCACCTTGGGTTCCTTGTAGCTATTCTGAGGCAGTCTGAGGCGGTCATGTTAGACTCTGTTTCTGTATTACTATGGTTACCATTAATAAAGTTGTCTCCATAAGTTACCAGGAAATAGATAGTAAAGAAATGTTAACGTTTTCTTGAGAACTAGTAATGAGAGAGAGAGAGAGAGAGATGTAGTGCAAATAAAGGAAAAGAAAAATGAGACTAAGCCAAAATAATAAAGAACATGAAATGATTCTGTAACTACCACTCAGCTTAAGAACTTAAATGACATTGCATTATAAATGATAACTATGTTCCTAAGCAAGAAAGCAAATCCCAAGCTCTGTCTTGAGAACTGTAAATGCTATCCCTTTCTGGTCTCAGCCATAAAACCCATAGTCTGGAGCTACTGCTTACTCCCCGGGAAGGGTTTCTGGGCTTTCAAAACTACCACGCTCATCCAAGGAATTTGGGAGCCAGTTTGTACTTCAGATTAGAGTTCAGAAAGTAAGTCCAAGGACATGGGTAGTATTGAGTTAGATAGGAGTTTCATTGATTGAATAATCTATAGCTGCAGAAAGTACAGCTATTTTTCTACCGAGTTTCACTTATCTGACTTTCTTCTGCGGAAAGCTTTTATGGGGTACATCTATCAGTTTGGACACAGAGGCGCAATGCTCATTGGCTTATGTCCATTAAACTATAATGAAACTACAATGCAGGTAGCATTTCACTGTCTTATTTTTATATACCTTAAGTTTATATCATTATCTTCATGTACTGCCATTCTTTTATACATCTGCAGCATACTAATCTCTGTAGCAGATGACTACGTGGGAAAGAAAAGGCCAGAGTTTTCACAGGAATGTGTGTTTTCCCCAATTCGATGACCTAGTCAGGAGCTCCAGCCTCTCTCCCAAGCCACAACCCCTGCCAAACTTCAGGAATTTTAATAAAAATGCATGAGACAGGTTAATTAAACCTTTCTGTTATTTTCTGTCTTCCCTTGAGCTCCCTGGAGTGCCCTCACTGGAAGACCTATCTTGGAAGACCCCATCACCTAGGCATTAGGCACTCATTTGGGAGGTGGCAGATGTGAACTCCAGTCCATGCTTGAATTTACAGAGAAGGGATTGTCTTATGGTCTCCTGAATACCAGGGGAGTATATTAATATCTAATCTATAGGAACCAGGCCTTCCTTCTCAAGTAATCGTAACCAAGCCCCTGCAAATGTTTTCATTGCTTTGAGGGACCCATATTTTTTGTTACATTTTCTCCTGATTTGTGAAATGCCAGCTTTCAACAAGCAAATGATTTGCCAACCAAAAAATAAAAATAACAAACAGCCCTGAAAAAGTACCTATTGCTTGTTTTGCCAGCAGTTTTGCAAAAAAAGAAAGTTAAAGACCTGATTGAAATCCCTTTAATAGATTTCAGAAGGAAGTCTACTTGACTTCGCGGCTTCATCAGCAACCTTAACTTTGTTTTCAGAAATTTGAATGGGATTTAGCTGCACAAATCCCACTTTAATCCATAGGAGTTGCATGGCTAAAACCCAAATGGCTCTCACAGAACATCTTGTCTTCTTAAATTAAAGACTTCTGGATTGATTTTCATAATTTATGGGTTTCATAGTTGTTTTATGAAAAAGGCTGTTGGCATGTTGCATTTAAATATGTGTATGATAAATTGTTAAACTACTATTATTCGTTCCATCAGTCTATAGCATACCATAGTCCAGCTCTGTGCTTTTGATAGTACAAAGTCATTACAAAGCTCATAGGTGACTGCCTATTAATAACTAATTAATCACAACTGCACTTTTAGTCTCATTGTGGACAATGGCACAGGTTCCACTGACTGGAATAGGTGTAGGATTTGGCCCATTAATTATGTATGTATTAATTACGTACCTTCTCATTTTTACCAGAGCATCAATAGATTTGGCAATGTGCTGTATGCTGAGAGTATGCTGCATTTCACTAGTGCGCCTGCTTGACGGCCTATTAAAGAGAGTAACCAGCTCATAAACAGGGGTTATGTGTAAATACAGAGTATGCACAGATTTCCTCCTGGACCCACGTTCCCCATGTCTCTAATAGCATCTTCTGGCCATCCTCGGTGGAGGGGAATGTCCCTCCCCACATAACTGCCCTGACAGTGCCAGCTGGGGTCTGAGGGCCCTTTCGCAGGGCTGGCATTTGTGCATGCTGGGGACAGGGCTGTCCCTAGTCATGCTGTTCCCTTAAATTGTTCCACCAAGGTTGTCCCTTTTCAGCCAAGACAATCTTGCCAGCCTTGCACACTTCACCTAGGTGCCAGCCCCGGTCCGGTCACTGAATCCTGCCTCTCTGTTTCTGTTTCCGTGGTGGTGGGAATGGCATACTTGCTTCCTCAGGCCTTTTCTGGTGTTCCAGGAAACAAGTGAAGCCCCCAGGAAGGGGTTAAATTAGTTAGATGCTTCATTGATTAAATAATCGGTGGCATGTTTACATATTTATACTCAAGGCATTTCTAAGTTTGCTCTTTCTCTCAAAAGAACAATAGCAAACGCTGCTCTTCCGAGGTTAACAGTTTCCAGTCCATCACTTCTTTCACCACATCATTTCATCCTGCAGGTTTCCAGTTTGATGGCTGTTAAAGGTTTAAGAAGTTTAAATTGACCTTGACCTGCAAACATATGATTTACAGTAGATTATATTGTTCTGGAAAAACAAAACTTCTGTCCTGAAGCTAAACTGCATTTAATGATTTGTACGACTTCTCCTGGGCCAGGTTCTGGTGTATTTACTAACACTGTACGTTATTTTAAGTCCTCCAGTAGCCCCACTGATTTTGGAGGCACTCTTCCAAGGTGAGGCAGATTCACAATATGGATAAATACACCAACATGTGGTCCACTAATATATTGTCATGATTTCAAAGATTAATTCTTTGATCACTTCTAACCTTGTCTTCAGGTCTGTTTGTAAAGTCCTTGCAAATTACTCAGATATAGTTTAAAAATACACAGATAGTACCTGTTTTCTTTAAAAGAAATCCCTATTGGCAGTATCACGAGATGCCTTGGAATACACTACGTATGTTTGTGCTGGAAGGAGAAAGTCCTCCTTCTACTCTGGAAATTGTGAAACACATTCTAGCTGCAGACTTGAAGGGGGCAGGTTTTAAATCACAGTGAATTAAACACTTAATTGTAAAATGATGAAAGAATATCTTCCTGGTGTCCCCATGAAGCTTGAAAGTTTGCAGCAATGTGTGTTAAAGAGACAAGACTGGCATCGAAGTGTTCCTGGTATCATTGCTGCCTTTTATCTTTTTTGGCGTGCTCTTTAGGAAACAGCGGAGAAAGGAAAATATGAAATTGAACACAGCAAATTTAATTATAAAACAAAGCCACCCACCTTGCTTTTGGGGTCAGGAAGTATAATCGCCTCCTTTTGACGCAAGAATGAGTTTAACAACATATGTTAAATGAACAATTATTTAAAATAAAAGGAAATGACCTTAAAAGCAGCTGCAGTATCTCAGGCTATAGCACCGACAGCGGCGCAGGAGAACAGCCCATTGTGGAACGAAGGCACACGCACAAACGAGAGCGCGCCCACAGCCCTACCCCTTGCAAAGACAAAAGCAAAAAGCAATCGTTTCAGAGCGCACTGTAAAGTATCTCGCTTACATTTGATTTCACCAGCTTGTTCTGCCTCTGACTTTTTATTTATGTTTGTTTGTTTTGGTCTTTCTTTTTCCTATTTATTTACTTGCTGGCTGCAAGACCAAATCCTAATGCCCGAAGCCACCGTGTGCTGCACAATGGCACGATGACATTGGGTGTTTGCCAGTACATTGTATTTTAATGAACGCCGCAAGCAGCGGCAACACCAGAGCAAGCACACCGGTACTAGATGCGCACCCAAGAAGAATAAAAAGAAAAGAAAGAGCTTTTTGCAACAGAAGAAATCCATTTTTTCTGGAAAGCACCCGGAGCCACGTGACCAAGCCCGGCGCCTTTCGGACAGCGCAGAACCAGCCTGCAATGGGGAAGGAATTAAGCAGGTCTGCCTCCTCCTCGCACACGCTTTTGAGCCTGTCGACGCGTTGCCTGTCCGTATCCCTCACAGCGCATCTGTAGAGCCATTAAATTGGATAATCCCTCTGGCCTTTGATACATTTCTGGACATGATTATTTCATTACTCGCAGTATATCAGTAGGATCATAATAAAAAGGACTTCTGACAACCTGCCAAGAGTTTTGTGGCCTTGTAAACACAAAAGTGCTCTAATAAAATTTTATTAAGTGTTAAAAAGTCATAAAAAGTGAAATAACATAAACTACAAAATTTACTGTCCTCAGCAAATGCTGAAAATATCGTCCATAGTAAAATTAAATTAGCATGTAATAGACAGCGCGGCAGTGTGGAGTGGGTTTAAAAGAGGATCCAGGAAAAAAAAAAAGGGGGGGGTGGAAGAAAGATTGCACTTGAACTAAATATGGGTCACGGGGGTTTAGTTTATGGCGATCCTCGCGTTTTACTGGCGGGCGGGCGGGGATGAACGCGCGGGCGGGCTGCGGGCGGGCGGGCCCGGGGCGCGGCGGGAGCGCGGCGGGAGCGCGGCGGGAGCGCGGCGGGAGCGCGGCGGGAGCGCGGCGGGAGCGCGGCGGGAGCGCGGCGGGAGCGCGGCGGGAGCGCGGGGCGGCCGCCAGGCGGCGCTGTGGGAGCGGGAATGCGGCGGGCACCGCGCCGCGCCGCGACCCCCGGAGCAGCCCCGCAGGCCGCCGGGAGCGCCCCCCCCACCCCAGAAATGAGCCATTTACGGGGATTTTGGCGTCTTCTTGCAAATCAAAAAAAAAAAAAATGGAGCCAGGAAAACAATGCGGGTAGAGCTGGGCTGGAAGGCGCCTCGCGGGGCGGGCAGCGGCGGAGCGGGCTCCCGGCAGCTGCGGCCGCGCCGCTCCCCCCCCGCCCGCCCCGCCGCCGCCCCGGCTCCGCGCCCCCGCGCCCGGGGCAGGGGCAGCGGCGGGGGCGAGGGCAGGGGGTCCCGCGCCGGGGGCGAGGCGGCAGAGAGCGCTCGCCCTCCGTGCCTCCGGGGGCCCGCCGCAGAAGCCAAGTAAGTCGAACCTTTCCGTTGCCGTCGGTGCTGCGCAGGCAGAAGGCGCGGCCGGGACACCGGGGCAGGGAGAGGGACGGGCTGAGGGACCAGCCCCGCCGCCGACGGCCGCGGCGGGGCGGGGGGAAGGCGGCGGGACGGGACGGGACAGGACAGGACGGGCTGCCGCCGCTGGCCGCGCTCCCCCCGGGCCGCGCCGCGCCGCGCCGCGCCGTCCGTGGGCGTGGGAGGGGGGACCGCTGGTGTCCGGGCCGGTGTTGGCGGCTGCCGGGCCGCGGGCACTGAGGAAGCGGGCGAGGCGGCGGTGCCAGCTTCTCCTGGCGTCGCTCCCCCTTCGGGACAGTCCGTCCCCGGGGGCTGCAGCGGGGTTTACCTGCGGCTGGCCGGGAAGGAGGCGACCGCGCTCCCGTCACATGGAGCCGCTTGGCAAAGGCGCCCGAAACCCAAGGCGGGGGGGCGGGGGGGAGCGGGGAGGCTAAAACGGTAATAAAACAAGGAAATGGACCTCAGATTTGCGGGTAGAAAATATTTCAAGTTTCATTTTATTCAGGTGAAGAGGATAACTGATTCTCATGTGGCAAGGCTGATGTTCAAGGCCAACTACTGTACGAAAAATAGTGACTTGCTGCCTAAGCCTGGCTCGCCTCGGAGCCTGGGCTGGTGCACGCTGTAAAAGTGGAGCAGAAGTGCAGCCGGACCGGCCCCGACGGGGAGCAGGCAGTGGGAGACCTGTAGGCAAAAACCGGCTTAAGGAGACACACTGTATGAGCAGGGACAAAGAGCTTTGTTCTCACTAAGGGGAAAAAAACAACCATAAAGTTACTTTTCCTAGAAATTCTAACAACCCTGTGAGTAAACTGCACTCCAGTAATTTGGGATCTATACACTGTCTATTAAGGCAGGCTTACAAAGAAAAACATAAACAGTGTTGTGCTTTATTTTGCGTCATCTGAATGAATGGGAAAGTTGCAGGTATAGTGTAAAGCAGTGCTTGCTTTAGCTCGACTGTCTCAAATTAAGACTGGTTTCTAAAAATAGGTACTTCTGTTTGTACATAAAGTTGGCTAGACCTGTGTGCATATGCAGACCAGGCAGCCATAAAATATACATTTATCTCACTGATTCAAAACTTGTAATGTTTTATATACCCTTATGTTCATTACCTCCAATTAAAAGAATGAGCATATTACTGTGTAATTCATATATATATATTTGCTGACAAATTACAGAAATAAAATACATTTGAATAAATAGCAAAAAACTTTGCTTTTCTTCCATCACAGATTTTTATATAAATCTTCAATAATTTTACAGTAATGACTGCAATTAGTAGTGCTCACAGAAAGAAGTTGTACTGTTTAAGCCAAAGAAAATGGCCACATCACATTGTCTACTGCATTTTAAAAAAAATCTGAGCTCTAAACCATCTATGGAAATACACAAGTTTTCAATGAACGCTAAATAATTATTTTCTTTGCCTTCTAATGAAATTTTCAGTCTTCTGTCACCAGATATAATGTAAAGACTGCAAAAAAGCAAACAAATTGTAGCAGCAGTGTGATCAAAGCTTTGAACTTACATGAATTAAAAATGCAGTGAAGCATTACAGAATTCCACATACATGTGGCTAAGGTGTGTGCGTGCCTACATAACTTTGAAGATTTTTTAAATGAAATGAAGGGTTTCGGGAGTTAGTTTGCATTACTGAAAGACTCTTCAGGATCAATTCTAATATTTAATGGATTTGGAGAACATTCCTAGAAAATCCCTCTTTAGGCTATGGTCTGCAGAGCCACACCGCCTTTATTTTAAAACGCGTTCTTTAAAAAAACTAACTCTGTCATCTGGTTGATCAGCTGTTTGCTATTTTATGCTGCACTCTGCCTGAGCAAGTACGTGTACAATATCACCGTGTGAACAATCCCATTTGTTCCTTGGGGTTTATGGACATGAATCAGGGTACGTGCTTATGTGTGCAGGATCTGTGTTTCAGTGGTGAGAGGAAATTTTTTTTTTCCTAAATTTAGCGTTCTAATTTACAGCGGGTGGTTTTGAGTATGCGGCATTACTGCAACAACAGAATTTTTGTATCAGCCTAATGTGATGTAAAATTCCAAAAAAAAGATACGCTAGACGACTGTAGGTTATGTTTAAATGGACTCCGTAAAGGCCCAATGGGCAAATGTCTGACCCTGCATTGGGCAAGGCTGGAACTCACGTTGTTTACATCCAGCTTCAGCCCCGCTCCTTTCAGTACGCGACATTGTGCCTTGCACCTCCAGCTGCGACGAGCAAACGCAGGAGTTCTGCCTAGGGAAGTTTGCAGTCTGCCTGTCAGAAGGGCCTCAAAGGGTGAGGAAGAAAAGCGCAGTTACAGCAGCCCACGATGCTTGCAGCAGGCAGGATGGATATTGTCTGGGCTCAGGGACTGGGGCTGCACATGTGTCACTTCTTTTGCAGGGTTTCTTTAAGTGCTTGCAGAATTTAAAGGCACGCACCATCCAACAGAGGCCTATCTTGCAATACATAAACCAGATCTTTCTGAGTTGATTAATGGCTTCAGGCTTTTGTTGTTGGATTTTTTATTTTTATTTTTTTTTACTGTAATACATCTGGGCCCTATGCTACAGAAATAGATAATGGATGAAATCTTGGCTCTCCTGAAGTCAGTCACAAAACTCACTGACTTCACTGGAGCCACGTTTTCATCAACTGCATCGTAATATTTGTATCAGCCATATGGAGGAGATTTAAAATTGGCTTTAGAAGAAATAGAAATTAGCTCCTCTACAAATGATTTGCATGGGTCGTTATCATTTTTTTTCTCCAGGTAATATAAATGGCAATACTAAGTGTAAACTGCCAAAAAGACAAATAGCTGTATAACATTTTGATTTCCTGTAACTACAGCATAACTAAACTAAAATATTAACTTGAAATCAACAAAGTTGGATTACTGTATGTAAGACCACCAGGTCTGATCTGGACAATGCAAGGGCATGGGAAGACATTCAAAGGCACAAGTGGCTATTTACAGTTCATGACACTCTTTAGGACCATGGAGATGTGAAATTGTATGTCAATGATGCTTTAACACAAGAGGCAGTAGTTAAGCAGGAGAGACAGTATTAATTCACAGCCCTCACTTTTGCACATTTAGTGTTATTGAATTGTGCTTCCCCTTGATATTTTAAGCAGATGCATCATAATTGACTTCTTAAAATCTGATTTAAACCATAACACCAGGAAGTACAATTTTGTTAAAAATGGAAGGAGGGGGAGAAACTGCTGGACTCCCAGCCACTCCCACACTCGTCTTTTCACAGACAGTTTTTTCTGATCCATTAGCCTGCCAGACAAGGATGGCACCTATCCAGTGTAAATATTACATTTTCAACATTTGGATGGCATTTTGAGAAATATTTTTCATCCCCTGAGAATGTATACTTTATAAATACAATATTATCTGCAATTCAGAGCTAGATTATGGTAGGATGTGACTTTATAATGCAAAAGATATTTCAAGAACTCTGTGTATGGACTCACTTACTGTAGAATAAAACTTCTTCCTTCAGTTATTTTAATTTACAGTGAAAATGACTTAAGCACAGCATCAAACACACTTTTTTTCTGGAATAGGGAGGATCCAGACATGATTTTGGAGGAATAACTCCATGTGTAGACAAGATCTGTTGCTACTGTTTAGCAGCATAATCTGCAGTATGCATATCTTAAAGTGGAAAGCCACACTAGCATCTTTGGCACCTAATATCCTCATTGGACTAAACTCTTCACTGTGTATATTCCAGTAATATCCCACTGACAGTGCCAGATGCCGACAGAACTCCATGTTGGAAATAATTATGAAAATGAGTTGATCCACATCCATAGCAAGTAGTGGATCTTCTTAGAGAAAGAACTTGTTCTGAAATTCCCATCTCTGTTTTAAACCCTTCTCTTTCTCATCAAGGGGAAAATGGTCAATATTTGAACTGAGCCCAAATAAATTTCTTTTTATTCATTGTTCTTTAAGTAAAAACAACATAGCTGGTTTGTGTAGTCTTGTGTAGGGGAGGAGGCACTGCACCCCGGTATGGCAGTTATATCACAAGCTTAGGCTGGTGTGGATTTACACGGCTGAACTATATGCCCTGAAATTTGTGTTTACAGTGAAAAAAACTGACCTATCTTTAACTACAGCAGCGTTGCTTAGGACTGTTTTAATATATACCAGATACAGTCCATTAAACTGGAACAAATATAATCCTGAAAAGACGAGCTTCACATTTTCCTGGTTGTAGGTAATTTTCCGTACTCATAAGCTGCTGTTTTGAAAGAATGTCCTTATTTCCTGGCTTAGAAGTACAGAGCAATGTTTTTTTCTCCTGTTTAGCTTCCCCGCCTTCCCTTCAATTTGTGGCTCATGATTCTTTGGTGTCTTGGGTCCCGTATTTACCCACCTTCAATAAAATGTTATCAACCGCTGCGTGATTCTCATTTGCGAGTCACTGCCTGTGGATATCAAACTCGTAGGTCTGGTAGTACAGTAAAGCCTAGGTTGCGGGGCCTAAGTGAAGAGGGAGCCCGACGCCCAGCTGGCTACAGCGATAAAGAAAAAAAGAAATTGGAGATTTTCATCAAGAAAAGCTGGGTAAGGAAATTCATGCCTTTCAAGCTGGTAGAAGCGTTTCACCATGGACCTGAAGGAGAGACAGGTCAGCGTGACTGGCTGACTCCTGGCTCATAACCAGAGCTGGAGAGAGTCCCTGCAGGAGCAGCTGTGGTTCTCCCCGAGCCCATCCGCGGCCCCAGCGGTGCCCTGGCACCCTGGCAGGCAGCCGGGGCGCAGGCAGCCGGGGCGCAGGCAGCGGGACTGCGCCAGTTCCTTCTGGCAGAGAATCGGGCCTTACATTTCCAGCCTTTGTCGCTGCAAAAATAACCTTGCGAAGGCGAAGCCTGAGTAAACTAAGAAGCTGGCAGGAAGCTTGGAATAATGGTTCTGAGAAGCGTGACTTGTGCCCATCAAATGTGATACCTTAGAGGCCTGGTAACAATGCTTTCAGTGCAAGACAATATTAACTATTAAATGGCAAGCCCTGTCAACACAAATAACTGGCTGAACTGCTTATCCTGCTGGTGGAGTCTGTCCGTGGGCAGAGGAAATGCAAATTTATCAGGCCTTGAGCATTCCCGGGCAAAGGGAATATCCCAGCTTGGTACCACGCCATCTCATTCCTGTCGCTCTGCTTCCTTGTGTCGCATTGTGTACTTTGCTGAATCAGCACGTACTTGGTGTGCCCTGTGAGGGAGGTGAGATGAGGAATAAGCAGAAGGAATACAGGTGAATCTAGTACTCCTCTTTCACTGAAGAATCTGGCTTATGCCCACATCAGAATAAAGCAATACAGGATGATGTGGAGTGCTATGGGAAGAAGACTGATACATTTAGGAGGGTTAAAATTCTGACAATTAGCAAGAGAGATACAAAATATGATACTGAGTGACAGATACCTCCTTTGGCCTGTCCTAGTTTCAGCTGGGATAGAGTTAACTTCCTAGTAGCTGGTGCTATGTTTTGAGTTCAGTATCTGAAGAATGTTGATAACACTGATGTTTTCAGCTGTTGCTAAGTAGTGTTTAGACTGAAGTCAAGGATTTTTCAGCTTCTCATGCCCAGCCAGTGAGAAAGCTGGAGGGGCACAAGAAGTTGGCACAGGACACAGCCAGGGCACCTGACCCAAACTGGCCAACAGGGTATTCCATACCATGGGACGTCCCATCCAGTATAGGAACTGGGAAGTGGGGGCGGGGGAATTGCCGCTCGGGGACTAGCTGGGTGTCGGTCGGCGGGTGGTGAGCAATTGCCCTGCGCATCATTTGTACATTCCAATCTTTTCATTATTGCTGTTGTCATTTTATTAGTGTTATCATTATCATTATTAGTTTCTTCTTTTCTGTTCTACTAAACCATTCTTATCTCAACCCACAGGTTTTGCTTCTTTGTCCCTATTTTCTCCCTCATCCCACTGGGGGGGGGGGGGAGCGAGCAAGCGGCTGCGTGGTGCTTAGTTGCTGGCTGGGTTTAAACCACGACAGGCCTTTTCCTAGTATGAGTACTGGTGAGATCGTTAGTCCCTTTTTTTTTTCTAACAGCAACTGGACTACTTTGTCAGTAGAGAGGTTTGTCTGGGAAGGGAATTTTCTTACTGTTGTGGTTTAACCCCAGCGGGCAACCAAGCCCCACGCAGCCACTCACTCAGTCCCCCCATGGTGGGATGGGGGAGAGAATCGGAAGAACAACAGTGAGAAAACTCATGGGCTGAGATAAAGACAGTTTAATAGGTAAAGCAAAAGCTGCGCACACAAGCAAAGCAAAACAAGGAATTCATTCACCCCTGCCCATCAGCAGGCAGGTGTTCAGCCATCTCCAGGAAAGCAGGGCTCCATTGAACGTAACAGTGACTTGGGAAGTCAAACTCCATCACTCTGAACATCCCTCCCTTCCTCCTTCTTCCCCCAGCTTTATATACTGAGCATGATGTCATATGGTCTGAAATATTCCTTTGGTCAGTTGGGGTCAGCTGTGTCCCCTCCAAACTTTTTGTGTACCCCCAGCCTCCTTGCTGGTGGAGTGGGGTGAGAAGCAGAAAAGGCCTTGGCTCTGTGTAAGCACTGCTCAGCAGTAACGAAAACATCCCTGAATTATCAACACTGTTTTCAGCACAAATCCAAAACATAGCCCCTTACTAGCTACTATGAAGATAATTAACTCTAACCCAACCAAAACCATCACACTTACACAAACCATACAGTCAGTTACATCAGGCTATCAGGCAATCGAAGACAGAAATGAAGCTGAATTTATGACGTCCTGGTCATTCTAGACAGTAAAGTCTGTTCTTCTTCTGTCACTGTTCCTGTAGCAGATAGATAAGCTAAAGAGCTCCTCCTGAAGTGCTCTAAGTTTTGGACCCCAGGAGCGAGGGCTCAGGGTGAATCCAGCCACACGGGTTGGAGCCCCTCTGCCACCCTGCACTTCTGCCTCGCTCAGGGCTCTTCAGCAGCACCCACCGAAGCACATGCCTACCCCTGCTTCATGGTTTACACGTTCAGTTCATTAACCAGTGAAGCATCTTGATCCCCTCAAAGCTCCCATGACTGCCATGTGAGCAAAGCCAGCAGAATTTTGAAATCAAATTGGAAGACACATCCCTTCTGGTATATACTTGCACCAAAACTTTGTCAGTAAACTGTTGTCCATTCTCTGCTTACTATTGTTAAGAGCATGCCGCATGTGAAAGCCAGAGCTGTCTGAGTAGGAAGAACAGCTGAAATATCTCTAATGACATCCAGTGCTAGAAAGTGCTTTGAAGTTGTATAGCTGTTATTTCTTCTCTATGATTTCCAAATGCAGAAGAAGAAAAAAAAAATATCAATGTTAAAAGCATCAGTCAGTCTATATAATTGGACAATGGTTGTCTGTGTCATTTTTTTTCTTCTTATGATGATCTGAAGTGAAGAAGGGAAAGCAGAGAATTTTCTTGATGGTTATAAAACATGCCTTATTTACTTCTGAGACCAAAAAAAACCCTACATAGTATTTGCCAAAGGCCAACATATTTAGGTATTTCAAAAAATGCATTTTTACCTAGTTATGTTTGAGTCTCAATGGAGCATCTGACTGTAATGTGCATCACTGAGGGCCTCTAAAGTGCCACCACCATTTTTCATCATCATCCATCCATCAGTGACACTGTCACTTTGAAATCTAACAAAAGTTTGCTGATTTTTATTTATTCCCATTCCTATCAGATCGCTGTTATCCCCATACAAGACAGGGCCAGAAACACTATGGACTCAGCCTTAATGAACTCACTCCTCAGACCTTGCTAGTACACTGGGGACTGCAAGTTGCCATGCCCCTTTTAGGAAGGCCGGTATAGTCCTCGGTGATCTGCTTGGCCAGTTTTGCCAGCCAGCATAAGAAAATACACTTGGATGAGTTTTAGCTTTCTCAGATGTGAGGTGTGATGTAAGGACTGGGAGCAGGATTGAACCCCAGGGCTGGCAAACCCCCTTCTGAGCTGATTGCTCGGACCATTGCACACAAGCTCCTCCTGAAGTAATGCCAACAAATACTAACACAAGATACCCCTACAACTGATGCGGACTGTGAACACGTAATGCTGCGCTCGCTCTCCAGTATATTGCATCTGGACCTTGTAAAAATCATAACATTCACGCCATGACTATCATTTAATGTGTGTTTTGTTGTGCATTTTAGATCGTGACTTACTCCGTGGGAAATGGTAAGACTATTTGACAAAGGCCAGATTCTGCTTTTTTGACTTAAATAAGCAGGTTTTTCACTTGACTGCAGTAGAATAGTTACTCCTCAGCATGAGCAGAGCCAGGAGAATGTGACACTCTGGTTCTACACTTAGTTCTGCAAGCTCCAGTGAACACAGTGTGGCTGTGCATGGCCACTGGTTCCCATCAAAGGGCTGGGGTAGATATCGGTACGTGCCTTGGTGTGTGTTGTAGCTGAAATAGTAAGATATGCATACTACTTCACTATCTTTACTATTTTACTGTTTCCAAGCACTGAAAGTACTTTGAGGATTTTTTCTGATACTGTCCCACATTTCCCATTTCGTGTATATACAAATGCTAGTTCTTGACACTCTGTATCAGCTAATAAACCAGAAATCAAGGGCAGAGCTGCAAGAACATTTAACAGCATAGTAGGTGGAAAGGAACTACAAATCTCACCTGTTACTCTTCCCAGTGACCCAGAGAAGAGAAAGAAAATAGAAAGAAAACTGCCGACAGTTGTATGCCCACATGAAAATACTAAAATACAAAGCTGTTTACGAGTGTTTCATAATAAAATCCTGTCCTGATAATAGTTTTTGTTTAAATTTTGTGCTTATATGTGACTTTAATATATCCAAACCATTATCATTCATCATTAAAGACATATTTCTTCTTGTGATTACATCTAGGTACAACAAAATTAAAGCTTTCTAAAATATAATTGCCTGAAAAAGGCAACTGTTGATACACTTGTAAGTATAGCCCCATGACTGACATATCTAGCATGTTGAACTAAATACACAAAGTTAATCGCTACATGGTTTGAGCAGTGAAGGAATTGCCATAACTTTTATATATGACTACATTACAATGTTGAGATAAATTGCCTGATGTAGGTCAGTAAAGTGGGACCAATTCATTTTTGTCTGTCTTAAAAAGGGCTCAGAAAAACATGATTCCTCATCAAACATCCACTGAGAAGACAACTCACTGTAATACACTGAGATAAAAAATGGATTCAGGAGAGGAACATGCTTCTGTATCTAGCGGGTCCTAGTTGTCCTTGACAGCCAATGAAGAGTCACATAAAGTTTACATTAATTGATTTTATTCTTAATCTGCTTGAAATTTTGTCAAAAGGAAAAAAAAAAAACAACTGAAAGACCCCCAATCACCCACTTTATATAGTGTATAGCTGTACAAAAATGCTGCTCTGGAGAGCTGATCACTAGCAAGCTGCAAAATGCTGTTACAAGTTTTACACATGCTTTTCTTTTGTCTAGAGCCACACAGACTGTCCACATTTTACGTTGCTACCTCTAGCGGTTATATTTCACCACTATGGACTGCAGTGTCACATTACTGTGAGCGCCCTCACCTCTAACGCCTCCCTTCATGATGCATTTTCTCCCAACAGTGCTGGAGATGGCCTGTAACATAAAAAAGCTTTCTCAGTACGGGAAGGTGCCAACACAGGAGATTTCAGTGCAAAACTACACAAAAAAGTCCTTACTATTGGCATGTGTTTATGTACGTTTCATTAGCAAAGAGGGGAAACTACAATGTAAAGGAAATCTCTACTCAGAGGAGACTTCAGTTTCCTTAACTTCTTTTCTGGATGACTGGTGTTAGAAGTGGTGTGATTACTGGGCTAAATTCCACCTGATTACCACTTTAACCTTACTCCTCTCCACACATTGCTGTCAATAATATATCCAAATAGTCAGCAGAGTGGCATGTTAGTTGTGTTCTAGAACTAAATATTATCTGCTTATAAAAGATTTCAGTGATATGGCATTGCTAACCAGAGGTGGGCAAAATGCTTCAGTCAAGTATTTTATTTATGAGAATTTTGCATAAACAAAGATTTTTTTTTAAATTCCCCAAATGAAATAAAACTTTTTTGTCTTTATATGAAACTTCTTTTCTTTTTTGTCTTTAGATTCAATCCTAAAAGATCAATCAAGACACTTCGAATTGTGCGATGTTTCTGAATACCTAATATCGATTTCAGTGAGCTTGCAGTGTGTAGCTACAGTCAAATTTGCTTGTGCTAATTGTCAAGAACTGAGGTGGTGATTATTTCATCAATAGCAAACTCATTTTCTGAGTGTTTGATTTGGAGGGAGCCTGTGTCACTCCTGCCTGCTGATGAAGCTGTTCACTGTGTTACCCTAGTGTCAAAACGGGTTAATGCAGTGTAGCCCATGGCCATCCTTGCTACAAGAGTAACATTTTTAAATGCAAGGTCCTGACAAAGAGAAGGGGGATGAAATCCTATCATAGAAAGGAGCTTTTCTTTGCTCACTCCCATTAAGTTGCCCAGCTTACCGAGGACAGACGTTCACTGCATGCACACATCTGGCCCAGCCTCTCTTCGTGTAACATCATTCATCACAACCTGTCATGTTAGCCATGCTGCCCACATTCCCCCAGCACACTGCAGAAAACTTTCCTCTCTCAGCACCTTACATTTCACTCCCTTGTAGGCATCCTTTGTTCATTCTAACAACAAAATGGTGCCATTCAGGAGCTGTAGCAATGTAATTAGTAGTTACACAGCACACTCCTCCGGTCACTGAGAGGTCTGCGAGTGCACGATCGCACTAGGATTGCTGCAGTGTCATGTACTGATCAAAAAAAAAAAGTAAACTAATATTTTAATGATGCTTTTTGTCCCTGTGATTTCAAGAACACTTTGTAAATATTCATCCTCTCCACATACACGCTATGTGAAGCCAGTCCAGAGAATGACAAACTGAAGCAAAGTATGGCCTTGCCTTTCCATGGCAATCAGCAGTGAAACTCAAAGTTATCAGACTGGAGTCTGATAACTCCCCAAAATGCTGATCTCCCCATCCTACTGATTAAATATTAAACTTTTTATTTGGCATATACTAGTAAAAAATATAGGGAACCTGGAATAAATGAATGAATCTGAAAACTAATGAAATAAGGAAAATGTTGGTTATTTATTTATTGGTAGGGCAACATGCTGGGAAGTATTAAGTCTCTGTGGAACATGAGAGTAAAAAAACGTAATTATACTTGTCTCATTGCTGCTATATAGTTGCTGTGAACCCTAGTGATCCAAGCCACTATTTCTGCTCTTTGAACATAATTTCGGATTTTTTCCACTTCATACTTCAGCCCTGCCAGTGAAGTAGGCCAGTTCATTGCAAGTTTATGACTATTGAGACAAGAGTCATGCGGATGGAGGTGTCCTGCCATCTGTGAAAAGGGAGGCTACAAGGACAATGCCTCCCAGTTATGACCTCGATGGAGGGACCAGGACAGGATGGTCAAGCAGCCCATGCCATTGATAAGTTGGGCCACTCCTCAAAGACTGATATTTTAACTTCGATTTTTATTGCGTTTTTGTCTGCTAAGTACCTGTCCTAGGCCATTTATAAGAGGCTTCCATTGCTTATACTTAGCTCATTATCGGAGGGGATGAGGGGAGAAGCTCCTTATTTGTGTACTTAAATGCACACTTCAATCAGTTCATGAGTAGGTAGATAATGGAAATGTGAGATATTGCAGTCTCCTAATCCCTTTTACCCCATTGTTGTTCTTGGGTTTTTGTTTGTTTGTTGTCTTCTATTTCCACTCTTCTCTCTTTTTTCAACTTCATCTTTTCCAACTGCCCCTCAAAGCCTGCTTTTTGCCTCTTTGTCTTATCCAGCACCCTTGCCCCTGCTACTTTCTCTGCTATCTGCTCTAGATGACTACATTAGACTGTCATTCTCCAAAACAAAAGCATGTTATTTTTTTCTCTTAATTTTCTCCATCACATCGCATCTGTCTCCTCAGTCATCTCAATTCTGTAATCTCGTCAGGCTCAAAACCTTGGCACTATCATTATGTATTTGCTTTCTTTTGCTAGTATCTCTTCCACTACTCAGTACTATAGATAACCTTTCCCTAGTACATCTGTTTTCATCTCTTTCTGTACATGTTCTTCTCTCTGGCCAAACTATGGAATGACTCGACTCTATGCAGACAGCCTTTTCTTCACATGGCCCTGTTTATATTTGTTTAAATGAGATTCACCTCTAATAGTCATTTAAAAGACAGGCATGTAGAGAGATATACTGGTAGGTCTGCCTAACAGATCAGGCACGTCTGCCTGTGCTCCCAAAGCAGGAGATCATGGCAGAAGAATATGGCCTTATTTTGGACAGTGGTAGCTGCACACACTTAAGCTTAGTGAAAGGCAATGAAATTGCATGCAAAATCTGGGCCGCTATTCCAGCTGTGGGTTTGACCTGCACCCTGGTTTAATAGGCACAATGGTTATTCCTCAGAGCTTTTTGGAGTGATTTTTATCAGCTACTCATCACTGGAGAAGTGTCCCACACGTACACGCTGGAGCTAGGTCCTTATGCTAGTACAGTTAGCAATGCAGGGGAATCCAGGACCAAAAAAAGAACAAACCCAAGGCTTCTGGGAGGAAACTACAGAAACATAATCACCATTTCTATTTAAGTTCTCCTCTTTTCCCAGCACAAGAACATTAGCTTCTGGCAACAGGATGACCAATATCCCTGGCTGTTCAACTAACTGTACTGAAAGCCCAACAGATTGAGCCCTTAGTTCATAACTCAGCTCTACTGTCTTATACCCACTGCTACCTCCCCTTTCTTTTTTCCAACTATTTTATTTAGGTTATTCAGGGCAAGTTTTTTCTTTCCATATCAGCCTGTGAGTCACCTGGAACAGTCTTGGAGTTGAACAAATAGCAATTAACTCAAAAATAATAAGCTGTCAGGATTTACTAACACAGCACCAGCCAGTTCTGCCAGCATTACACTGTAAGCGAACAGAGCACTGGTTTATTCACAAACACTGAATTAACCTACATATTTCAGAAGAAAAATTATTTGGTAAGGATCTATGTTCTTTCCTCAACATTTGACATGCAACAATGACTGTATGACCGTGCCCTGAATATCTTGTTGCTGGACTATGACACAGTCCACGAGGCATAACTGCTATGAAATGTGGATCCTTCCAAGACATTTTATGCTTGTCAGGTTGGCAACAGATTTGTGCTGGTGATGAGACTTGTCTGAGTTGCTGAGCATTGCAGGCCTGTTTCTGTTTACCTTGCCAGCCCATTTGCAGCCAGCTGTTTTCCAGCAGGAGACAATGTTAAAGCAAACACACACATGGAAATTGTCCGTAATAATTAAGATCCCAAGGCAGCAAGTCCCTTAAACATGTGCCTAACTTTGTTTAATCAGGTCACTAGTCTAAAGCTTCTACTGAAATGTCTTCTACAGTTGTTCAACCTATTAAAATCCCCTCAAGCTGATAAAAAAGTAATTATTTTGGTTTTCTATGCATATGTCATCCAATAATGCCCACATGGCTTCAGAGTGGGCGTTTTTCTGCAGCTGTCCCAGAATTTCTTTCATATTTTTGATTCCTCTCTCCTGTTGATTCTTTGACAGTACTTCTGCCTGCCAAATTCTCAATTTGTTGATAATCCATCTTCTCACTCTTTATATCTTTTGTTATTTAAAAATAGAATAAGACTCTTCATTCATGTTAATAAAACTGTTTATATATCTTATATCTGTACCCAAAGATTCTAGGGCTTGTGTGCTTTATGGGAATAAATGTCCTTAATAACTGTGTTTGAATATCATCATCTTGGTCATTATCATCAGTATTTAGGAGACATGCTTCCCCATATTTTCTTGGTATGCATTACAAGATTAAGACTTGTTGATTTACAGAAATGGGAGTGGATATCTGTAGCAACTAATTAATCTTGGAGGAAACCTAGCAATTAGACAGATTATAAATCCTGATGTAATAGAAGTTCGTAAGAGACATGACTTATAAAGTAGACATAGCCAGTCATGGATTCAAATATTTTTCTGAGGGATGAACACTTGTCAGACCTTTTTTGCTCCTTTCTTACAAATTCCCAATTTCGGTCTTCCAAGTGAAGTACTTCAGTAAAACAGTTGCCCCTGTGGAAGAGCGAGACTTTGGTGGCTTAAGTGGATAGGGCTTCAAGGACACAGAACATAACTGTCAGGTCTCCCCAGAAGGGTGTCACTTGTCAGGGACACCAGAGCAGAGGCTTGATGCACCTGGGCAAATCTGGCCTGCCGGCAACATGGGCAGGCTCACACTAACTTTGCTGGAGCTTTCAGATAGCACAACCCAGAGCTCTGGGTAGTCTGCTTTTGTCTAATGTGCAGGCAAGCAAAACCATCAGTAGTTTTAGAGGTGGAATTGTCTGAGGAAGAGGTATAAGAGTCTGACCAGTCTTTACTAGTCTTTACTGCAAAGCTTTTCTGGCCATTACTGCTCTGGCTGGAAGTTTATTACAAACCTGAGATAAAAAAGCAGATACAACCCTCATGTCAATTTTATACAAGTGTCTCCACCATGTTTATTTCTTACACTGCCTGGTACAGAATACAGACGCTGAATATAATGCTTCTCAGTATCCGAGTACCAAAAACTTCTTCATCACAAAGCTTGCCTCAGACAGCTGTATGCAAGCCAAAACCTCCTGCTTGGTCGTTGGCTCCCATGCAAATAAAGAAGAGCTGAGCTGCTCCTTTCCCCTCCTCACAGACTCCCCAAACCTACCATGGTGGTCTGAGGAAATACCCGAAGGGACATCTCAGCACCAAACTGTGTGCCTCTGTGGAAAAACAACCCATGTCACCAAAAAAAGGAAAAAAGGCTCCACAATGGTTACTGCCAAATGCCATTAACCTGCTATCAACAAAAATCTACACCATGGCATGACAACAAATCAATGTTTCTGTGTATGATGAAGCATAGTGGAGCCATCTGCTCGCAGTGTGTGGCCTGCGTCTCAGGCTGCAAGAGCATCTGAAAAACTTGTTGCACATTTCTGAATGTCACATCTCTACTACAGATGTTTCCATCTGCATAGTAGTGTGGTGCTCTGCATCTTACGTACCACGGCATTTACAGATTCTTAATCTCTTTGATGGGTGGTTTTAATCATGCTGGTTGTCATTTGCAATCACCATTCTTCCCCTCATGACTGGATGGCATGAGATGGTGGTAGTTCATCGCTCCAGCAACTTTCAGACACCTCAGCCTTCTGAAACTTTGCTACCAGAAAAAGAAAAATATTGTTCCAAATGCTTCCCTCAAGGGGTTGTAATGGTGTGAGTTTCCCAAAAGACTCCATTTGTGACACCTCTATCTAGTTGAAAAGCCTTTCAAATGCAAACTCTGTGCTGGCTGTGGCTTTGAAGAGGAGCAAGGGCTCTCAGTCCTGTCTTTCCTTGCCTTAAGACATTTTCACCAGACTAATTTCCTTTTGCTGATCCACATAATGCAATAGACACTCTGGCAATCGCCACATCATCTTTAAAAATACATACTGTTGCCTACAAACCAGGGAATATTTTCCTTCAAAGTCACTAAAAAGCACACAGGGAAGTAAAGATGGATGAGAAAGATAAAATATTTTGGAGTTTTACTGACCTTCCCGTCAAGTGTCTGGTGCAGATACATGTGATCACCCATGAAAGAAAGCCCACCTTTCCCCACCCTCTGTGACCCCACTCCCCTTCAATCCTGGGCTTATCTAAGGCTTCTTGCTTTTAACAAGAGATAAGATTTCTGAAGTAGGCTGTGAATAAAGGCATTGTACTAGAATATGATTTTTTAAAAATCATCAGAATGAGCACCTTCAAGCTTTCTGGCACTCAGATCCAAACTTTGTACTGTGGCACAGGCTGGGCAGGGCTGGTCTAGAACAAAACTCTCACTTCGTATTTAAAGGTTGGCTTCATGTTGCAATGAATGAGCCGACTCTAGCAGGTAGTTTTCCTACTTACTGTGTTTTATCATTTTGATGATAAATATTAAACTGTCTCCTGGGGCAGAGAGCAAGTCAGGAGGGACATCTTGCTTGGCACCCCATCTGCCTGCAGAGGTAAGCACATAGTTAACAATTCTGAAGAACTTCTGGACAACTCTGTGGTGGGGCCTCCCCTGTTTCACCACAATGTAGCCTGCAGAAGGCTGTCTGGGGGGTGCAGTCCTGGGATGCACAGGAAAGAGAAGGGGGTGCCACAGGAAGGAGCTTTCTTCTCACTCCAAGCTGTAGCAAGCAACGGGCAGGGCCCTGCCACAGCCCCTTGCCACAGCAATGACCATCACAGCTGGTGGTGTGCTGAAAATGTATGTGAGGGTTTTGGTGCCACTATGGCAAGGGAAAAAGAAACAGTTGCTAGTTGCTCTGAGGAATGTCAATGCGTCCCTCTTGAACCCCGAGAACAGCCACACTGGGGCTGGTGCACACTCCTCCTGCAGCTCCAGCCTGTCCCGCTGCTGAGGGCAGATCCCTCTTTCTGCTTAAAGGGAATCTCAGAAAGGAATGTGGGTGAAATCCCCATAACAGAGTTGAGCAACAACTAAGAAACTGAATACTAAATTTCAATGTTGAGGAAGACATTCCCACACAAAGCCTCATTAAAATCATAAAAATCTAATTCTAGACATTAGGAACTCTTAGCCAGCACTTTTAGACACCATGGATGCTTATTATCATGTCCACATTGTAGGGTTTTTGATAATCTATAATGTAGTGTAGATACAGTCACAGAGACTTTACCTACCTGCATTTATCATTCTGGAAAGATCATGTCTATTAATCACAGATAAGAGCACAGCTTATTGTGTCCCTGACAATTAGAGCTCTCTGCCAGCAGAGCAGACGCAAATGCCAAGATGAACGAAATGTAAGATCTCTTTACAGGGTTTAGGTTGGTTTTTTTCAGAAAATCTTGTACATGCTATAAGTAGGGTCTTGAATTTTTGTAGTGTTCTGCAAGTGAATCTTAAGCAGCTCTACATACCTATGCCCAGGTCAGGAAAGGGAGAGCAAAGACCTGCTTCTAGCTGCCACAAAAATACATTGCAACTTTAAATAGGGTTGGGGGGTTGCATTGCCTTTGGGAGCTCTCTAGAGACAACTCACAAAATATGGGTTTGAATATACAAGAGCTGACCTGATGCCCCAGCACTAAGCACACGCAAGTTCCCCACTTTCAGAGGTGAGGGGAATGACCTGAAGCTGGGCAAGAAACCTTGTTCTGGGCCCATAAATCTTTTCAAAATTTCTAACAGTTAGCTGCCCTATGCTGGGATAAGACCAAGTCGTTTAAAAAAAGAAATAAACAACTTTGTAAAATGTGAGTAAAAAAGAGAAAGAAACCATAGGAAAATGGCAAAGGGAACAAATAAATGGATAAACAGATCATAGATGTGATCAGGGATTCTGCAGATCATGCTGTGAACCATTTGACTGGATTGGGGACAGCAGACACTTCCAGGCAAGTCTCACCTGTTTAAAGTCTGTGACTCTTCTGCTAGGCTGGGCTGAGTCTGCCTATTCTCTTTTATCCCTGTTTTTAACCAGAAAACGAAGCTAAGAAACGTTTCCTGACAAAGGAGTCCCTTGAAAATGTCTTATTTTGACAAATAAGCATGAACAAATTATCTAATCAGAAAGTTCCCAGCCATCGGAAACAACCTACCCATTTTTGACTGAGCAAGATCAAACCTTTCAGCATTTGGTTATGCATTTTACAATTTCAACTTCACTTTGCCTTGACAAATAATAGTACAAAATAGTATTTTGACTATTTTTTTGTCTGAATAAAGCATGTTGTCTATCTCATTTAAACAGGGTTGCCATAGGAAAGCGTCTGAACTTCTTCACCTGGCTTTGCTACCTTCTCAAGTATTAAGCTAATTTAAAAAAAGAACAGAAATTTTCTCAAGTTTATTGTATTTATCCCTTCTGTTGGACTCTTGTTCATTCTTGAGGGCAGATCACTAGTCTTCATCTGTGAAGCACCTAGTACATGAGACTGTACAGCATTGATGCAGGGACCATAAAAACTGGTGTGGCTTTGTGTGGTTCCGAGTACAAGGGGGTCCAGGTCACAACTGCCTCTTTCAGGGATGGGGCAGCTGATCATATGTGCCAGGAAATGGCACCCAGGAACCCTGGCGAGGCAGCTTTGGAGTACTCAGGGCTCCTGTCAGCACTGTGCCCTTCAGTTTCCCCTCCATGGAAAGATGAGAGAAAAGTTGAAGCTGGGGAAAGAAAACCCAAGAACATCTGCATCTTACCTGCAGGAGGCTCAGAGACTGCCAGAGCAGGCACTCTCACTGCTGGGTGCACATTCCAGACATACTCCTGGGTCTCCTCTTTCAGATATGGCCTAAGGGACTGTTTCAGTGCAAATAATAATTTATGACAGCCACACATACATCTATAAAAATAACATGTTCATAATAATTAATATATGCTTTCAGAGTGTTTCAGTGACCATAAACAGCACTTTAACTTGTTTCTTGACTTCCCCGAAGAAGTTACCTACTATATGAGAAATCCAAAGTAGTGTTTTCCAAGCCCTAGCAAGATATACAGTTCTGCAAACAAGACAAAAATTGCTTCAAAAATTTTTTCCTATGAACTGACTTGTAATTTATTTCTGCCAGTGTTCTGAACTCTGAGTGAGCTTGCTGCCGGAAGACCAGAGAACACATTTTGAGACTATTTTTTTTTTATGAAGAGAACGTTTACTCTTGGTTGCTATATATTTCCTCTATATTTATTTTCAAATCAGCTGGGTTTTCTGCAGAAAACAGAACTCTCCTTTTCTCTCCCTTTTATAGAAGGACGTATTTATATTCTAATTCAGGAAGGTTGCCATTTGGAGACAGTGGAAGTTCTAGCAGCAAGGTTGCAACGTGTGCAACTGGGGCAGTTGTGTGTATTCTAGCACTGGGTCAGGAACCACAAGTGTGGGCATTGGCTTGCTTCTGAATAGAGGAGCCATTGACATTCTGGGTTCTGATACAAGCTCTTCCAAAAAGCATTTTCCTTCCACATACTGCTTTCCCAGTCAAATATCCACCTTCTGCTCCTGCACCTGCTCTCGCTGCAATGTTCCTTTGGAGTGAATCCACTGGCCAGTGCAGCAGCATGAAGGAGGAATTCAGCTCCATGGCCCTCGTTTCTTGGGAGAGGGACAACCGGTAGTGAGAGAGACCCCATGTCAGGCAGGGAAAGTTTCCCCTGGAGCCCATGCTGCTGAGGAAGGAGCGAGGCACTATGGCAGGAGGGACAGAGGTGGGAAGGGTGTGCCAGGAAGGGAAGAGGAGGATGGAGCTGAACTCTCAGGAGGATCTGACCTCTGGGGTTAAATTATGTTTTCCCCTACTCATTTTAGATAATCCATCTCACCTGAACAACTTAGAGCTGCACACTCCTTCCCTGTCAGGAAGGATATGAGGAATGCAGGAGGGCTGTCTTATGATGTCCCTACATGGTGGGCGTTTCTCACCGGGAAAGCCTTCTTCCCAGAAAGCATTTCTCAGGACAGAAGTATTCCTGATGGGGAGAGCTTGCTTGCAGAAGGATGGACTCTAACAGAAGGAAACCACAGCTCCATTGGATGAAAATAGTGCCTAGCTTCTGACTAATATTGTGCATTTCTTTTTTACCACCAACAGTCACAGCTTAGAAAACTTCATTTTCTAGTCAGTCCTCTAAAAATTAATTAAACACCCAGACACTAATTTTCTTTGGGGACTGTTAGTGTGATTTTTAAGCCAGTTTATAAAAGCAAGCATTTTGTTCTAAGAGGATGACCAAATTAATCCCGACTATGACATTATAGATGAGATCTGAAATCAGTACAGATGTTCCTATTTAGTTAAAATGGTAGAAGCAGCATTATTGCAGCAACGTATACACTATGTTTTTTTCCATAAAGGTGAACATTTTGCTCTGCACTGTTACTTTACCCTTGTAGATCAGATTTTATCTGACCAACGAAACCCTGTCATCCCATCAACAGATCCTGACCAGGCATGATACCCCACCAGGACTCATAAGAAGCTTCTGATATTGAAAGGAGAATCAGGAACATTATGGGTGTTATAAGATACTGGTAGTTTTTTCATTGTTAGGTAGTATAAAATGGGTCATTTTAAACTGCTGGGTTTGGGGTGAAATTTCTCCCTTCCGACCACTCAGAAAAAATAAAAGGCAAACTGACAAGCTGATATTAACTGAAGCTTAGGGGTCATTTACAAGCTCTAGTCCTCTAAAATTTTTTTGATTTAGAGAAATTTACCTTTAAATAAATAATACTCATGGTCAATTGAGCCCTAAATAATCCAGAGCCTTGGAAATGTCCTTGGAAAGAGAAGGTTTTCTCTATATCTGAGAAATCCTTTCAGAAATGTCAAGAGTAATAATGAAATCTGTGGAAAAGACAAATACATGAAAATTTGTTGGAAGCCATCAAATGTGGGTCCACAGGTGCCTTCTGGGACTGGGAATGTTTGGGGTATTGGAAACAAGAGCACAGCTCTCCATCACTGAGATGAATTGATGTCACCTCAGCAGAGGCTGAAACTCAGTAGCATCTCATGTCTATTAGGTGGCCTGTGTGAAGTGAGTTGTCAGTGTTGATGCAGCTTTTAGTTAACAGTTTTTAGTTAATAAGGGGCTATTATATGCATGGCACCCTTCATTGTTTTACACTGGAATTTAGGAACTGATGTGGCTTAAGCTAAGTCACATTGTGGGGGCAGAAAAGAGGAAGTCAGACATGGTCTGCAGCTAATCAAAAGGCATTTGAAACTCTTCTATATAGATAAAGCAGATTTGTGTCTGGAACAGTGTATTAACATTTTTATTAAAATATTCTTTCACTGTCATTGTGTTCAGGGACATGTCCACTTGCAGGAGCAGGTGTGCAACTAAAAATGTCTGAAAATTCAGCAATAAAATATCTAGAAACTGCATGAACACTGACAACTCACTTCACACAGGCCACCTAGGAGACATCAGATGCTAACGAACTTCAGCCTTTGCTGAGGTGATGTGGTAGAGTAGGTCATTGAGTTGAATGAATAGAATCTACCCAATAACATTGATGATACATGGTTAGAGAGCATAAGCATTACTAAAAATATAAACTGAAGTTACACATGGGGAACCAACAAATAATTTGCATCCTGAAATATGAAACTCTTTTTCATCACCCCATGCACAAGCTTTTAAATTGCAATGCTGGACAGAAGTGGAACTAGTCATGCTCTAGTATCGACCCAATACAGTCAGCACCCAAAGCTAAAAGCATCACACTAACATGGTGCCTTAGCCCAGAGCGACATCATTGTGGTAAATTACTTGTACGAGCAGAGCTAAGGTGCTGGGTGTAATGGAGAAGCCTTAAAAGGATATACTTAAGAAGACTGTTATGCAGCCATGATGCTGACAATGTTCAGAATTGGTAAGTGCCATGAAGATCATGTGCCATGGGAATCAAGGAAAGACAGTCAGTCAGAACTGATTTGTGTTGAAGTTGTTGTACCCCCTGCTGCATAATGCAGGCACAGAATAATTTGCTGGGTAGCCAGTGATATCACCTACATTTTTGTTGAATTTGCATTTAGAAACCCTCTGGGATTCCGCCACACTGCTCCCTATGAGTTCTTCCTCCTACTGAAACCTTCTTACCCACATCTTCAACCTTTTGTTGATGTTCTTCCTCCTTCTACACTTCTCCCAGATTTTACTGGAAAAAAAAGTGTCATCTCTGCTCATACAGCTGGTGTTTCTCCCCCTTTCTAAAAAACAGCAGGAAAGAAGGAGCAAATATTAGAAAATCCTCAATCTTGTTTTGATGTCAGTAAGAGTTTCGCATAAGTTAAAACAGCAGTTCCAAGCATAGAAAGGACTCTCTATGACAGTTTTTATAAAGAACATTTGTAAATATTATGTAGGCTGAACTGATCTGCAATACCTAAACTTTTCATTGCTTTTCATGGCAGAGGAAAGAAGATATTATAAATATGTAAAATAAGGCATTAGTACATTAACATAAATAACTAATAAATTGTAAAGCTTTGTAGAAAACAGAAAATTGCTAATGGAATAATGCACATTTGTTGATTCCTGGAGCAGACACTGGCCATACATCATGCACCAAAGCAAGTGCTAAGAGCACCGGCATGTAACAGCATTATTTAAACTTCTTTTATGGGAGAGATTAAATAGTCATCAAAGCAGCCCATACTGAAACTGCTGATTGGTTGCAACAGCCACTGATTCCCTTTTCTACTTTTTGTTTGCATATAGAAGACTACCACAGGAACTTCAGTGTTTGGGGTTCTCATTAGTATTTACATCCTTAAAGCAATACCTTTATGGCAGTTGACCACCAGATTATCAATAATGAAAACTGCCCTTCCAAAAGGAACAGCCCAGAGTTCAAAAGGACAAGATTCAGTAACTCCCTTCTGTCATCCTGCCTCACTCAAGCTTGCCAGACAACCTCAAGAAAGGGTTATCATGTGGTCTGTCCCTCCTTTTCTTTGCTGCTTTGACCAACAGAGGCATCAATAAAATGTATTACAATGGACAAAAAGTGATGTCGACTTGCGGCCCACAAGAACTGAACCAAACCCATCAACTCATTGCATGTAGTACACTGAATACAGTGACAAGATAAATGACAATTACTTTTGGCCACTCTAGCCTGGCATAGATTTGAATGAAGGAGTAAAGAACATAGGCAAAGGCACATGATGAACAAGGCTCCTGCAGAGGTGGTTAATGCCCATATTTCCCAAAGTGTTGATTTGTACGTCAAGACCTTGATTCAAGCATTTTCCCCTGAGTGTTCCTGCACCCTGTGGGGTTACTCACATTCTTAAAACTAAGCTGAAATGGAAGCCAAAAGGTACCACCCGCGCAAGCCTTCCTCCATTCAAGGTGGGAACACCAGGAACAAAAGGTAACTTACTCTTCTGGGAAGCAAACCTGTTAAATTACATTCATCCAGACAGGGCATGTGGAAAGTCAAGCACCGTAGCTGTACTCTGGTATATTCTGCCGCTTTGTAAATTTGGCCCATCCTTTCTCATTAAGGAATGAAAATACTTTAGAGCCAAGTTAAAGGGATGAATTGCAGATTGAAAGTCCTTCGGTTGTTGATGTTCTTTATGCCAGATAAAACAAATAATAGAGCTTCATGGAATGGAAATCTCCATATTCCGCCACACATTGAATTTGTTTATGGTTCACTTGGCAGAATTTTTTTCCCCCTTTGGCACTAAATGGACTTTTAAACGGAAAGTGAATTTTGATATTAAAAAAGCTCTGGCTGTAAAAATGGACAAATTAACAGGAATGAGCACTTTCACACGGGAGAAAATGATTCATTAACTGCTCTTTTGCCATTGTAGAAGAGCCCAATTTTGGCTTGTCCTCAGAGAGTCCAAGGATGCTTATAATACAAGCAACATTTAGAAAAACTTCATTACACAGAGAAAATTCCAGGCTTCAATTTTTCTTCTTGAGAGAGTTCAGTAGTTGCTTTATTCTCCGTGTGTACATGTGTGTGTGTGTGTGTGTGTGTTTATACACAAAATTAGGTTCTAGCAAAGGGAAAGTGCATTTATGCAAAAAGCAATTCATCAACCACTTCTGTGCTTAGAATTCACTGAGGTAATTTAGATACTTTAATGGCAAGGTAGTTTAGGTAAGGTATGCAATAAATGTTTCCCCCAACTCCTCCAAACAGTTAGAGTAATCGAAAATGTGTGCTCTAAATGAATCTTTTCAGTAAAGTAATTCTTGTTTTAATTATTTATCAGTTAGAAAATATGAAATATAATGACATAGCAAACTTCTCTGGAACCTCTCTTCATGTTGAGGGAGCACTCTTACATTAGCCGGAGTTTTATGCTGGCTGTAACTAAAAGGCTAACATAATGCGGCTTGCGGCACTAATCTGTTTCTCGTAACATTAAATGTGCAGCAAGGAACTACCACTATGAGGAGACCCTTTGGATCTATTATTTGCAATATTTTCACCATGGCCTTGACCTTAGTGATGTCAGGCATATATTACATCTCCACTATAATTTACTATTGACATCATGGATTAAATTTGTTGTTTCAGCTAATGCAACAGAGCAAGCAAGGTAGATTGTGAAACAAAGCCAGCTGCTGAAATACGAGGGTTGTCAAGTATAAATTTACAAAAGATATTCAGACTGAGCGCAGAAGACAAAAATAAATGGACAGAGAAGCTGTTTTTGACAGACTGCAAAGGGCTAGAGACTTAAACTTGAGCATTGTAAATCCAAATGTCACAAAACACTGCTACAGAATGTGAGACATGTCTATTTCTCAGGAATATAAATGGTGATATGAAACGAAACTTTCAAGATGCTGTGCATTTTTGAAAAGTCTATCACTATCTTCTGATAAGAAATTTAGTGATCTTTTCCTCTTAGCTTTAAAAGCAGGGAAATTCATCATTTAAATTCAGTGACCAATATAATAACTGCATTTGGGGCAGGTAGATTAAAAAAATAGCAAAAAGTAAGCTTTGTATAGTTTTCTGCATGTCTAGAAAAATACTGACTGATATGTTCTTTCAGTGAAATTTAGCCAATCACATCCAATTAATTCTTATTTGGGTATTCATATAGATAGATGGCATTTTTCAGCCAAGTTTTGTGTCTGTGGAAGAACAGCACTATATAAAAATAAAATATTTTATTATTTCATATATGTTATGTTATTCACATAACTCAGGATGGGTTCTTTTGCCAAGGATTTACTGCGGTTTCTAGAATGAAGTACTACCTCACTGCCTGCAGACAGGACTCAATAAAGTGAGACATCCATGGAGCGAGGTAGGCAGCAGTGTTCGTATGTGCCCACTGCTGAGGCCAGGTAGCATCCTGCAATTGCTTCAGCTTCCAAATCCTCAAATTGTGAAGCGAGTAACTGAGGCTGAAAAAAGAGGTGCAGCATGCTGGCTGAAGCCTCCACCTTGGAGATTTTCAGCTCTGTGTTTGACTCAGCAACAAGCACGCACTTTCTTATTTCTTTACAGCTTGAGGGAATAAATCTAACTTGAGGAAATTAAACCCTGACTCCATGACCTAAATAAGTTGTCGGCACAGATTTAAGAGGACCATATCGTAGTCACAGGACCATCAATGAAGTAACTGTAGGTTCTACCAAAATATAAACAGAGGGCACCATTTGGGGATAAATGCAGAGACAGGAATGATACCTTTCTGTGTGATATTTGGAATACCTCCAAAACAACTGCATTTTGCAGAATCCTTTCCTCCAGTGCAAATCTAGTTGTGGCCTGAGTGATGGGATGGCTACCTCTAGCAATTGAAGAGCAGAGGATGTCAAATAATGGCTAGCAAGAGCAGGCTTTGTTTTGAAGGGGCTCATGTTTTTTTGTTGGGTTTTTTTGCTACTGAAAAGTCCTCATTTTAAATCAAAATTGGGATGGGTTAAGGCAAGGTTTTGACACATGACTAAAAGCAGTGTTAAGATGAAAGGTCTTTAGCTTATTCCTATTGTGTCAAAGATGCTGTGGGAGATGATCAATGTAGGCCAGACCCAGAGAGATTCCACGCACCACTGACTGCAAACACCTCTCTGGAGCAGCTCAGATACGCTGTGCTGCAAGAGGTAAGAGCAACAGCATGCCGCATGAGCTTAGCATTAATTTTGATTCATTTTGCAGATCAAGCATGAAATGCCTTTTGTAGTGCTCTCTGGTGCTAAACGATTTACACCAGTTTAGAGTTCTCCAATCTTAGCATCAATTATTAGTGACAATTTCAGATAGCTATCTAATTTTGGCAATGCAGTATTCATACCTAGGGCTTCATTCAGCCTATATATTGATTTCCTCTAAGATCCGCTTTTTTGGGAAAACCTTTTACACTGATACACCTGGCCAGCAGATGTGGCTCAGCTATTATATGTGATGCAATTAATCTGGAAGGCTGGCGTCACAGCACTTTCCATGATGCTGTGGTTGCATGATTGTGATTCATTAGTGTCACTTCCCCAGCAAGTTGTAATTGGCAGTGCTATATTGTTTCTGTAAAAAAACAGTCATTGTGGTGGTAGGAAAAAGAATGGCATATTTTCTTTTCCGAGGAAAACAAAGGTTATCCTTGTTTACACACCTAGTGTAAATGTAAAATGAACTAGCTCCATCCTTAATTTACCTCTTTTACCTCACTGCAAAGCCTAGGTGTTAGAGGACGGCGTTGAGATGCATTCACCAGACAAAAAGTGTTTCCCATTATTAATGGCTAGAGGAGCCCTCTGTGTAATCAAAGGGCACAGCTGCGGTGATATACGGCCAGTGACAAACGGAGAGATCTTTCCTTCTCACTGCTACAAGCTTACCAGCTTGCATCCAGCAACTTCCAGCGCTGTATATCTGCAAGATAAATAGCACGAGATATGAATATACGCAGTGCTTACAGTCTTGAAAAGTATTGTTATATCCCCCACATACAATCATTCTAAATATGACTCGAGTGCATTTTTCACAATTTCAGCGCTATTCTTGCTGTTTGTAAATAGATACAGTTTCTGAGCAGAGATTTAAAACCCTCTAACAGTGCTGCTTTCCGAGGTCTGGTTTGGAAGCGGGTGCTGTACAGCTGATGGTGTCAGCAGAGCAGCTTTCACAAGATTCATAGCTCTCTTTTGCAGCGACAAGCAGCACTGAACTTTTGTGTGAAAGGAATCAGCTAAAGAATATACAAGAAATCGTTTTTATTTCTCTTATGCACCTATGCCAAAGCAATCTAAGGGAAGAACTCATTCTCCTTAATACGTGTGTATTTAAGAAAGAGCCGTGTTAGCTGTGTTTCTTCTGTAGTTGTTTCTAGTCACATTTTAGTCCTTCCATTTTACAAAGCCAGATACTCTGCATACTACCATTTCCTCAAGCTAAGGATGTATCTGAACAAAACTTTAAAGCTAAATAAGGAGCAATTGCCAGTGGAAAGGAAGGCGAACAAAGGCACTTGGTAAATAAAAAATGATGTGCCCTTTTGCCTGGTTTGACTTTGTTGCTGCTGGTATAAGTGGGTCCAGATTTCCACAAACGTGAAACTAAAGCTGTTGTGGGCCAGGCCAGCTGGTTGGTGGGCTCAGCGGGAGGAAGGTGTCCCCACGCACACGCAGGCACACGCAGGCACACGCAGGCACAGAGGAAGTCGGTGCTGCTCCGCGACCTTTCCATGAACTTTCTAGGAGATGCAAAGATCAGTCAAGAAGGCAAAGGTCAGCATTCATGCTGGTCACAAACAAAAATCGGATTTAGCCAGTCACTGGAAGAGCGTTTCTGGGCCCTTCGATTATCTGAGCAAAATACTAATAAATACATTTTGCATAGTGAAAAATTGACTCAGTCAGTGTTTACTGTCTCAGCATGGCTCAGTTTTGCTGCACTCAGTTGACAACTTGTTAGAAGTTATATTCATTTTTCCTCTGTAATATATCTATGCAGGAGAAAGACAGAGTTAAATAGTATGAAGGAAGTGGCACAATGTGAGAATCTGGGAATTCACAGGGAGCAGTGCCACTGCTCGTGTTGTGAGACACAAACGTATGAGCTGAAGAAAGGAAATTACGTGTTGATTGCCTATGAAGAAAAACATTGAGTTAAAAGCAAGGCAACAGTAAATGCAGTCTGCAATTTCAGTTGTAATTGACTTCGGCCTCTCGCACAGTACTTGGTATCAGATTATGCACAGTGGTATCTTTGTTTAAATCTGGGGGAAAAAAAATCAGAATGAAATATACAAGTAATATAATCCTACTTTCAGCAGGTCAGAAGTGAAAACAAATGTGGTGATTTTGCTTCTGCTGTAGCCTGAGGTGGACATTTGCCCAAGTGACAGCATACTAGATACTTTTTAGCACAAAACTCCCATTGACTTCAACGGGGCCCTGATCTAAGCCAGACACAGCAAGTGCTGTATCCTAGAAGAAGCACAAACCCCTACCATCTGAGAGTCTTTACTACAGCAGGCTGGGAGGATCTTGTTCTAAGAAATGAGTTATTAGGAACATTATTTTTTTTCCCCTTGCCTTTGCTTTTCTCAGTGGCACAGTCCAATGAACTAATGCAGATAGTTAAGTTTCACTTAGGAAAAATGATGAGTGAAGCTCAAGAAGGATTGCAGAGATGTTAGATTTTGGTTACAGACTGGAAAGGACACCTTTAGCTTGTAATAGTGTACTTTAATAATGGCAGGTGGCTCATCAATACACTTTTATCTAACATACTATGAAATTTCTCAATATATCCTTCAACTCAGAAAGTTTTCCAAGTAAATCGAAGCAAAAGGAGAAACTTAAATATTTTGCCCACGCATGATTATTGGTGACTTCAATTAGTTTCTCACGCTTATTCTTTTTTAGAGTCATCTGGGTTATTTTGACCACTTCCCCTAGTCTTTTAGTCCCTAAAACAAATGCTCTTTCACCAGTAATTGCTCACTCTGGGGCTAGTTTTACTGCGCTTTCTTTTGTTTTTTGTTTTTTTTTTTTAAAAAAAAAAGGTTGGGTTGGGTTGGTTCTCCAGCTTTTGCACTAGACTATGAGTGAAAATGTTTCTGCAAGACTCAAACGCTGCAGCTTTGGGGCACTTCCTGCCCAGTCACGGAGAACTGAAGTGCTTTTCAAAACAGCGAGGAGCTGTCAGGAGCACTGAGGCTGCTTTGTGCCTGCCCGAGCAGTGGGAAGGCAGCTCCCCACAGCCAGGAGCTGGTGTGGACAGACTCCCGCCTGGACCAGAGCTGGGCTGAAGCTTCCAGCTTCTCCATGAAGGGGTCTGGGGACTATGGCCTGGACAGTAATTCTAGATGAGGTTTGGGCTGGCATGGTGAAGCAAGGCATAAATTAGACAAGTTCAAGGCAGGCAGTATTTAATATACATAATACAGAGAAGGCTTGCAGCCAGGGCTACTCTTCTGTCTCCATTGCAGAGCAGAATAATGACAAATCCAATCTTTTAATCTTTCTGCAAATATTTTAACTCCTTCTAAAGCCCTTCTAATGATAGCATTTACTTCATACTCCTGCCAGCACTGCTGGGTGTGGGAGTGGTCACAGATCCTGAAGCGGCTGTGGAGCCTCTTCTTGTCCCATCAGCCAGCAGAGAAATATTACCCAGCAGAAATAAATGGCACTGGCGAACTTTTACTCAGGGGTATGAAAGCACCTTGCCAGGGAACACTCTGATCTACGTACACTGACTTTTTAAAAAGCTGGAAGAGTTTGTAGAGAGGACTGTAAAAGAAGTTAAGGTCATGCAAATGTTTTAAAATGGTAAACGTGATGACTAATACACATTCAACCTATTAAGCTGAAAAGAGCCTTCATCCCAGTCTTGGAAGCTTAACTTTGGAGACAATCAGTAAATAATTAAATGACAGCAGCAGAACATTCATCTGGGCACATTTTCAGGGAAGTTAAGTCTTATCAGACAAGTGTGCCTTAGTTTTTTTGATGAAATAGCAAGTTCTATTGATAAAGATAAAACTCCAACAAAGCAACATACTCACATTAAATGGACTAAACCAAACAAAGAGCTGATACTGAGCAACTGGGAACTGAAAGCCACCATCCTCTGCTGAGGCCCCAGAGCCGCTGGCCCTTGTTCCATTCCTATTCCATAGCTGAGGGGGACAGCGAGCCGGGGGCAGGGACATACCACCCAGACAAGAGCAGAGCAGGTCCAGCGATAGTAACCACAGTCAGTCAAAAGTCCACTCATCTCAGACAGGTCCATAGGGCCAAGGCAGGTCCAAGGTCAAGCCAGGAAGTCAGGTCAGCACGGCCAGATCAGGCTCGGCACACTACAAGGCTGGTACAGGCACACCTGCCTTGTAACTTGGGCAAGGACCAAGGGCATAGCCTGAGCTTAAATGCAGCTTCCAAGACAGCAGACAAAAGCCCCACACGAGGCATCTTCCAACTCTTTCTTACGCAGCTCTTTCTCACAGCTTAGCTGCTTTCATGGGAGCTCGATCCAGGGTTACTCAAGAGCACCGCGTTAGAGCAGCCCTGGAGCACAGCCAGCCAAAGCCATGGTGGGGCTGAGGGGGGAAGAGCCTGCAGAGCAACTCAGGGCCTCAGCACCGATTTAGGAAGAATGGTAGCTAAACAGAGGAACGTGGACTTTCGATACAATATATAGAGGACAGTGTGAAGACAAGAAGATACACAGCATTAACTAGATTTCAGAAAGTGCTATTATACCTGCATATAGCATTAGTGAAAACGCTCGTGGGAATATTGGGTCAGTTCTTGAAGTATATTATGAAACTAGAAAAAAGTTTAAAAAAAAAAGTTCAAAGAAAAAAAGAGTCAGGAAAACATGCCTTAATCTGTTAAGGTTATCCAAGAAGGAGTTAAAAAGTAACTTAATCAAAGTCTGCAGGTATCTACATAAGGAAGAGATTTCTGATAACAAATAGCTATTTAGTCTAACAGAAAAAGGCACAATAAGATCCAATGGTTGGAAGCTGCTGTACTTTCTCTAGCATGGCCATTAATCATCGGAACAACCTACCGCAGGATGTGGTAGATCATTTGAAGTCTTTAAATCAAGACTGCATCTTTACAAAAGAAATTCCCTCTCTCAAACAGAAAATCTGCATCTGATGCAGAAACTGCTGTTCGGGGTTTACACCCTGAATGGCTCAAAGATTGAGGTGAAAGTCCTTAAAATCTATTAAAATAAAGAAAAATACCCCAGAGGAAAAGATAGTAAAACCAAGTAAGTGGGGTGTTACAAGGCAGCATAACAGATTCATGTGCCTTTGTCACTAAAACTCACACAGCTATTTACAAGAACAAACTTATGGAAAAGAAGCAGAGAGGGGAAAGGAAAAAGGTATTCTTTCTAAAATATATGTCTTCTGTCCTTTAAACACAGTGTGATAAAGACATGCGTTTTGCTTGAAGTTCATCTGGTGGAGTTCTGACTGCGCATGGTGATGGGCTCACCAGTTGTTATTTATGAAGCATGGATTGTTGGGCATGGTTAAAAAATACTAGTTGGCCTTCTTTCAGTTAAATCCCATTCCTTTGAGGCCAATTTAATCATGCCTGAAAGAGATCTGTAAAACAGAAGCACTTTGAGTTTCCTACAGAGAAAAAAGGAAGACACCAGCCTGTGGGACAGAATACAGCTCTTACGTCAAAAAGAGCAAATGCATAGGGTGCAATTCCACGGCTATGCTTTTGAGTTCAGATCGCCTAAGTTTATGGCCAGAACTCCCATGGGGGGGGGGGGGGGGGGCAGGCAGGATTATATGAGGATATTTGCTACTTTTTATAGTAATAGCACTAAGCATTTCTATAATTTTAGTGCTCTGCTTTGATAGGACCTTCTTTGTGCTGGGAGCTGCACAAACACAAAAAAAGGGGGGGCAGAGGACAATCCATGCACTGGAAAAGTGCTGTAGTCCAAAGCCTCTAGCAGCCTGCACAGAAACCTGAGCTGGTCTTTCAGGGCCGCTGCCACGACAGAAAAAGGACTCTGGTTCCCTACCTGCTTTCAGCCTCTGATATGCAAACAGCTGTTGGATAAAAGTGTCTGTTCCAAGTTCACTGGGCTTTTCATGATCAGAGAGTAATAGTAAAGGGCTGGATTCAGAGATTATGCTGGCTTTGCTCCATCTGTCCCTTGGGATCCAGTAGTTATGTGCCTAACCCTTCTGTGACCTAAGCATATGTAATACATGTAGCATGGCTCGAGATGGTGTATGCGGAAGTGAAAATGCATAGGGATATACCTGCTAATTTGTTATTTGCATGCCAATGAATGCGGCAGCACAGCCGCACGTGCAGGCTGCGTTTGTGTGCATGCTGCATGTGTGTGCATGCTCCGTGTGTGTGCGTGCTGCATGTGCACACCATCCCCCGCGTTGGCTCTGCGGAGTAAGTGTCTTACGCCTGTACTACTCCTGGTAAACCTGCAAACATGTACAAATAAGAGTCAGTCGCAACAGTTCAGTAGAGTTCCTACTGTCAAGTCCTTAAATTCATTAGCCATTTCACATATTTTGCCATTTACATTGTTGGATCACTTCTCCTCTTTCCATAAGCTTATAAAAACAAACAATTAGTTAAGAAAATTTCTAGGGCTTTTCTCCCCACACAAGCCATTTTTAGTCTTCCTTTTGCTAAAGCCTGCTGTTGGGCTGAGCAGCATTTTTGCCCCCTGGGGTCTGTGTTTCACTAGTGATGGTAGCCAGATGAGGCTGTTTCTGGATGACACAAAGTACCATCTCCACAGAGGCTGAACATCTCTCTGAATTACCCCACAAGTGCTGCTGACTAGAGAAGCCAGGGAAAAGGCAAGAGGCTCAGCTGCTGTTCGGCATGTCATAGCACTGTTTGCCCAATCTGTCAGTCATCACAGCCCGGATCCCGCACTGAAACCTCCATAGGCTTTGAATCGAGCCTTAAGCATTTTAGCGCTTCGGGACTGTGTGTGCATGTGTGTGGTTTCTGGGTGTGTGTTTTAATTTTATCTTGTTCTGGAAATACCATGTCCTTTGAGACCATTAGAAATGGAGTTTATATAGACATGGTAAAAGACCACTGTAGGCAGGGATAATAAAATATGAAATTATTATGAGAGACATAACAACTGGTTTAAAATAGGAAGTGCTGAGTTTTTCAAGTTCAGCAAGTATGATTATTTTTCTCTTTCATTTTCCCAGCGCCTGTGAGTATATAGAGTCCTAATTTGAGAACTAGAGCAAACTGGGTTTGTTTATGAGCAAGCAATATAAACTCATCTATCAGACTCATCAGTACATGGGCCAAATCATAAATTACCATCTCACTGTTGGCTTTGAGAGAACAATGACACTTACCCCATGTGAGGCTGTTCCCCTTATTTTTGAATCAGGAAAGCTAAGAGCTTTGCTTCTGGCAAGGACAACTCTAAAAGGAATCATTCCTAATGCAATCTGTCCTTGAAATAAAGCTCCCTCTCATCTGCATTCCCTGTGTCATCTGATATGGGCTTCAAATATAAAATTTTCATTGTTTTTATTTGACATTGTTGGGACAGGAAAAAATATTAGCAACATGATTCCTAACAGAATCTGCATGAAGTCATCACACGTTTGACTTCCTGCTAGACATAAATCCATTATCTTCCAAACTCTGTTGCTCACATGACATTCCTACTAAGCAGCTGCAGTTGATAAGAGCTACTCTGCATAATTTGCTTTGAAGTATCTTTGAGATAGGACTAACCAGATGATGTGCTCTTTTTTTCCCCTCTTTCCCTCTCTCTCTCCTCGTCATCATCATCATCATCATGGTCCTGTTCCTACAGAAAGGTTTGTGGACTACAGATACCCGTGTGATGTATGTACACCTTGTGAGCAGATTGTCTTTCTCTTATCCTAAATGTGTTAATGTTTGAACTGCTGAAAATAACACAGAGAAATCTGAAACTGCTAAAAATCAGACAGTAAAAAGCCACTGCAATTAGCCAGTACAAGTACTTGACAATACATCTGATTTACCAACGAATGACTGTTCTATCTTTCCATCAGCTTGCTTTCAAGTCCAAGTATGCACTGTTTTTCACTCATTAGCTTTTGAAACATGATTTCATTAGCAAGAACACTTTGGCATTGTCTGAAAAAGAGAATAGTTTATATTTGTATTGAGTGACAACATCTCTGTCTTTTGAGACCCGGAATTGTTTTGTAGCTTCTTCCAAGGGATAGTTTTGAGTGGAGAACCACATCTTTGCCCACTCGTTTTCTGCATCACTTGTCATACACAATGCAAAGGAAGTGACTATGAAAATGCAAATGAATATCCTCGTCTAAGTACTGCTAATATGACAGCATGCTGTACATCTGAATGGCTCAGAAAATTAATGGGCACCATTCTGAACTGTGGAAACATGAGTTATTGTGAGAAAGTTGGAATTCAGATTTACTGCTTCTTCCTTCTCATCTCCAATCCTTGAATCAAAGAAAGAAACATTTATAGGACGCAAATATAAATACCTTAATCTTATCAGCTTGGGCTTGGCTTTTTGTTCTTCTATGTTCAAATGAAGCACCTCATCAAAATTAGATTAAGATGGTAAATAAAAGCAAGGTCAACTTTTTATTAACTTTTGGGGGTTACCTCCCCTCTGTTTAAACACATTGGCTCTGAAATCTCCTGGCTGCAGTTGCTGGATGTTTAGAGGCAATACTGCAGACTTTTAGGTTTTATGGATTCTACAAGAACAATATAACATGATACTGACAATCATAAACAGATACTAAGTTGTTTCAGTTTGGAAACAATTGCAGCCATATAACCCTTGGTGGGCTCTTTTATATGAACTTTTTTTTTTCTCTGCACAATGGCTAACATGGGAACTATCCCCCATCCAATAGAGAAGCTTGTATTTGCTCAGGAAATGGTTAAGTTACAGCAGGTCACCCCTGTTACTTCATGGAAATGCTTTGATTTGTCTTCCATACTAAAACAGTTAGAGTCATTTGTTTTACTAACAACTCCCCTCAGAGCAGAACCTCAATACTATCTTAAAACAAAATTAACTTCACACATGACTTTGTCAAGAAGCTTATTTCCATCTCAGGAGAGTTCAAATTTCATAGAATCTGGATACAGCGTAGTTAAGAGGACAGACTGGAAATGTTATTTCCTTTCTTTTTGCTGCCCATACTGCCCATTCAGCCATGGATTTTTTGGGCAACATAAATGCGGCACTTTTCTAACTGTATAGAAATGCCTGTACTTGACCAGGCTACCCAGCTTGGCCATTACCAAGAGGGCACTGGGCAAAATACTGGCCATGTATCCCACCTGCATTCTGACTCATACAAAGCCTAACCTCATGGACGTGTCCACAGCAGTTGCACTTAAAAGGCATTTTCTGAAAGCTTCTGACAATTTGAAAAATATTTGGCATATCTAAAAATAGGGAATAATTCTGGACTGGCTAATGACTTTCAAAATGGGGGAAACATAGCTGCAGCCCCCAAAATCGATTGGCAAGGCAGCCTAAAGATACAAACAGGAGTAGGTGGACAGCAAACATGGGGTTTGTATGTATCTTACTGCACCCTTCTCTGAGGAGTCATATGAACATGAAGCTTTTTACTGTTAAATTTGAGTAAGTCCTGTAAGGAAAAAAAAAAAAAAACAGCTAAACAAAACAAACAAAAAAAACCTGCTCCTCATGACTGTACCTCCTGTTGTTTAATTATTGTAGTTTAATGGTGATAAGTCTAGTTTGTCTTGCACATCCAGATCAGCTGAGAACACTTTCTGGACTTGAAATAGAGGAAAATAAAAGATTTCTCTTTGTTACAATTTCAAAGCACTTCGCATTCACCACAAACCGCCTGCAAACAGTAAAGCTCAGAATACCAGCCTGTATCAAGTCATTAACCTTTTAGGACTCAATCAAAGCAGTGTTGTGTGACAGTTTATTAATGAATGCTTTAATGTGGTATATAAAAGCTAACAAACATGGAAACTGGCAATGATTCATCAAATTTAATATTCCATCAAACATTTCATTTTGAAGACTGACACTTTTTAAAAATAATCCAATGGAATACAAGTTCAGAGGAGTGCCTTTAATGAAATTCATCCGTCTCTTTTTAGGACTTTTCAAAATTGTATTTAGACACCCAACAAAAGCAAGAAAAGTGCATAAAAAAATTGAAATAGTTATGCGACCTTCTAAATAACATTTGAACATATTTTATGGAATCTGTTGTGAAGAGTGAAGGAAGTTGTCCTTATAAATACACTTGCAGTTTAGGTCACACATTGTCTGCAGTCATTGCTAGGAGGCAAAAGCCCTGTTGTAAAACAGCTGGGCTTCTTGGCTTGGGGCAAAGGCAAATTCCACAGCCAGAAACCTAATTAGACACTTTTGGAATTCACGGCACCCTTTCACGCTATGACCTTTTCCTTTCTGTCTTCCCCTCGCTTCTCTCCATCTCACCCCCATATGTCCTCCTCCCCCCTGCCCCCCATGAGCATTTGATCGTCTCCTTACTAAATATGTTGCTTTTTTGCATAAATACTGTCTACTGGCCAAATTCAATCCTGCTGGTAATAAGAGCAACTTGGAAGTCAACAAGTTTATGTCATGGCTAAATTTGTCCCTGTGACCCATTTAACTTCTAAGCAACTCTAAGCTTATCCAGTCTCCTAAAAATTTCTAAAAACATGGGCTGCAGAGAAGGGATGTCAAAGAAACAGCTTTATCTGTCCTGGAAAATTTCAGAAGTCCCCAAAGAATTCTCATCTTGTCCTGGAACAAAAAGCAGAATATTCTGACTTTCTTCAAAACCCACTGAGGCACGGTCTAACCGTGCCCCATTGCCAGGGTACTCACCTGAATGCAGAAAGCACAGGTTCAGATTCCTGGAGGGACTTGAACCTGGGTCTTCTACGTGTCACTGGTAGATACACCACCTTCTGGCCTCTCATGGGCTTCTTTTTGGACTGAAGTAGCAATTCTGTTCTGAACCTGACTTTTCTCATTTAAAGATTTTGCATATCCACAAAGCATTTTTTCATACTGCCACATAGGTATTTTTCAATGAACAGTGTATCACCACAAATTTGCCAACGTCCTATATCCTCAGACACACACATTCAAAACTTTTCTAAAAGGATGATCCACTTTAATTTAAATGTTACTTGTGTCAAGGGGAAATAATATCCAAAACCACCTAGATACAGGAATATAGGTGTCTTGTAAAATAAATGAGCAACTGATAGAAACGAAAGGCTATTAAATGCCACTGAAGATGTATAATTTACAGCGAGACTATTATATATCATTTTCTTAAATTGTTTTTATAGCGTAAGTTGTAATTCTTATCCAAACTAATTTCTAGCCAAAGAGCATGTTCCCTCACACGGATTTTTCACTTAACTAAAAATTGTAGGATTCATCCATTTAAAAAAAAAAAAAAAGTATGATAAATAGGATATTTTAACTGAATTGGGTAATGGAGAACTGCTGTGCCACTCCTGAGAAATGTCTGTAACTCACTTATGCCTTCTGGTATTTGTAGAGCATGTTGACTCATGAATCACAGCGTAGCTATCATAAAAAAAACAATGTCGCCTTGACAAAAAATACATTTGACTCAGCTGAGATTTGCAGTAAAGATTCATGCCTACATTTTTAAAATCACAAATGCTATTATGTTACACTTGGGGAACTGTTTTGTAAACCTGTGCACTTCAGTAGTACATTTCCTGTGGCGAGTCCCAGAAAGCACTAATGAATTACTTCTTGCCATGTTCCTGGAAGGATTATTCTCATTTTACAGATGGAAAAACTGAGGCAGAGGAGCTCATTATGGTGACATGGGGAGAAGTGAAGATCAAAGCAGAGGGCAGGAGTAAATGCTGCTTTGGGCAACCTGCACCTGTTTTCCATGGTTGCCAACTCCAGCAATGGGGACCTTGCTTCCACTCCAACTGCCCACCAGCAGTATCTTTCCTCTAGCTGCCCTTTTTCAGATCAAACGGGCTTCTTAGACTTTTCATTTGTTATGGAAATACGTCTTTTTACCTAGCCAAAGGCACTCTGATATGGTGTGGTTTTGTGAGGAAAGCAACAGGAAGGTTTAGGCAGATTTTGCTGAAATATGTAGAGCAGCCGGATTAGGGGAAGGCGAGAGGTGCCCACCATGGGATGTTGGTATGCTGTTGGCATCGCTGGGAATGGTGAGAAATAGTACTTGTCACAGTCACCGGCAGTGGGAAAGGGAAGAAAAGAGCTACAGGGGGTGCAGGGGGATGCCCAGAGTCAGGTTTTCCTCCAAGCAAAAAGAGAGTTCATCTCTCAAGGCTTGCGGGCCAGAGGGTAAATATCGGCCAGTCCTTGGAGGGTGCCAAAGGTGCCGGGTGAGAGGAGATCCTGGCAGAACAAAGTCCCAATATCAACAAAGAAAGAAACAGAAAACACAGAGCTCTTTGTGACTTCAAACACACACCGTATTGCCTCTACCACTGCGATTAGCGAGGCACAGTCCTGGGCTTCTCCACGCCATGACGATCTGCACGTGCTGGCCGCAGACACCGGGCACCCCGGGCAGACTTCCAGCACACCCCAGCCCCGTGTCTCTAGCCAGGACTGAAGGGGTGCAGCACCTCCATCAGCCTGGGCCCTAAAAATATCTCTCATTTTATCTTCCAGAACAAGCATGTCTCCATTACATGCTATTGCTATTTGCATGAGATTAAATATTTAAATCAGAGAAAAATATTGTTCATTATCATTTGCAAGTATCATTTTAATCATAAACTAAACCTCAAAGCAACAATAAGCGTGCGTGATTGCTACCTGGTCAGCATCATCAAGGTCCCCTGGAAAAACTAATTAGTATGTTACTATATATCTACATACCTTGGAGATAAATGTTGTTTGCATCTCCTTCCCTAATGACAGAATGGAGATGGTTCAGTAAAACACCCTGCCTCTTAATATGCAGGGTTTGTTGTAGGAGCAGCTCAATTCATATTTCCACCAGTTTGATGGTAAGTGAACAGCAGTAGCAATATTAATCTGCAGTAACCTGTCAGTGAACTCTACGGCTAATAGGATGTAGTTATGATTTTACCATCAATCAGAACTGAACAGGCCCTGGACAATCCTTACAGCACTGCCTCAAAAAATCTAATTGTGCAAAAGCTTCATCGGTTTCCAACATTTCTTTTTTATCTGTCACAGACTTTTGGCCTACCACACAACCTTTTATTATTGGTCTTATTGCATTAGCTTGTTGGACAAAAAAGAAAAGGCTAAATCTAAGAGTTCCCCTGCATTCCATCATTTGTTACCATGTGGGATCCTATTTGACAGTTCCATATTATTTTAGATTTAGATAAATATTATTAGGACATATGGTATTGCATGAACTTTTGAACCAATGATTGCCAATGTATAAAAAAAGGCTAATAATATTTTTACCTCTGCATTTGCATGTTCAAATGTATAAGAAAAGATAACAAAAATGGAAGAATTAAGCTGTAACCCAGTACTGGATTTTAGACGAAATGTAAACCCAGACTTTTTTTTTTTTTTTTTTTTTTTTTTTAGTTAATTGTATTCACAGAGCAGAAGAATAGTTGAAAAATGAATTATTAACAACAAACATGAACTTTCACAAAAGTTAAGAGTTCTACTAGTAATTAAGATAACTGCTCATTATTCTTTTCGGGCATTTTTAGTACAACCATCTATTATGTAGTTTTGTAGCTTAAATTAGACATGTGTGTGTAAATATCATAAAAGAAGCACAGACAGGCATTCTCAGCAAGAATCTTTCTTTCAAACACTGGCTGTAAGACATTACAACTTGCGGTAAGATACATTACAACCATACTATTTCTGGTGAGTTTACTATGCAAGAAGTTCTGGTGTAACTTTTGCGATTTTAAACATATAAAAACATCAAGGAAGATGAACTATTAACATTATCTGTTTAGTCATTTTAATCTTTTGCATCTTAAATGTAATCAGGCTTTTCAGAACTGAAATTGCTAATCAGCATGTTGGATAAATGTTTCCATTTTAAAATGTGCACATTTAGACATAACAACTGGCTGTAAAGAATATATTTATATTTGTGATTTAATGTATCACAAACTTTATATTTGATTTCATTTAGCTTTACCAAGAAACTGAGAATATTTTTGCTAGCATGATCTATTTTGACAGCAGTTTTACAGCAGCAGAAAAGCACAGAGTAATAAATAAGGTGTGCATACAATGCATTATGTAGTCTTTAAAGCAAGCATGTCTTTTTAACAAAACAATTTTTTTACACAGTTTCAAATGATTTCATCCCTTTCTAACATGAGCTCAATTCATGCAAAGCAATAAAGATTGTGCATACACAGAACACAGATGATACGCACTCTTCTGTACTATGGCATTTGTTCATTAATTTAGGAAACTGTATACAAAATTGAGGGAAAATATTATCTTTAAAAAGAACTCTAACTTCAAAGAAACATTTTTGACTATATGAACATCAAATGAATAGCTGAGTTTTAGCCCTCAATCAATCATAATGTAAAGTAATTGTAATCTAATAAAAATAGCCATTCAAAATCAGGAAATGGCTGTTGCATCCTGTTAAAAACATGCAGGAATGCAGCTTTGGAACTACTGAGAGAGCCGAGGTTGTAGAAAGACAAAAACAGGATGTTAAATTCTTACGACAATTGGAAGCCACTGATTTTTTTAAGCACCTACCGCCACTCGTGATAATTTGTTCAACTGCCTCTAGGGGGTTCTGTGCGACTGCAGAACCCCACAATTTTAAGAGCACCTAAAACCAGGTTATCAGAGATACAGGCAGAAGAGGCGTGAGATGAATTTACACTGATGTTGAAAATGTTCAGCTGCATCATCACTGCTGCAAATTTGAGTGCTACACTAGCATTAGTGTTCTCTAAAGTGAAAATAGCAAAAGAAAGTTCTTCAGAACTTTAGCCCACTTCAAAATGTGTACTGTCATTATGGTAATAATAGAAAAATAAGTTATAATTAACATAATTACATTAAACTGCATATATTAATTTCTTAGGCAATTATCCAAAAGCCAACCACAAAATTATTCACTTCCCTTTATGTTTTTAACAATTATTTAACTTGTTGTTTTAGAAGGCTGTCGGTAAAGAATGCTAGTTTTGCTTCATAATTTCATATTCCTCTTTTTACAAGAGGTTAGATCTTTATTGCCACATGCTAATTCTTCTCTGTACTTCAAGAATTGACCACAACATGTTATATAGGGTTCCTGCTTATTTAAAAAAAAAAAAAAACAAAAACAAAAACAGACAAAGCACTAGACTGTTAACAACAGAATGAAAAAAAATTAAAAGTTAGTGTGGCACAATGTGTCATGCCTGGCCAACCACAGATATAGCAATAGAATTATAAGCTCAGTTGGTTAGAGAACAATAAAGCCTCATCCATCCAAAACAGTTCAAAGTTTAATAACACTATAATTAAGAAAAAACCTCAAGCCATTCTTTAATGAATATTTTAACAAGACTAACAACATTCAGGGATTTTTGTAACTAACAACAACTCTATTAGTCTGGATTTTTCAAATATGAGAACATGTAGTCAGAAATCCTGATTTTCTCCAGAGAAGGTCAGCGAAGGAAAGGCTGAATGTTACCAGAGCCTGCTAAATTAGCCTGGTTTGTTATGATACCTGCAAAACAGTTCACACATTGCAACAAACCAGTCCTCTTAGTCGTGGCTGTCACAAGAGGGTGACTCTTACCCAGATACGCTTATAGAGAAATGGATGGAACAGGGGTATTCAAATGATTCAGATGAGGGGTTTTTAACCTGTATTAAGCACATGGCCTCATTTTATGTAAAAGGGAAATAAATGAAGGTTCTAACTGTCACAACTTTTACTGCAAATTATAAAACATCTCTTGCTATTCAGTAATTGGGACACCCTATTTCAGCAGAGCACTTAGAGGTAAAGTTAATTTTAAAGTCAAATCTAGACATACTACAGAACAGGGATGGACAAGTCCAGGAATCAACACCAGGAATCAACACCTGGCTGAGCTGGCCTCACAGTTCATAGCTAGATGAATGCTTGAGAACATTTATTTTTGGACATGGTCCTTCTTGTTACGGAGCAACCCATCCAGGCGGGGGTGTCACACCAGCGAGAGAGCTACCCTCTGATCCCTTGACACGCTTCCCTTCACCCCACCTTTGCTGTCCTCCCTCTTTGGAAATCCAGATTCCGATAAGGCTTGGCCGAAATCAAATGAAATATCCTGCGGTTTAAGCTGTCCAAGGGACTTTGGGAAAGTTTTGTCCTGGTCACAAACCACAGTTACAGATAGCTCCCGCCGCAAGTATACTGTAACTGGGTCAGGGGTTTGGCGGTTCCTGTTGCATGGGAAAGCTCTCGGACAACCTCTTGAAAACAGCCCTGCCTTCCTGTGTATTTACAGCAGGGAAATCGAAATAAGATCAGTAAAAACAAAGAGATGGGCTATAAAAGGGACTGCAAAATATACAGTGAAATTTGATATTGCCCAGCTCACAAGAGCGTGTTACACTCTAGACGGAATACCAGCTACCAGTTAAGTCACTATACCTGTACATATCCTTTTTGCATTGTACTGTGACTGCAATACAAGTTTGACTCAAACTGTAACCAGCAAGCAGGGAAGTAGAATTTAAAAAATCACCAGGTTAGACTGTGACAACACTGACACATAATAGGTGCAATTTTTTCTCATTTTAAATGTATTTTTGAAGATGTATGTGTGTTTCAAGACAGTTAAAAACAACCTTTTCTTATACTCAGACTACAAACTACCCTACATACTTTACACCAGCTACTACCTCCTTCATCCCACAAAATAGATATTTATCTAGTGAAAGCAGGTGAGCAGGACAGCATCTTCTCAGCTTCTCCTAACCAAGAAACAGTATAACAAGTCCTGGATGTTCTGAATAACCCAAAAGGATCCCTTTTGAATTCATTTTTTCCAAAATGTCATTCAGGGATGGGTAACATGCATACCTGAAACATGGGCTATCTCAGAGCCAATCCAGGAAAGAGGCAGGCAATGTGAGTAACGAATGTCTAACTGTTACTTTGTGGTCTGTCATAGGAAAGCTCACTCAAAGTACAGTCAGGTTAATAAGATTTTGCATATTTATGCCAAATAAATTTGTCTCAGAGTCTATATAACCATGAACAACAAGTCAAGAAATGCTTCCTTGTGTTAGAAAAATCAAAATTCATTAAATTGAAAATAAAATGGGTGACAGTGAATCAAACATGCCCTTACCAATTTTAAAATATTCATTTCAAAATATTTCCCTTCTGACCATTTAAGTTTGTATTGAGTTAGCCTGTGTTTCAAAGGAAAAGATCACTTCAAATAATTTTTGTTTTCCATTAAGAAAATGTTGACACAAGTCCTTTAAAAATCAAAAAATTTTCCCAGTACTTTCTGAATCAAACAATTTTGAAACTGACCCTTCCTTGAAACCATTTTGGTTGTAATGACTCACTGGTTTTATGAGAAAACATACCATTGTTTTCTCATGCAAAGCTCCGGACCAGTCTACATGTGACTCCCTAGTCCCTTGTGAAATCCCAGAGAGAGAGAGGATTCCCGTCTTGTCACACATTGGGTCCATTGCTTAATATTTCCATGAAGCGGGTAGACAGTTCAGGATTATTTTTAATCTCCCTTTATACATCCAAAAAATAATTCATTGCTTTGTGTGTGTAATGCAATAAGGAGATCAATGTCAAGCTTAAAACGAACATTAACAATAAAATAAGATTCATAATCAGTGCCTGAAAGCTCTTAAAACTAGCTGCTCGACTGGCTATTTTCTGATACATTGACCTTATGTACACAGTGAGGGCAGCGAACACAAGTCTGTTCTCCATTCCCATCAGAGCTCAGGGGAACACTTACGACCACAGCCCATCATGCAGCCTCTATGCTTTTATTCTAAGCCAAGAGGCCAATAGTTTCCTCTGTAATTGAGCTGAAGGACATTTTAAAATAATTAATAGGAGTTGGTGCAACTAGTATTATTTGTTGTGTTGTGTGCATTCTAGTTTTTTATTGCCTGCTTCCAGAGCTTAAAGACTTTTCTTCGGAAAGGTTGAATACCGACTGTTCTGAAAGTAGTCCCAAGGCAAGGCAGAATATAAATAGCTCTGCAAGCACAACAAGCTGAAGGCTCCACAGAGGGAAAAGTACATCAAGTAATTAAAAAATACTGAATGATATAAATAGGGAATAGCCCTTTACAGTTGCAGACCATATATATTAAAAGTACTATCAGGATCTGAGTTGTTTTTAACTATCGTAGGGACGGGAGTAATGCATAAACAGGAAGGGTAAAAGCACAAGGGGGAACAGTCTGTTCCACGTGCAACCCCCCCCCCCCCCCGAGGCAGGCCCACCTTCCCCACTTCCCCTCAAGGCAGAAGCAGACTTTTGTCACCCCTCTGAAGAGCACGTAAGCCATGTGTCCCCTTCCTACAGCTGCAGATCCACCAGCACTACCCACCTTGGCAGTCCGCCCCATGCTGTTCTTGTCTTCTGTAGTCTCCAGAGGACCTAGAGCCACCAGAGTGATGGGCATGGGCTGGACACGTGGCCAGAGTCCCCACCACAACCTCCTTATTTATTCACTTACTTATTAGACCATTATCCACACCATGACTGCTTTATTTTCAGAGGGTCTAGTTTCTCCATACTCTCTGTGATAGCCACAGCTGGTGCAAACCCAACCACGTGTGCTAGCCCTCTGCAGCAGCACTGCAATACTTCCAGGTTTTCAGGCATAACACAACTAAACTCTTAGTAGGAAACCTTCCTCTTGGATCAAGCTGTTAACTGCTGATTTTGCCAGCAGGTTAAAAACCCATATTTGGCTATTTCCCCCAGATCCTATCACAGACGTCTCCCTCCTGCATTATTTAGGGCTACAGTAACTGCTGTTGCTTCACTGAGGGAAGATTACCAGATGTAGGACTGGGGGTCACGGGACAGAGAACACAGGGAATTGATGCAGACAGGCTTGATGTGAAGCAGCTATCTGACTGCACAGTGGAAAGCTGTGATTTTATTTTGCTCCTTTTCTTGGGCCTTGCAAACTGGGATTGACTTTCCCTCTCCATAGGAAGTCCTGACATGCAACCAATGCACAAGGCCTTCGGAAGTCTCACGAGCCCCTGAAGGGGGGGCTACGTAGGGCCCTACCTGATGTTGCAGCACCATCCATCATGTCAGCAACCACCACAGCTCTGGGGACATGATTTGTTAGTTAACATAGCCTTTGTTAGCTAGCTGTCCAGTAGCATACACCGATGGAGATCTCCAGCTTTCAGAAAATTTCCAACAATAGACAAGAAGGGGCTTAGCGAAAACTAGGCCAGGTCCAAACTATACACTGATTTGAATCAATCAAAAATCCAGCTGATCATATTTATTATCCAGATGATGTTCCTTGCCATAGAATCTGAGGCAGGTTACCTTTTGGACTAAAATGAGATTGAGGTCCCTTAAATCTAGTTTTCATCTCCTTTTAAACATATGCAAGTGGCAGGAGCCCTGAACCGAAACATTCTGTATGTGAACTTTTCCCTGTTGTCTTTTACTCCTTTATTTACAAATATAAGAGCAAGCGTACCCACAGCACAAATATTCTAGCAACTACTGGTGGTGCACTGTATGCTGCATCAGAGGAATAAAGAGGGCTGATGGAATGGGGAGAATAATTTACTGTGTACTGGTCTCAGCTGCTAGTGATTGCAAAGGGAACTCAGCAGATGTTTTTTTGATAAAGGTTGTTTCTTGTTGCAGCAGCAGCAGCAAAATCCATAGCATTATTGTGTAGGACTTTGCACATCATGATTCTGCCATTTCAGTTAGTCTTAACAGCTGGGGGATAAAAAAAATAAAAATGTTCCACTGCATTATTTGAAATTTGTCATGTTGATTTAGTTTCATTACTGTTATTAAATTTTATTCTGGAATGGTTTACATATCAAGAATACATAATGGGTTTCTGTGTGGCCTGGGATTTATTCCTTGAATGAGGAAAGGACTCTACTGTGACAAAGTCATAAAGCCTTATTGACTTGATCCTTTGCCATAAACATAGGATTCAGGGAGTTAGACCGAATATTAAGTTGATATGATGGTTGTATTTTCATCAGGAGAATAACTCCTTCCAAAATAAAACCTCACAGTAAGTCTAGATCTATGGAATTGTTTTTGAAATCTGCTATTCCCAGGCATGAATAGGAAAATATTGTCCTAATTAGGCAATAAGGGTGAAGAGACACGACACAAGTATGCATATTTAATGTACTATCCAGATCCTGAAGCAAAGTAAAATAGGATTAAAAATGCAACAAAAATAAAAGGTACATAGACATATAGAAGGATTTAAACATACAAAAGAGTGTTTCTAAACAAAGAAATACTGAATACAAAAAGGCCTATCAAAATTGAGGTTGTATTGAAAGACAAGATGAGCCAACTGAAATCCTACATCCAAACAAATTTAAATTACAGAGGATACTCCAGTATGGTTTGAATTCAGCTTTTGGATCTCTTCTTTTCTAATGGGACCACTCAGAACTCTAAAGAACTTTTGAGGTGGATCTAAATTTTGTGGTGTAAGCCAACACTTAAATGTGAGTGACTGCCATTTTGTCACGTTCCTGGAGGGCAATTTGCACATAGGAGAAAGTTGCCGTGTCATATAATGTAAATGACTCAAATCGCATGCCACCTCAGAGAGATATACTCTTGCTGATTTGTAAATTAAAGACAAGCCACAAAAGTTCCTAATTCCTTCACAACATAACTACTCATGAGTTTCTGCTGAAAGACTGCCATCAAAAGGCAATAAATCTTCAGAAAATAATATCACAATGCTAGCTCTAAAGCACTCATGACTTTTTCCCAACTTTCTCTGGAATATTTCTTCCAAAAGAAAGCAGATGGCAAAATACTCAGTGGGTCAACTTTGGTGTTCAAATGCTCCCTGGGGTTTCCATTAATTCGAGTTGTCTCCACACAGACACAAACAAGAACAGAAATAGCTGCCCATCCTTCCTTAAGATCAGCACATTTTTCCTTGCTTTACTTTATCAGAAATATTATTTGAAACCAGCATTGCTATTCAGTGCATTTTAGATGCAGAAGCATAATGAGAGAAAACGCGAAATAATGGTTCTAGCTGGAGCGGATTCACAGATCCAGGACATGCCTGGGTCCAACCCAGATCCATCCTTCTCCTGGTGAAGCCCTTGGACAGATGACCTGACCTTGCTGCTCCTTTGCCAACCCATCTACCCAACTGGGGAAAAGCAGGTCTACTCTGGAAGTCACAGACTACTGCTGAGCTGAAGTTTCTCAAGAAGCTAAATCGCTATAGAGCACCAGATTTATTTATTTACTGGTTTACTGGGGAAAAACAAATTCCTTAGAGGATGGATTTTCAGAAGAATTCAGTGCTGACCTCATTCTGTTGCTATTGATGTCAGCAAAACCCACGGAAACAAAATAAACCCAATGATGGACGAGTCTGAAAATCTCACATGCTGTAAACCACGAAGAAGTTCACGGCAACTTCATTAGCCGCATTGCTGCTAACAAACAAAGCCCAGCCGGGTTTAAGGGCTCTGGCTGGCAGCAAGTGGGGGAGTGTGCTGGGCTGCCGCAGCCCCCGGGGTGGCGTCCACAGCCGGGTGGGCGCCGGAGACGTGCGCTTGTACGTGGGGAGCCGCCATCCATCGTGTTTGTGCCGAGGTGCCGGGCGTTGCCAGGGGTTACGGCGCACACAGCGAGGGACCGGGGCCCGCACGACGCGGGGAAAAGCGTTTCAGCCCAAAAAAGGAAAACATCAGCTACAGAAATGCAACAGCGGAGGCAAAACACAAGAGATAATCAAATGTTAATATAACCGCGTTCCTCTCCAGCGTAATGAGTAACACGAAGAACATGTTTCAAGTAACAGAGGGGGTTTTCTAACAATAAATTCAGATAACTCAGGTTCAACTGTACAAAGACCAGCAGGAGAGCCACCACAGACCTACAAAGGCAGCTCGGTGACACCTCCGTGCGGGAGAGCCGTGCTGCTGGGCTGGGGCCGGGCACGGCCTCCCCGCTCTCCCCGCGGCTGCTCCCAGTGCCCACAGCCCCCACCAACCCCATCCCAGCAGAGAGCAGGGGTCGGGCTGAAATATGGCTGCTGGCACCAACCAGCCGCAGGGTTCAAGCACTTTGCAAGCGGGAGGCATTAAACCTTTATGCCTCTTCATGCACCAACGGCGTCTCCTGAGCAGCTGCGCAAGGGAAGAGGGAAGGAGCCCCACACAAAACCTATTTTGAGTGAAGGCAGCCGGCAAAACAGCCAACACTTAAATGTTGACTGCTCCATCTTCAGACCACACACATTTGCCGTTACTCAACTAGCTGCACACTGTTTTTCAGGTGCTTTCATTTCTTGAGCTTGCACACTGTGCGGAAACAATACTGAGCTAGTCCCAGGTTAAAAAAAAAAAAACAACCAACTTTAAATTTTAATAAGCACACGAAGCTGTTAGCTTGAGAGTCCTGTTTTCCATAAAACTCACTTTCATAATAAGCAATAAAGATGCAAGTTTGCTGCAATATAACCATGAGTCTGCCTAAAACTTAGATCTGAAGAGATCTCCATTAAAGGTAAAATGTAGTATAGGCTTCATGCCAGATCAGTCTTTTGTTTCTTTTCAATAATAGAAAGAGTGCCAACTATGATAAAGTTTTATAAGGAAGTCATTTATTTTCTAACAACATGACTGAAACTAGCCGTTCATTACACGTGGGCTCTCAACAGCCCATACTATTAATTGACATCTCTTCCCTCTTCATCTCTGAGTAAGCCAAGAATACTTTTTTTTTTAATTCTGTTTCTAACTCAACATTGATATTTACTGCATTCCATATAAAATTAGACATTCCTCTATTTAAAAGGATAGAATCAAATGAAAGCCAGAGACCTGGCCTTCTTAATGGGGTAGTTTTTGCAATTTCTATCCATTTCTTTCACAACATTCACATGTAAGGCGCAAGGTTGTAGCAGAACATCATTTGACACATGCAGAATAAACACACATTGCTTTGAGTCCATTCAGCATAAGCACAATGGATTCATAGTACACTGAAATCAATAGCAGACTTTGCACAGGCGGTATTGAACTTTACATCCAGCAGTGTGGAAAAAGGACAACATACAGTGGGGTGAAACAACGGTCCTGTCAATTAACCCATCTACAGTGCACTGCTAGCATACCCAAGAGGACTACAGACAATCATTATAGCATATTCCAGAGGAACTTTTTTTCTGAAAGAGTGAGCCCTACCTGTAATGAAATTAATCACTGTAAAAATATCCCTAATAACATAAACTTAGATATTAATAGAACTGGCCAGCATGTCAAAAATTTGCACTATCCAGGAGTGTAACTCAGAATGGCAAGTATTAGAAATGTGAAAGAATTATTAGGTCAGATCTCATGCTTTTCTCGGGACAATGTGACATTATCTCCTACTGCTTTTGTGTGCTTGTTTTTTTTTTTAATATACCTAATTGCAGTGATAAAGTAGCTTGGGTAAACAGAATAGGAAAGAGATTCTTTTTCACTCACTATAGGTCTGGTTCATGCCACATGGTCAATTTGCATCACTGCCACCCCTTTGCTTCCCCGTCTTTAATAAGTGAGATAGTAATATCTATCTATTCCCCAAGACCGTTATGCTGATTACTTATCACTTACCAAAATCTTTCAAACTGAAAGAAGTGTCATGGAGGCAATATGAGACATAATTTGGTCTTTCACTGTGTTTCTTACTTCCTTTTTGTGTTGAGAGCCAAGACTCCTTTCTGATAGCTATCATGTTCTGCTCCTTCTCTCATCAATTACTTGAAGAAGTTACTGTCATCCAAGGTTACGTTTCTAATTATTTTTTTAGTTGTGTAATTTAAAGAATGTAAAATCACTCAATTTCATCTCGTTCTGGAGATCACTAACTGTAATTATACACGGAAATGATGAAATGAAGAAAAACTAGATATACTCTAATCCACTTTCAGGGTCTAGTACAAGAAATCCAGGTCAGTTATGCTTATTTTAAAGAGTGTAAGTTTACCAGTGCTTCAGGACAATACGACTGGCATCAAGTTATGGTGCAAATATTTGTTCACAACAAAGATTTCATTTTCCTTGCGCAGATGGCGGAGCTATACAAAAATAAATTATTCTCTTCTGACTATTTGGTCAATTGAAAAACATCCCTCCCCAAAACCTCCAACCCTCCCAAACCAACTGAAAAAAACATATCGCAGAACTTTGTTAGGCAAAGAGTTCAAGGAGATTGACCTTGACTCTTTCAAGGTCTTTTATAGGTATTCTTTGAAGAAAAGAAATGCTAGTGAGAACAGATCCTTTCACACATGAGAGGAATAATCGAAAGACTCAGAAATGGCTCTGACACCAAGTTCCTTTTCAAGTATTTCCTCAGTGGGAAAAACCATGAAGAAATGCCTGGAGCACTGAGGGAGGGTGGGATGAGGATCCTGTGAAAGAAACTGTGACAACTGCTGAAGGACATGTAAGGAAACACATCAGGGAAATGTGAACAAATAAAAAAACCTGGACAACCTGCATCCTACAGGACTTAAAAGAATTAGCTAAACTCCTTTATGTTCACTGTGCATAAGCCAAATAAGTGAAAAAATAGAGCAGAGGAAAAGGTTAACATTACCAACTTCTAACAACAGCAAGGGTACTGCAGCCAGATACTCCCTCGTAAATCCACTTTCTGTTCCTAATAGTCACTTCTGACTTCAGTGAGCCTTGGGTACAGAGCATTTAGCAAGGACAGGGAACTACTGCAAGTGCAGATGAGCTTTAATAGAGGTATGACATTGTATCTCACAGGATTTTAGCTGAAAAAAAAGTAATTCACATTGGCTTGGCCATTTCCATGTGGCTTTCAAGTTGCTGAAGTAATGAAATCACAGGAAATAAGCTGCAATGTAGCAAGGTGGTGGGAAGTGTCTCCTGGCTACCATGTGGATGACTGCTAGGAACAGTCTTCGTCGGACTTCTTTATTAATGATCTGGAAAAGAGAGTGCACAGCACTTTGATGAAACTCACAGATACAAGTATGAAAGACAGAAAGATCAGTGTACAAAGAAAATAATAGAAAATTTCCTAGAGAAGATAGAACCATGGAAAGAAAATAACAGCTTTGAAAAAATGCAGGCTGGGAGAGCATCTGAGAATGAATAACAGGAAGGAGAAATCTGGGATGCAATAATGATGAAAGAGATCGAGGGGAGATAGCTCATGCTAAATGACATGAATTGGCAACATGATATGGTGTGAAAAGGCCAGTACAATATTGGACAGAGTAAACTGTATCACATCACTGAGAAAGGAAGAAATAGCCACTTTCTGTATGGTGCTGGTACAGCTCCATCTGGAATATTATATGTATTTCTAGATATTGACAAATTAGAGAGTTCAGAGAAAAGCACCAAACATGATCCAAAGACCAGGAGGATTGATTTATGAGGAGAGATTAGAAGAGTTAAATATATAAATTGCTTGGCTAAGAAATGATTAATGGGGGACATGATAACAGCCTACAAATATTTGAAGAAGACCACCAGTGAGGGAAAGGCATTTTTCAATGGGATTCACAGGGAACAGCAAAGAGCCCAGAGAGTGACTGAGAAGCAAAAACATGTTCTGAGTATCAAGAAATGCTTCCCGAACATTAATTATGATAATCTGTGGAATAATTTCCCCTGTGGAAGGGACAGAGAGCTTTTACTTGTGCCTTTTAAATGCAGACTTGAAAAATCCCTTAGGAAACATGGGCCCACAACGGCAAAGGTCTGGACTGAGTGACCTCTCTGATCCATCCCAGCTTAGCCGAGCTGGGTGCAGTCTACAACTCCCTTTTCTCCAAGGAGATGAATTGGACATAAGAGAAGTGACTGCATTTGTAAAGATGCTACATTCTTATTTGTGTTTCTCCCTGTGCTGTTTGCTACCTCAGCATTCATCAAACTGAAATAAACAATAGCTGCTGTTAGAAAAGTACTTTTATTACTTGAGAATTGTGGTGAAAATCTCAGCACCTGTCATACCACTGCGTGGAGATAACAAATCAGCAGTCTGAGAGCCGCAGAGCCTTTCAACAACTCAATTGGGTTCTTGATGAGCTACATTCAAGGTAAATATTAGATGCAAGCACATCTTCCTTCTTTTTAAGGTGAAAAAATAACTGTATAGCAAAGCCTGACTACTCTGGTTATGTCAGGAAGCTCACGGTTGGCTAATAACACTGGAGAAGTGATACAAACCTAGCAAGGCATGGAGCTGGAAGGTAACTGGAATCCTCGTTCATCCAGCCACAGGGTGTTATCCAGGGAGACACAACATCATAACACGTGCAGCAACAACAAAAGTTTTAAATCTTGAAGCTCCCTTAGCTAGATATATCTCCCAAAGTTAGATTAATTGTTAGTCTTTCATCTTCAGCCATCTCTGAAAGGCCTTATCTTTATCTCTGCTTTCAGAGGTCCATAAATTTCTGTGTTCAAAGGCTTCATCCCTTCCCCCTGTCCCTTTCTAGTTCAGATATCCTCAAACTCCAGCACAACTGGCAAGGCTCTGTGTATTTAATCCCCTTAAATTATCTCCCCCTTCATACTTCCTTCCATGTCTTCCACCAATTTCCTTCCCAACAGTTCACCTGCTCAGTTCGTTCTTGCTGAACCCTTCTGTTGGCAACATCCCTTCTACCAAAAACTTTCCCATCATGGGAATCAACATTGCTACTTTCTGTTTTTCCTGCTATGTCTTTCAACCTTGCTGGTCACCTGACTGTGTGCTGCTCCGCTTGGAATAAACCTATTTTGGGGAATTCCCTGTAGCCACCAGGCCAACTGCAAATGGTTTAACCGGATGGTTTCTGAACCACTCTGGTACTGGAAACACAAAAGATTTAAAGGCAAAGTAAATTTTAAAACCATGAAGTTCGTCTGAATGGTTTTACTTTTTCTGTGGACATCTTTTCCCCCTCTCCAGAGGCAAGATTATCCATAAACTGTTGCCAGTGGTTATGCTTAAAGCACTCTCTGAAAAAGCTAGTGTGAAATATATTCAACTTTGACACTTGATTTCTGCTAAGTAAAGGGATTTAAATCACTAAACAAAAACAGATTTAGTTTATAACCAGGCAGCTATGTTTTCAGTGTCATTTTTATTCATGTATTTCTACATTAGATATGACTGATTCAGGTGGATCAGTCCCTGTACACTAGGTTACCATAATTATGCACTATACCCATTTCAAAATTAGTTCCAGCTAGTTAGCTTCACTGCAAGACAATTCATACTGCCAATTGAGAATTCAACCTAGTTTGATGATGGATTCATACAAACAGCAAAATCCATTATTTATACACTGTAGGAAAATAAACTCTCTGGCTGGCCGGGGATATGAAGCATGTGAAGGGTTTTCATTTTAGATGGTTGGAAATTTTAAACTCAAGCAGCTTTTAATCAACATACCATTGAAAACAAATTTCAGCAATTGCATTTCTTATTCAGCAGCGGTACAATGTAACTGAAAATAGAAGCTCCAAAAGCTTTATGGTCTATTACTCAACATGTGCTTATAATAAATTAGATGTAAATAGCAGTTATTGTGTACCAAGAAAAGCAAGAAAAGACAACCAGTTTCAATAAGCTGGAAGGGCTGAGAAGAGGACCATTTCTGTCCTACTGTTCTGAAATAATTCCTATAATTCAAACACTCACATGTATCATTGTTTTCTATTATTATCAAGTTACAGTAGCATCTAGACACTCCAGTCCCATAGTACTAAAGTAGTTTTTAAAATGCTAGTGCCAGTTATCTAGAACTAGACACCATTACACTTTAACTATTAGGGTCGACACCACAGCTCAAGCAGGCTCTCGGCTGAGGAGAAGCTGTAAGAGGTGTGTGGAGGGGTGATTAGCGCTGAGGGGTACTCTGTGGGCAAGCATCACAGCCAGCGTGCAGGCACCCTGCCGCAGAGCTGAGCTTCCCTGAGTCTGCGAGGGCCCCTCTAATGCTCTGCTGTGCACTGCAGGTGGGCACCAGGCACTGAACAAAATGGGGCTGCAGCAAATGCCACTCAGTGTCGCATCTCAGATCTTCTAATGGCAATGGGTACCTTATTCCCAATGAAACCAAGGTGTGTACAGACCATTGGTATCTGGGCTTGAATAGCCATGGTATTTTACAAGAGTAAAAGGGAATTAAGAAAGTGTTCGACCCGAAGGAGTGGAGCAATAAGCAGCTCCCCCCACATCCAAATTCACTGAACTAGAGTGAATTCTCTGCTACCTGCAAGTAAAAGGAAGCCAAGATGTTTCTATTTCTAGCTCTGAAGTTTTCTGTACTCTTAACAGCTTTCCTTTAACTCTAGGTGAAGACGGCTAGTTATGAACAACACAGACAGACTGTGAAGACTACACACCCCACCGAATGACCAAGATAGGGGCTACAGTTTTTCACACTGGCATTATAAGAAGAAAGTGTTATAAAAATCAGTCATGGATTCACCATGTGTAGTGATGGCCTCCATCACCTCCCTCCATTAACCCCTATCCTGCATGCCCATGCTGCAGTTCTGGAAGCTCATTCATTAGTGCCATGTCACGGGTCCTCTTTAGTTCCTCAATTCAGGGTGCTGGTTGGAGGGAGCTGGGTGCTGCGAAAAGCAAACATATGCCAGAGGCCTGCCTATATAATACAGGACCTAGCACTGGCTGGGAGGGCAAACTTGTTCCTTTGGACTGTCTATCCTTCTAAGGGGAATGACAAAAGAGTTTGTTGCAAAACTTTGTGAAGATTTTCTACAGAGACATTTGGGGTGGGCCGCTGGTAAGACTTAGGGATTGTGAACTGGAACAAAAATTTCAGTTAAACCATACAAGAATTAATTATTTTTTTTAAGTAATTATAATTTGTCTTGAAGGAAAAAAACCCACCTCGTCCAAAGGCAATTTCACAGGAGTGATTGCTCTGACAAGCAGCAGGCAGCAAGGGAAGTGCCAGCCCAGGGGAAATGTGTATGGAGGCATCAGCAGGGCATGCATGGAAAGACAAAATAAAAATTCAAGTGAACTCTTCAGCAGAACAGTAGACAGTATTGCAGCTGATGGCGATAAAAGTGTTTACCAGACAGAAAAGTAGTATGTCCTTCTTCAGGTTGGACAGTGATGCACAAACCAAGGCAGTACAGGAATCTAAATCATTCACAGTAACAGAAAAGCCAAAGGAAGAGGATAAAAGTCTATTAGTGGGTAAAAGTATGTCAATTCTACGGCTTCCTCAGGAAAACATTGTCACTGAAGAAGCAAAGGACAAAAACAGTTTAAGAAAAATCTCAGGATATTTTCCATAGCATAGTGACAAATTGCACGTTTTCCAGTTTATTAGTTATTACATATATCTCCAGTAAGGAAAGGCTCAGTGGTACATATTTATCTTTCTCCATTTACCCTAGGATGAAAGTCAGTGGAAATGTACGTCTGGCTTTTAGAACAAGGTGGCTGGTGGTGCATACTCCCAGCACCTGTTGCCAGTATAAAGGAGAAGTTTATCTGGGATTTTGTTTACAGGTGCTAGAAAGGTATTTTCTCCCATATTGAATAAAATTACTGAGAAAGAACATGGGAAGGCTAGTTAGGCATGGATGAATCTGTGAGAAGGACTGAAGATGTCCTGCGCTGCCTGAAAATGAAAAGTGACACTGGGAAAAATCGCTACATGTGCCAAAATCAAACCAAATCAAGCGAAAGCCCAGAAAGAAAGGATTCCTCAAAAGCTAAGTAGCCATTGGCTTATGTAGGCTGGAAAAAAGCTATATATCCTACGCTATTTTTATTTCTTCTCTGAGCTAGCCCAAACAGAAGACATTACAGATGAGTGTATGTGTCAAAAGCACTGAAATAGTTGTGATGCAGCTGACATAACTATAACCGACAGTGACATTATTTAGTTTAAGTAGTTTGCAGTTAAGTATAGACTTAGACAGAATCTTGCCAATGGAACAGTTCCCACCCTAATACTTTGGTAGGAAATGGTGCCAGATTAATAAAGAGCTTATTGAAAAGCACCCAGAGTCAGAGCCTGATCCGTATTTAGAACAACCAACTTCCAGAGCAGCACCAGTGATGCATGGAGCTGTCACCTGAGGACATTTTTTTTCTATGGAAAACTGAAATCAAGACTAGCTACATTATTAGACACTGGAGACTTGTAGAAATGGAGAGTGAGATAGCAAAACAAACTCCTCAGTTAAACTTGATGTTCTGAAATCCATCTCCTCCCAGAATAAGGATTAGAGCTGGTATTGAACTTCATGGGGATTTTGAGCTTCCTGGAAATTGCAGATGCGTGCTTTTACAGTAATTGCTATATAAGTAATCCCTTCATTTTCTTCCATACATCCTCTCCACACCCTCTGCAGACCATCAGCATTCACTGGTTGTCCTCCCTGACCTGATCCATTCTGTCAACTTGTATTACAGCACTGCTCTTTGGTATGGATGAAAGACAATGATTTTCTTTTATATTACACAAATAGGGTCAGTCACACATTTAATGCAAACCTGTAAGGTACACTGCTTCAGGGCCCTTTCAGGTATTGCATTTATGCAAAACCATGTATTCGGAATATGAAACTTGTTATGTATTCAGTGTTTGATTTAAATACAGCAGGTCTTGTTATTTTTTCAAGTAGGATTTCAGAGGGGGAGGTTAATTGTTATATAAATAAACAGCTAATTGGAAGGTTCAGCAAATAGTGTGATTTTGTCTAGATCATAAGTGTTTTTATTCTTAGAAATATCCAACTGTAAACATATTTTTGTTGGGCAAAATATACAAATACTGAAACAGATAAAGGAAAATAATCTTGATATCAAAGGCCATAGGCTATCACAACCTCTACCAGAGAATATTGAAATTCTGAATTGCTGAATGTAAAGAATTGTAAAAAGCACAGGAAAATATCATTTGATTGCAGCATTGTTGTGGCTCACCACCTACTGTGCTTCAAAGCAGCAGATTACAGGCCCTTGCAGTGGATGAGACCTTCTGCAGTGCTCGATGACTCAGAACAAATCTGTTGCTCCCCGTTGGTAAGAGTCGGGCATCTGACACTCAGAGATGATTGCTGCGTGTCACACCAACTGCTTAAATGCCAACTGTTCCTGGGGGCAGGCCATGTAAAACTGCATCCAGTAAGGCACGAGCTGATTTTCCCGCTCGTTGGCCCTGTTCTCCCACTGCACCCAGGGGCGCTCCCCGACGGCTCTCGGGTCAGTTAGCACTGTCCATCCTCTCCACGCTCCCCTTTGGCATGGATCCTCCTCTGCTCCCTTGAGCCTGAAGGGGGAAGTTCTGGAAGCGGGTGAGGAGAAGGCCGTGAGAGACGACGCGTTTGTGGCCTCCTCCGCCCAGCACGGCGCAGGAACGGCGGCAGTGGTCTCTGCCCCGACTGGCACCGCCGGCAAAATCTACCAAGGCGGAAGCGAGGGGAAGTGCCGGCCAACGGCACAAGGCACGCGCCTGGCGTGCGCCCCGCTTTCTCTGACGTCACAGACGGTGACAACGAGCGAGGGTGGGGCATCCCTCTGACGTCATAGACGTCACAAGGAGCGAGGGTGGGACAAAGGCGGGGAAAACGCGGCCGGCAGGAGCCCGCGGCGCGCCGAGGCGCCGCTGGGTGTCGCTGTTGCCGGGCGGCGGCGCGGGCGGGGGCAACAACAATGCGAGATGTGTGTGAGCGTGTCTGTGCGCCTGCCGCCATCTTGTCGGGCCGCCTCCCGCTGAGTGAGGGGCGGCGGGGGCGATCCCAAGCGGAGCGCTCACCCTCTGGAGGGCGGGAGAGGCCGGCGGCGCTGCCGCCCCTCGGGTTGCGTTTGTCGGTTGCCGGAAGGCCCGGCGAGGCAGCTCCCTCGGGGAGGGGGCGGGCGGACCGCCGTGTATTCCCGTCGCTCCTCGCTGAGGGAAGGGAGGAGGCGGGCGGCGGCTGGGGCTGGGCGGGTGTGATGAGCAGCGTGTGCCACAAAGGAACGCAGCCTGCTGCCTGTGCTCAGGGGAGGCTTCGCGAGCAGCTGGGATAATTTGCTGGAAAATTGAATTTGGGGGCAAAGAGAAAATCAAATCAGGGACAGAAAAGTGATAAGAATGCTGAACAAGGGCTTGTCCTAGAAATACCAGATGAAGACGGATTTTGCTGCTGTCGAAGTGGCAGAGCACGCTGAGCTGCCTGACATTCAGAAGCAGGAGGACGTGAGGAGGTGGTGTGAGGTGTAAATGCCCAGCAGGTGCTTTTGGTCTTTGCCTGTCTGTTAAACCTGGAGTCAGATTTAGAGGGGAGTCAAAGCTGGGGAAATTTACACCCTTTCCTGGTCCCTTTGTGGAAGGCACCATTGAGAACTGGTTTTCATGACGTAACTTAAACCTTCCTCCACTTTATCCCTGAATTTGGTCCCTGGCAATGGGTTTAGCCATGCTGTTCATGAACACGTTTGATGGCATTGCCTGGTCCCAAGTGGAAGATGGTTTCCCGTGCCCGGGCAGCCCCGAGAGACAGGGTGGCAGTGCCCTGCCAGTGACCTTCCACTGAAAGGGGGGCAAGCACAGTGCCCGCAGCAATGCAGGAGCAGGTTCGTCACAGTACCATATGTCACAGTTGGGAATCCCTCTTCAGGAGTGTTTCAGGATTATAGTGAAAGGGGCCTTTCTGGCTAGGGCAGCTGTTTAGCAACAGACCATATTTAGATGGATCGCTATGGCAGTGCCATTTGGAACCATTTGCGTGTGCAGGGGTATTCTGAACACTTAATAAAAAAGGTGAAGAAAAATGGAAATTAGGAAATGAGAAGCTTGTAGTAGGAATGATTTGTCGTGACAACTGTGTGCAAGTGTTAAAGATGCTCAATGCCTTAGGCAAGTAAAGGGCCCAGTTCTACTCTGACGTAAGCTGTTGATGTAAAAAGGTAGACTGAATGCAAACCAGTACAGAGTCAAGCTTTTTAACTGTTACAGGAAAACTAATCAACCTGAATGAGGGTATGTTGAAGAATTAGTTGTCTCTTCCTGGATTGTTCAAAATGACAGAACAACTACAGCAAAACTGCGTAGTTCAGCTTAAGCAGCGTTTTAGAGGCAGGCTCTCACCTTTGCTGTGTGGGATTTTCTCTCTGGGGGCACAGCCACCATTAGAGGGCAGGAATGGGAGAGGTCCTTCGATTTATGCCCTTCCTTCTTCCAAAACTGAGGTGGAGGCGAGCAGAATGCAGCTCATCATTCATGCCGTGGAAGGTCTTTACACAGCCAGAGCTGTCACCAGCCAGGCACTTCAGGGCTTCTGGTCTATGATGGCTTAGCAAGTTGTAGAAGGAACTAGTGGCAGTTTGTTAGTACAATATAAACAAGAACACATTCTTCTTCTGCCCAGCTCCTTTCCTCCTTAGTCCACGAACTTTCCAAAATAGCTGACTATGGCCCTTCACCTGAGTTTGCAGGGGGAGGTGTCTTGTATCTCCCTAATAAAATAAGACATTTGAGGAGTGCTGTGAATCCCATTTGGACTGAGGGGACCTTTGGAACTTTTCTTGTCACATCAAACTGCTGTGTAAATTCAACTTTAAAATGTTGCAGTTCAAATGACAAATCTACATTCATCAATACCAGCAGCACTGATGCAAGAAGCATTGGCAGTCTCTGAGAAGGTATCTCAGGACAGATTGGGAGCCAGTTGTGTTTTGTTTGTTTTTTCCTCCTCATACACACAGGCGCACACACTCAGTGGTCTACTCTGGCAGCAAATCTCTGACAAGTGTCTAACGACAAGCATTTCTAGACAGGCTTAGATCATCCCTCATGGTTTTACCCATGCACTTCTCATGGTCATTAAAAGTATGAAATTTGCCAGTTCCAGTTAGGATTTAGCTAGAATATCCTCAAGTTGAAAATGTCTTTATAAAACCAACCAACCAACCTGTGAAGCTGGAGTTGGTGGCCACCTGCCTGCTAACCTTCAGTAGAAACTGTTGGCAGCTAGACTGAGTGTCTCTGCTGCTTAACGTGAATCAGAAAGTGCAGATAGCTATAATAGGTCTTGGGGAAAACACCAAACAAGTACCAGAAGGAATTCATGAATACAAGGTTTTTCTTTTGTATTTATGTTTTGGCTAATCCACCACATTTAACAGCTTTGCTAATTTCCTTGTTTTTAGGAATGAGCAATCCCATATTTTATGGACATTCTAAACCCTGCTAGAGGAAAGGTGTCAGAGTCCCAAAACCTGCTGTGTGTGGTTTGTGTCATGGCCCGACATCAATAAAGACATAAAGAACAAAAGAGCCTCTTGCAACTACTGCAAAATTGGACATATTGAAGCCAATCCCCACCCCCAAGAATGTGTAACTGTTTATCTACTAGACAGCTTAGATTGGAGTTCATCCGGGAGTTGTTCTCTTTCTTACGAGCGTTAATTCCAAACTCATTTGTGAATTTATCTATAGAATACATAAAACATGAACAGCAGCAATGTGAATATTCACCCAAGGTGTGTCCATCCTGAATGAAAAAAAAAAAAAAAACACCTGTGGCAGGGATGCTATCTTCTGCTAATCCAGCCAGTAGGGTATACTGGTGGCAGCAGTCTTTATGTAGAAGAATCTCCATTAGAGTTGCAAACTTCTTTTATGTGGATGACCATCAGATGATCAGACTTACCAGTCCTTTCAGACTGCTGAACTGAATTTGAACAGGCAAGTGAGATCTCTTTGCCTGTCAACCAGCAGTTGTAGCAGTTGTCCTAGGCACAGTTGTTCTAAATAAAATCACAGATGTTGAAGTCTTCCTCTGTTTTGCTGCTGGTAGCAGAACACAGCTTGCTGCAGCTGATTTTCTGGTGCTTTCAAGCTGGTTTTGAGGGCCATATAAAAATAAGTTGTTTGTTTAACCCCAAGTAAGCACAGAAGAAGGAAGTCTTTTGCACAAATGGTGAAGATCCTCAATCCAGTCCCTTTAATGTAGCAGAAAGGAGTCATAAAAGTCCCAGTTCTGCAGCAAAAGGATTCCTTTGATGTAGAGAATGTGGAATAAGCTTTGTAGAAATCTTCTGAACTCCAGTGCACGGTATGTGTGCTGAGGAGCAGGAATTCTAGATGGAGGTGGTGTGGAGTCCAAGCAGCATCCTGGCCCCTAGAAGGACTGGGGGGGGAACCTTGTTCAATTTAGACAGTCCCCTGCATGACTACACTAACTTAGCAGACTTACCAAAGGCTTCAGGATAACTCAGGCTCTGGACATGAGGGAAATTTTTTAAGCCACTTTACACCTAGCTTTCCAATCCCTTCCCAATAATTTCATTTATATTATGTAAGGATGACAAAGATCTTGGCATCACCCATATTCCTGAAGGAATTGCAGTTCATTCATACATAAACTCTTTCAGTATCAAGCAGACTTCAAACGAGCTATGTTGCTTGCTTGTTTTTCCACTTTATTCAGTTTGTGTTCAGTGCAGCTATTCTGGGCTATTTATAGTTGTTTTCATTCCTGGTTCTCATCTACTAGCTCTATGTTTCAAGTGAGTGGGAATGTATTCTATGTGTTGTTTTGAAGAAAAGATTTTTTCCAAAATTTAGAGTGTGACATATCCTTTTCTAATCCTACAGGTAAAATCCAGCCTGTAGGAATGCAGCTGCCCAACCTCCCTTATGCTCGGAGTGACCTACACGAATCTTCATTGAGCCAAGACCACATAGGCAAAGGGGAGATGATGAACTCGTGGAAAGGTTCACAAGTGGCAGGTGACAAGAGGTCCCAGATGTCCTAACAGTCCACCGTAGGGTAGGGCTCAAATAGGCTGGGCCATTCCCTCTCTCCCTCCCAATACTGGGATAATCAGTAACTGATTAATCCTGGTTATGTGGCATAACCCCGACATGAAAACAGCATTCAGGCCAAGAGAGACAGACCTCCTTAGAGGACTGTGGTCATACCTAAGATAGCAGAGGAGTACTAGGATTTTGGTATGAATCATGACCATGTCTAAAATCTGATGAGATGCGTGTTTGTGGCTGAGTTCTGACCCTACCCCCATTCAGATTAATTTTTTGGAAGCTTTTCCCTTCATTAGCAAACATGTTCAAATTCTAAGTTGCCTGCTGGCTGGCACTGTCCCACTTCAGCTTCTACAAAGAGGTAGCTGCTAAAGCATGTATTTTCCACTCACAGAAGGACTCCAGCTTTAGACATGATGGGCGCTTTTTTTTCCTCTCTCTTCCGCTTCTGCAACGGTAGAATGTTCCACAGAAATAACTTGGTCCATATGAATTTCCATGATGCCGTATTCCTCTTGAGCACGAACACTTTCCATGAACTGGTTCGCCCTGGACCGTATAAAGGATATAGAGGGGGTCCCTGTGATAGTAAGGGTTCATCTTACAAGGAATAATGAGAAATAACCGTTTAATGCCATAGAGAATGCTATGCAAAAATTCATTTATATTGCTGCTGCACAGTAATGGCCTTATTTCCAGAATCTTACTAAGACAACAGAATAAGTAGCACAAAGCAGCAAACCCTTTTTTATGATTTTACAAAATATGCTGGTTTGTGCCAGTGATAGAAAGGACAAGAGGAAAAAATACCTCCATCAAGCTGTGCTTCCTGATGTATTTAGAAACAAACAAATGACAGAAAAATATGGTTTATAGTTAAGGTCCCTTATTAACACTTTGTCTGAGTGCAGAATAAGGAAATATGCAAGATTCTGCAATGAATAAATGAATATTTAACAAATCTGAATGAAGATAAATTGAGGAAATCCTGTTATAAAGACAAACAAATACATCTTTATTCTTTATAACACAGACAGTAGCTCCACATTGCACATGACAAGGTATGCTTTATGTAACAGGGTGAATATGTATTGCTAACTATGTGGAATAGAGTTGAATTGAGAAAATATATTTTTAAATTTCCATAATGGAGGAAGGCAGCATGTCTGAGGTTACTCACATTTTAGATTATTATTACTGAAGGCATTTTTTACATCATTAGTTTTTAATATAGATGCTGTTTGCTTCCACTTTACAATTTACTCTGGTTTGGAGACTGAAGATACAACACGTGGTTGCATGGAATGCAGGCTCTGTTAGAACTACGCAGGTATTTTACTGGATTTTACACGTATATCTAGTAAAAAAACAGTTTTCTACTTTTTTCATTAAACAGCCCATCTGTTCCAGTCTTTTTCCATGTAAAAAAAAAACCCAGCATAACAAAGTCATGTACTAATTTTTTTAATATATCTATTTGGGCAAAGAAATTTTCTTTTTACACTGACATTTATCAAGAGAAGATAAATATTATTGGAAGTTTGCAACCAAGCTGTAATTGAGTGTATTTATTCCCCTATCCTTTACACTCCTATACAGATTCATACTTTTTTTTTCAAGAGAGGAGTGTGTAATCCTGCAGAGAGAGTATTACGTAAAACTGCTGTACAAGGTTTGTCCACTAGGTGGTCCTTAAAGACATATTTAAGAACATTGGGTCAGGTTTTAAGTCTTCATATTTGAGAACATACAAATAAATGCAAATATCTATTTTAATATCATAATTAGCAGCTATGGCTAAAGTGATTGTAAACATTTTGCTCCCTCCTCCCATATTCAGTATGTATTCATCAAAGATAAATAATCTGAAGAATATTTTATATACGAGCCTACTATGTATGAAAGCCCGCAGACTTCTTAAAAAGCAAGTCATTCAAGTGATTTCAGCAGGGTTACTCACAGGAGCCAATCCTATGTATGTGAAGAAAACCTCATTTGTAGCTTACATAGTCCATTTATACTCCAGGGATGCTAAACACTTTGAAGTAATGCATTTCATTGGCATTGTACTGATGTTGTCAAAAGTAAAAAAAAAAAAATTAAAAAAAAAAAAGTAAAAAATAGCATTGGCATAGCTGTAAACAACAATATATAGCAATGACAGAAAAATATTTGGATTCCAAGTACAAGGCTCATTTTACTTTGAGACAGCTTGAGATTAAATCTGGGAATCTACCGTATGCCTAAATCTTTCTGTAGAAGGTGGAACGCCATCAAAACTCAGCTGGTGTGAAGCCACTGTGAGGTGTTTGCAGCAAGTGACTTCTCTAGATGGGTAGATCACACAGAGCCACTTATTCTTCTGTTGTTCCCAAACCTGAAAGAAGCATCATCATTACAGATGGCACATGCAGCTGAATAAAACTCCATTGCATGAGTATTGTGGAACAGAAGACATTCTAACAACATCCACTATCAAAAACCCTGAGATGTATCAACAGCAACAAAAAATTTTCTCACACTTTGAGCTTTAAGGATGACAAAATTCAAAGAAAAAATACAGCAATTTACACCCGCTGAAAGGCAATGATTATGAGAACCACATGTTTATTTTATATCAATAAAATATTGATATCTGTCTCTCATGCCAAATGATCTTGGCATTAAAACTTTCTCATTATGCAGTAGACACATTTTGCAAGAGTTTAGAAACTAAACGTAAGAAATTAAACTTTTCAAACATTTTTAAAAGTTATATTCTGTGATAAAAAGGGAAACTAAGAATCCACAAAATAGGTCTGCATCCATTATGGGCCTTTTTTTATTATGTTGCTGTAGTTTTTTAGTATGGTAATGGTAAATTTCTAAATACATTGTACTAATTTCCATATTAATTTTCAACTTAGTTCTCATTTCAAGTATGTAAACTATGATTCCATTAGTCTTCATTGATTCATAGAAAATGTAGCATGGATTGTGTCTTTTTATTAATGAAAGGAAAAATAAGAATGAAGTTCTAGAATGTAATGAGGTTTAGAAATGAGTTTGCTTCATCTTACAGCAGTTCTGCTGCAAATAATGACAAGATTGGCAATTCTAAGCTGTGTATTGCTTGTAATACAAACCATGCCTAATGAAAAAATGATGTAATCAAAAACTGTAGAAAGAGAGGAGGCTCAGTATTCCTCTTTTTCCTTACGAGCAGGGCTTCTTGCTATAAACTAGTGAATTTACTTATGTATTAGAAGAAAAAACTTACCACTATAACAAAGAAATGGATTTATTATTCACAGAGTAAGAGCAGCGGGAGAACAGGTATTTCCTTCTTGTTGCTTCTTCTGATACCAACTGAGCTAAAAAGTTCAATCTAGTTATAATGTTTTCCCAAAATGCTTCACAAGCTGAAAGAGGGAAATCACTGCTCGCTCCAGTGACCTTTTGACAGTCCAAACCAGCTGTTTGATAGGCTGTAGAAATTTAGTACAATTATTTTGGAGACCAAGCATGCTATGTGACCCTGTGAATAAAGTTTGGGTTGGAAGAATTATTTAAATTGATTGGCATGGAGTCAAGACTAAAACTTTCATAGGAATTAGAGAAGATACTAATTTTCATAATTTGTATTTTATGACAAATGAGGAAACACATAAGAACTGGGCAAAAATTTGGAAAGGTAAATCCAACAAAACCAGTTTCAATTCTTGGTACTCTGGTAAAACATATTCAAAGCAAAAGTATCATAGTATGGAGAAAAAAAGACCTAAGCCACAGGAAAAATAAATAAAAATGTTTTCCCCTTTTTTTCCTGCAACAGTGGCAATACTTCCTATTTGTTCAAATCTTTATGTGGTACAAACAAATATGGCCTTTAATACAACAGTCTTTTCACATTAAGCTTCTGAACAGGGAATTATCCTCCTACTCTAGCTTCTAATTTCCTCTTCCTGTCCCATATATAAAACAGCTGGGTGCGGTTGTCTGATGAGACCAGCTGCCTTGGTCTCCCAAGCTATTTTACCCCTTCCTGCCTGTTGCATGAACTCTGCTCAATTTGGAGGAGGGGAGAGGGAGAAGGAAAGGAAAGGAAAGGAAAGGAAAAAGGAAAGGAATGGAATTTTTGGTCTGATTTTTCATGGCTGTTTTAATCTCAATGTTTCTAAGCCTCTCAGAAGTCAAACTAGCACTGTATTTGTTCCATCAGAAAAATTGAAAAGAAAATACGCTAAGGAAGGAGCAGCAACTCAAGAGATGCTTAGAGAGAAGCCCCAGAGCCAAAGCTAGAAAAAGGATCTTTGTAACTTGCTTTGGTTTAAAGCGAGGCAAAGCTACTTCAATTAGATGGAGAAAAGATTTTCAGCCAACCTGCAAAAGGATGAGTGCTATGGGGAGTTTCAGCTGTGAAAATTAGACCTGGTCTGAATGTGAAAACTAGAGAAGTCAAGGCAAAGAGAATCTTCTCAAATTTATGACACAAAGAGGCTTGAAACCAAAAGATGGTGGCAAGTGCTTAAAATAGAGGAAGAAGGAAGACCATACTAAAGTTATGCTGGGCTTTAGGTGGTGGCCACATATCCATTAGGTTTTGGTGATGCTAATAAAGGTTCCTGCCATGAACATGGGGATTCAAAAACAAGTCTTTAGTCTTGAAAAGAGGCTGAAATGTATTAAAGGATGACATAATTTAGATGTGGTACAGAGCAGAAGTCCCACAGAAAACTGGAGGAAAGAATGGGAGAGTCCTTCTAAAGGATCAGTTGAAGAAATAAGGCAACTGGGATACGATGATGTCAGTGAAATTAAGGGTGTGAGGAAGTAAGTATTTATTTGAACATATGCACTGGAGAGTGTTGAAAATAATGATGCACAGAGGGAATGAAAATGCAATAAGTGGCTGTGAGATTTGTCTAGGAAACAATCACTTGAAACTAATGACAGCATCTTTATTGAAATGTGAGGAGGAAAGCCAGAGTAGAGGGGAACTTAGCTGGAAGTGGTGTGAAAAAAAAACCTCTATGTAATGGTATTGACAACACAGAACGAGCCTAGAGATGAAAGAAGTCAATTGTGTTTCTGTGTGGTTGGTTTTTCATTTGTGTGTTTTAGGAGGAAGAGATTGTTCTATATTTCCATTTTAAGAGAAAAGAGTAAAAAAGAGTGCAGCAGGAGGCTGAGGGGGAAGTTGTGGAGGAAAACAGATCAGAAACTTATGCATCTGCAGTAGAGACTATATGGGAGAGTCTTGGGGTGATCACTGAAGGCAAAGGTAAACTGGTAAGAGGAAGTCCAAGTCAGGCTCTGCCAAACTTCTTTTTGAGAGACTGTCACAGTCTTGTGCAGTGAAAAGGGAAGTGGAGAAAGGCAAAGAAGATCTGAATTGAGGTCACTAGAGATTGCAGTCCAGAGACTTATTTGTGCTGGGTGAGGTGTTCTGCTGGGGCGAGACTGAAAGAGGGAAGAATAGGTTTCTGGTGGAGAAAGTCACTCTGGTCACAGGCTTTTGCCAGAGACATTCTTGAGCACAAGAGCAGGGGTGGAGGAAGCAGATGTTTGAGGGACTTGGCAAAGTGGACAAAAATGTTGAGGCACTGTAGAGTTAGGGGAGGGGGAAGGTGGGAGCAGCATGCAGTGAGAATCAACAGCAATGGAGGGGGGTGCTTGAGAGCAGATGCAGAGTTGTCTGCCCTTTGCTGATCCTAGGCAGGCCCTGTGCTTGAGAAATGTGAATTAGTAAATAATAAGAAGAATGCATCCAAATATAACACAGCAACCTAGCGGCATCTGTCTGGAAAAATAATCAGAATCAGAAGGGTAATTTTATAACTGTCAGTGCAATCCATTACATTGGCAGTGAAGAGCTACATTAGGGTGTGTGGGGAGAGAAGGAATCCTGAGAACGCTGTTTCATTCCCGTGCTTCCCAGCAGACTCCCATTGCCTGGGGTTGCAAACGGGGCAGAGAAAAGAGAAGGAAGCCCTGGCAACTGCAAGGCAGTGCAGGAGGTAGAACAGAATGGTCACTTAAAAAAAATTTTTTTTTAAAGCCCATACAAGAGCATCCAGTTTTCCTTGCAGAAAAAAGTCAGTTATTCTTGCACCTAGTGAAGCATCCAACTGAGACAGGGTGCCCTAGATGTGGGGAAAGCTAAATAAACAGGGTTGCAGCTGATTTGTTTACCTCTACAAAACTAGAGAAAGAAGGTCTCCAATGACATCATACAACTGTTCTTCACATGTTTTTCCAATGTTTCACAACATGATGGTATTTCTTAGCAGCATGTTTCCCATCAAACATGGATTCCCATTTTATGAACTCTCCCTCATTTTAGTAAGAAAAACATGATTTGGAAAGAGTTTTTTAGTTGAAAAGCTAGCTCTGTCAAACACATCTGTAAACATTCAGCTCTGCTTCACACAAGGGAGTTTCATCTGTGAATGCTGCATCTAGGAGTCAAATGCAGAGATGAGGCAGGATATTCTCAGCACCTATTTATAGAAGAATGTATAAAATACTATAAACTCTGCCACGTGTGACCAAAGCCACATGACCCAAATACTAAACTATTCACATGAGCCCATGCAAACAGCAGAAGCAAAACAAACAGCTTAAAACCCAACATAATTGAACATAAAAGCATCATCAGAAAACATGACAATGAGTCCTGCGTCATTTCACGTTTCATGCAACACAAACATGACACCTTATCCCTTAGGTTGCTAGACATTAATCAAACATACTGCCACACTTGAAAGGAGAATGCTGTCGAAGGAGAGAAGCCTTTTGTATATTCACTTTGTATTCTTTAAGAACTGCAGACCAAAGTAATGAATGGCATCTTAGACCATTTTTCACAATAGGAGCCAGTGTGTCATACAAAATTTCTTATTTCATACCACACTGTCCTTCCACGTTATGCTGCTTGTTTTTCAGTACCAGGATATCCTTTATTATGTAGCTTTTTTTTAAAGATTACTTTTGGGCAAAAGAATGGCTTTGCTGAACTGCACTGCTGTTAGCATTTTGTATTACAGAAACAGCTATTGAAGCATTATAAATCCCCTTTCCTTTCCTTCTGACTTTGCCCCGTGCTTTCCCTAAAAGTGTGACAATTCCTGACAGCTCATAGCAGAGCTTGGAAAAAGTCCTGGTTTTGCTGCTTGAGAACCAAGGTTGGGATTCAACCAAGTGTCAAAGTCAGATTGAACAGAAAAGCGTCTATTCTATTGACCTGGTGGCTGTGATTTGTAAAGAGCACAGATAGGGCAAATGCAAAATATTTCATCATGATTCTAGTTCTCAAATGCTTAAGCTGTGATGAAGCATGTCTGCAAATTCCTATTCCTTCCTCACCACCCCTCTCTTCAGTGTCTGTGCCCTCCTTCCTCAGTCCCCACCCTCCTTTTTTAAGACAACCAGTTTTAAGGCTGGAAACTTACCAATGCCTACATGATGACATCTCTGCTATCAAAGTTTTGGATAAAGCACTGTGTGGTCCACGATCTGGGTTTCATGTATTCACGTTGAGATCAGTCATATGATGCCATTGCAAAGCATTAGAGAATAGTTGCTGGAGGACATGAGCCATAGCCTTGCCTGACCTTGGGATTGCAGACACCGAGAAGAATTGCTGAAGCTTGTCTCTTGCTTTAGCCTGGTGAGCTTAAGCACAGGCTTGTCCAATCAGTTTGTATCCTAGGCAAGTTAGGATGACAGCATGGGTTCACACTTTAAATACAGCCAAGACTGGGGTGCCTCTGGGTCCTCCCTACTTACATGTGTTTCGCATGGTATGGCTTCTTCAGCGGGGAACTCCCCCAAAAGAGATATATGGCCTCACACTTAGCAGAGTGGCAGGCAAGCCTGCAGTCTGCTAAAACATTTGTGGGAGTCTGGAAGCACTTTAGAGGCTGATAGATAAGAAGTTAGAAACATCTGAAGTTTTGAGGAGGAAAACAAGATTTATGGTGACTATGAAGAGCAGGAAATCGAAACTGTTAAGAAATCAGCTTCAGGTCATCATAAAGTTCTGATCCCTAGTTTCACATTAAGGAACAGAATACTACTACAAAATCCTGCCTGTGGTAATAAATAAAATTAATAATTAGCTACTCTAGCTTTTCATCTATAGATTGCAGTGATAAGAAGAACACAGTGAAAGTCTAATTTATTGCAGCTAAATAGTTGACTGTTAAACATTTCTTTTTGTGGGACTGTAAATTCTACCTGTTGACATAAGCTCAATCTTAGCTGCTTTCTGGACTGGATTGCTTTATCGTTTAGAATTAACTCCTTGCAGACATTTTTGAGAGTTATTGTTTCTTGCAATTGTGTTATGAAAGGAGAAATCCCAAAGGAGAGAAAGAGAAATAAATTGGCAAAAGACTTTGGCACTAATTGTAACCATGGTCATATTTATTGTTATAAAAATCAATTAGAGCCATATTTTGTGAGTCTTAATTGAGGAAAACTGCAATTTTTTTATTGCAAAACTTGGTCCTAGAATAAGTAATCTTTTAATCACATTTGTCTACCACTGTAGGAAATACTTTCTTTAGTACACTCTAAAAATGCAAGATCATGTTGCAAGGTGTATCTACTGTACATCTTTTTAATATAAGTAATAAATTTCTGTAGTGCTTGTTGAAACAAAATACTAGTGAGAATTTTTGTATTACTTAAAGGCTTTGGAATTTGCCCTATGTTTAACCACAGATCTTGGCTTTAACTCTGAAAAATTATTGATCGTTTAGTTTGTTGTTCCAACTGAAGACCTTTCAGCTGAGCTTGGGCTTCGTGCAATGAAGAGCAAATTTGAAAATTAAGTTCTTTACAGTTGTCCAAAATTGGTTGCCCAAATTATTGGTCAGTGTTGTAAAATACATTTATAAATATGTATTTTAATACATAATGCATGTGTCCAAGTTACTACAAAGAATTACTGCAAGCATGAAGACATGTAAGACTAGGACGATGTCTTTATTATATTTTGAGAAAAATCCAAAGGATATCCTTTGGTGTACGTTTGTTTGGGGTTTTTAACAATTAATAGGGATGTATATCCCTAAATGTGGCTGAAAGCTACACTTGGAAGCAGGCCAGAACCCACATGCTTAGACATATCTGATGGCCTCAGTGTGATCACAGAAAATACAGTGGTGACCCTTAGCTGTTGCATCTTTTCTTTAGAGAATTGTGGAAAAAAGGAGGCAGATGGAAGCATGAGTTCAAATCTTTGATTTATCTAAGTCATTGGTATTTTTGCCAGACCTCTTTTTCAAGTCTGATGAGAGTCATATGAAGAAGTGTATGTCCTTGTTAAGTTACATATGAGATGGATGCTGCATGGTGACAATGGTTATGTTTATTGTGGCCTTGAACCAAAGCCAACCAGATGTTTTTGAAAAGTTTGGATACAAATGTAAACTTTGAAGCCTGAGTCATTGTTAGTGTGATAAAGGTGTGTTAATATACTTTGTACAAGAAGGACTTCTTAAAAAATTAGTTCAAAGCATTTCCCCTGCCACTCAGTGAGGTCATCCTGGCAACCAAAATGATTGGGCTGATAAGGACAGCGACAAACACATGCTTTTTCTTTTTAAGGAAGAATAAGCTGGAAGGGGTGAGGGTAGCAGGGATCTCATGGGGAAGCAGAAGGTCTATTGCTAGCACAATAGGAGAAGGACTGCTGGAGGAGGTGCTGCTTTGGTGATCTTTTTTTGGGAGGGAGTGAAGGGGAACTTCTAAAAATAGTAAAATATGATCGTCCAGTACTGGCTTTTGTTACCATCACCCACTTGAGTTCTGCTTTCAAGATTTATTATATCACTCTTAAATCTCTTGGAGTCATTACAATCTTGCCTTTCATCTAGTCTGTATATAAATAATTGATCATCATAAGGATTGAAAACTGTGGAAATGAAGACAGCTTAACACAGATATTCTTTATGACATCAATTACAGGGGGAATCATTTTATGAGAACAGAGAATATTTCAAATGGTACAATAATGCTAGCTCCTAAAATTACTTTGTATTTGAAATGAAATGTGTACACTGATTGGTTCTGTTGCCAGTTTATGGAGAAAGTATATTATGGTTCAATGAAAAAGATGGTTAATTATCTGCATGCAGGGCTTGCTTCACCCCTCCCCTACTTCTCTTTTACACTAGTGTAACTCTGTTGAAGTCAGCTGTGTACAAATGGTGTAATGCAGTGGTGAATCAGGCCTATATTTTGTAAGTAATTTATTGCAAGCATTTGCAGTACTGAGAGAGGAAACGATCAGGCGTGTTCGCTGCTGAGATTTAAATTCCCTGAGCGTGTGTTCTGTTGGCAGCAGTCACGTGCGCTGGGCCAGGGGTGTCATAGGGTTAAACACTGAGTACTACAACAGTAGCTGACCACATTTATTGTATTAAAACCTGGTAACATGCTAAAATACTGTAAACAGCATCATTAAGCGTGTTGAAAGGAAGTCGAAGTTCAAGTGATCTGATTTTTTTTTTTTTTTTAAGATGTAGTGTGTTTTTTAATGTAGTGTTGACTGGTGAATTTATATATTTGGCTTGACTGGAGAGGACACTTCCTCTCCCTTTTGTTAGCTGTCGTATTGATATTTTGTGTCGTTCCACTGTTCATCTGTGTGCAGGTGATAGGTAGTTTTGACCAATATTCAAACTAAAGGGAAATGTAGCAGTATTCATGCCATTCTAGGAAGTGTGCAATGGTGTCTGGAGGGCTTCTCTTCTCCTGTGCCTCTAGCGCTAGGAGCATGCCAAAAATGAGCAGAGCAATAATGCCATCTTATTTGATTTGTTCATGGAAAGAATGTCATGCCAAAAAAAAACACTGTAGCTTAATCTGTGTGAACAAGTGATAGCAACTTTGTTGTAATAAGTACTGAAAAAAATTAATCTTAAGTGTAATGTGCTAAGAGTTTGATTTTATATAAGCCACTTCTAGAACTAGACAACATCAAACAGAAATACTTCATGTAATTGTTTTATGATGGACACTCCCAGGAAACAATAGGAATTAAGTTGCAAAAGGACAGTCAAATGGTGAGCTTGGGTTCTTGTGCATTTGCAGTCACTGAGGAAGGTCCCAGTTAGCATGAGTGAGAAAGGCAGTGTTATCTCTCTGTGTGTTTCATTATTTTTCAGTAGAAGTATCTCTAGTTTGAATTAAGACGTGTATCTGTTCCATTGCTATCTAATGAAAACTCTTTTGCAACACAGTTGGGATGGTTATATGTTGTAACTGCAACGTTTGGGGAGCTGGAATGAGAGATATTAAAAAAAAACTTCTGTTCCTGGTGACAGGTAAATATTAGCATTTAACTCGCTGAGGATCCAGTTCAGCAAAATACTGAAGTGTGTGCTTTGAAATCAGAAAGTCTTCAAACAAATATTTCAGTACCAATTTTCCACAGATACTGTGTGAATAATCCACATACAGATTGTGATGGCTGCTCTTTCTGTCCTTTGACTCTTGACCAAATTATCACAACAGGTCCTAATAGTTCCTTTTCTTATTGTTATTTATTCATTTTAGGGCAGACCCCAGTAGCCCACATTACTTATGCCATCCATGCACGAGTATTAGTAGGTACAAAACAGTTGGTTTGCAGGCAGAGCTGTGCAGAGGTATGCAAAAGCACTTGGATGCCTTTAGATGTGTTAGTCTGTGTTGTGCAAGGAGTTTGGAGAAGATGCTTGATTTTAGCATGAAACATTTTGGCTTGATATAATATTTTATGGTATTCTCTTAGACAAAGTATTTGTCTTCTCTCTTTCACAAGCAAGCTGGCACCAGACACAGAATTTCATCAAACTTCTGCTTCCAGATAGGGTTTTGGAAGGCCATGGAAGACCATTGCCTTTCCCAATTTAAAGTGATGCTTGTGTGGCCAGAGAAGAATGTATTGACATCACTGAGAGGTAGGAACAATGACCAGCCACTAAATGTGAGTAGGTTCAGCATGGAAGACTCCAGTGCTTACTACTCATTTAGTTCCTTTATGAAATATTATTTATTCTGCGTTGGTTTTTAGAATTCTTCTGCCTCTACTTCTTTCTTTTGTATCTTAGTGGTGGTCATATCTAGCAACAGCTGGAGTAACATATGTATTGCATATTGACTCTGTCAATTATGCTTGTGTGAAATCTTATATCCTAATGAATATCATTAGGCTGTTTTTGCAGAAGTTTTTGTGACCTTGTTACAGGTAGTGTATCATTGTAGGTGAAAAGAAAAAAAAAACAGTAATAGTGAAACCTGCATACAGCCAGGCATAGCAAATAAGCTGACATATATTTTCAAGATACTAAGTTAGAAGGGGGGCTTCTAAGGGATCAAAAAGACAGAGGATAAGGGAACTTTGTAGGACAAAGAGAAATTCAGAGACAGACTGCGCAGCAGAATAGGTTGCTTGAACTGGCTGGAAAGAAAATTGTGCTACTCTCATACAGTAGCAGCCATTTTGAATATCACTTATTTGCGCATTTTCCAGGCCAGGCTTGCACAAATCACAATCTGAATAAATTTCCAGATTTTGGTACCAATCAATTGCCTTTAGGTGGTTCTTAATTGTAATTTTACATAAAGAAAGTTAAATGCATATGATTAATGACAGGGTTTCATTTCCAAGAGTTTGTGATTGCTTTAAGTTAATGCAAACCACAAAGTGTAACACAATATCGTGTTGATTTAGACAGTAGTTTATTTTCTGTATTCCTTCATTTGAGAGACACTCAGGTATGAAGAACAGATGTGCAGATGTTAGCATGGTGTGTAGTGTGCCCAGAGGGAGAAGTGTAGGTCAGGGATGATTTTTAAAACAGATTTCTTTTTAAGGTGTGGGATGTAGTACCTTTAGGGGTTATCTTTCTGAAACTTCTAGATGACATTTCTAAATTGCTGCTGAGAAAACAAGCCCTTCCATCTCCATAATATCAAAAGGAAGCTGTGCCTAAGAAGTAAATGTAAGATCTGTTCCCACCGCTGACAGATGTAATTTCTGTTTGCTATTTTGGAAAATGTTCAAAGCTGGGTTTCCATTGCAAATTGTAGCAGTGTCCTCTGGGAAAACAAGTATAACACTTTTAAAGTTGTGTCATCACAGTTACTGACTTCTGCAACTAAAGGTGTAAAGTTAAAGGTGAGGAAGCTATAGTATGTTCAATTGATTATGAATAGTGGTGGACATTCATATTCTAAGGACATATACAAGAAGAAGTTTGACAGAGACAGAGTTTGTCTCTGCAAATTCAAGGACAAGGTATATTTGGTGACACTAAGTACTGAACTTCATCAGCCATTCACTTAAGCAGTTAAATCTAATTGTAATAATGCAGCCTTTTAATGTCCTTTAGTAATTTCTAACCCTGGATCTGTATGCACTTTATAAAACATAGCATTATTTTATCAATTGCTGTGGTGTATGTGAGCCCAAATCACAGACTGGGACACTAGTTAGGTGTCCACTACATTAAGTTCTGTGCAGATGGGACAAAGCCAGAAATTACACTCATAGCCAGGACTGCATGTTGGTGCAATGCAGTTACAGGTTGTGCAATTCTGCTGTCTGGGACCACATGCAGTCCTGGGTAGAGCTATCTGAAGGTCTATCATTCATTGAAAATTTGCCCCATCTTAAAATAATTATTAGCTGATGCTCCCAGGGTGGGTTTCATGTCATCAACTTCAGCTGCCTGCAGTTTATTGTCCTGGAACATGTTCTGAAATGAAGGGATGAACTAGGGGCATTCCGGCAGTGCCTTGATCTCTCCATTAATGCTAAAGGGAGGATGGACAGCCGGCTTAGATGGGATTCCTGTAACTGTTAGACTGCTGAAATTAGGTGAACCTCACCCTGCCTTCATAAAAGGGGACCAGACCCCTGTTATTATTTCACACTCACCTTTTTAACCAAGTGTTCAGCTTGTTTCAGACCCTTCCTACCCTCAAAGGCTGATTGCTTTCCTCTCCCCACTCAATACTTTAATGATTACTTGGCTGGCTTACTGTGCAGCTTCCAGCCTCCTGGTACCCGTGGGTTTTCAGGCAGGAAGGTATCTTCTAGCAATGAACTGCACTGGTCAATATTTTCCTCACTAGCAATTCCCCAACTTCTCCTTTTCTCTGCAGTAGAATGGCCTGAAGCCACAAATTTCCCTGTGGTGTGACTGTATTGGCTATGTAGGTGGTTCTTTGCTACAGCCTCTATATTTTACCTCCCTCATCTGTATTAAAAAAAAAAAGCAAGGGGGGCAATCATGTGTAGCCCACTTCACAGGGATGTTTTAGGCTAAAATTATTAATGTTTGTAAGGCACTTGGAAAGCCTGTGCAAGTATAAACTTTGGTGCTATTGCAGTGTTCATTGAGAGCTTCTGAAGTTGAACAATGTAATTCTGTCAACAGCTTTTACATTTAGAAAGATAAGACCCATCACTAAATTCTTGTATGAAGCTAATTCAACAAAATATTTAAAAGTTTGATTGCACTCCTAGACCTATTGGGCTAATAAGAACTTTCTCTTCAGCCAGCTCTTACAGGCCAGATTGTCTAGATATCCACATAAAAATGTAACTAATACTCCTGTAAAGAGACAAACTAAAGTATCTCCATGGCAGAACTTTCAAAATTGTTCCACTTGCTTCAGTTCCTTTCCCATTAAAATCATTGGAAAAAAACAGTTCTTGACTTTAAGGGGAGCAAGGTTAAACTAGCAGAGAATGTTTTGAAAATTCCAAACTAGTAATTTAATCTTCGGATTTAACCATAATGGCCCTTGCAAATTTTTTTCCAAAGCTGCACTCAAAATAAACGATGTGTTAGTCCCTAATAAATGGTCCTTAGTAAAAGCATGTATTATGCTTCCTTTGAAAAGTCATTTATTTCTTATGGTGGGTTTCGGATTCAGCTGTCTCCCCAGCATGCTGTTTTAACATTTTTTCCCTTCTAGCAGTTTGTATAAACCCTGCAACTTGCTGTGTTTCTGTACAGCAACACATGTGCATCTGTGCGTAACAGCATGAAGAGGATAGCCTCTGACTTATTAGCATGGTTGTCTTCAGATTAAAAAATACTTTCTTTAGGTTCATTTCTTAGAATCAGCTTCCTGATTTCTTGCTTATTAAATCATGTAGTGTTTATGAAATAAAAAACTCCCAGGCTGTCAGTCAGAACTCTGAAGCCTTTCACAAACCATAAATTCACATTGCAATAGTTATAAATAGAAAATACTATTGCAATGGTCGTAAAACTCTCTCTCTGATGATTGTATGTTGTACTGCACCAACAAATCAGAAAAAGAGACGGTTGGGATGCTGTTGTCAACATCTTTTTGGTCAGAATTTCCATCGAGCCAATAAGTGAGCTTGCGCTGATGATTTGTAGTGTCTGTTATCACCTTTCGTCAAACTCTGAGGAGAAAGGAAATACAGGATATTCCAGATGGGAGTGTGGTACATGTGCGCTGAGGAATCTGTTTGTGTTTCCTCTGATTGTTAGTGAAGGACAGTGGGGGTGCTGCTGCTTGTTGCATTATTTTTTGTATTAATGACCATATCCAAGTGACTTCTGTTAATGTGCTGTAATTTACAATTCTTTTGGGATAGTCCACCTTTTCAACTGCTGCTGTATGCTTTGCAACACTGTAGATTAGAAGCTGCAGAAATTACTCTGCAGAAGAGTAAATTTCCTCCTTTTCACTGTGATCTGATGTTCCCCAGCTTTTCCTTTACGTTTTACTTATTACTCTTAGAATAGGTCTCACTGGGATACTAACTTCTGCAATGTCCTGTTTAATCAATACTAACATAATTTTCTGAACATGTTTCCCAATTAAGTTTCTGGCCCCTTTATTAAAAAGAGAAGTATTTGATATCGAGAATTAAATCTGCAACACACCAAGGTTTTTTTCCTCTATAACTGCTGCTATGGAATGGTATATATCACTTTTGGGTTTGGATATTCACTCATGAATCATTCAGACTTCTCTCATACATCAGCCACAGAAGAACGCCCATACCTGAGCTGAAGGAGCAATGGCAATCTGTTGGAAACAGTAAGAATGACACAGCCTGTTATGGGATGGGCTGTTTAGCTGAGAAATTTAAAAGGCAACATAACACAAGCCAAGATGCAGAAGCTGGGCAGAAGTTCATAAAAAAATGCCTGACTGCATGAGACCAATGATCAGTCTAGCCTGCTTCTGTCTCCAGCAGAGGCAGTAGGAGAGACTGTTTAGGGATAGCATGCAAACTTGGCCACTTCCATGGTCTGTTGTCATAGTCTCTCAGCCTCACAGCTGGTGTATTAGGGATGTTAGAGGCTGTCTACCCGCATAGTCTTTTTAGTGTTCATGGACCTGTTTCCCATGAATTTGCCTCGTTCCCACCTGAAGCTGTTGATACTGTCTGCCTCAGCAGCCTCCTGTGGCAGCAAGTTCCAGAGGTTCACTACTCCCTGTGGAAAGTACTTTTGTCTGAATTAAATTAGTCTCCTGTTAGTTTCATAGAGTGTCCCCTACTACTTTTTCTAGTGTTGCAGATTTTATTCTGTTTGATCCTGCTTGCATGCAGCTATCCACTTTTTCCTGATTCTGTAAACTGTGATCATACCTCCTTTTTGGCTTTCCCCTGTCAACAGAAGGGTCCTAGACTGTGCAGTGTAGGAGACACTACATGGATGAGATAGCTGCTTCGTTCCCTTGATGATTTTAATTGGTCCTCTCTAAATCTTCTGTAACATCATTACAAAATAAAAAAAACGCTTACCTATGTGCTACAATAAGTATGTCGAGCATGAGAATCTTCCAAACAACCTCAGCAGTAAAGGTGGAAGCAAATAGTTTACTGAGCATCTGTGGTGGCTTTATCATCCTTTTTATGCCTTTGTCATCAACTGGTACCACTAATCACAAGATAGCTTCCTGCTTTTGGTGTGTTCAAGAATGTTTTACTATCAGTTTGGGCACCACTTGCAAGTCACTCTTCAAATTCTTTTTTAGCCCTCTCTATTTCCTGTTTGTATTTGAGCTGCTTTATTTTATGGCATTTTTCTGTCCTCACTTCAGAAAGCTTTCTGGTTTGGGAGTTGTTTATTTTCTTTAAATGCTGATCTTCTGCCTTGGAAAGCTTCCTTTGCCTTCCTATTGAGCCATCCACGCAGAGAGAGGGGTTGGACTGCTTTGTTATCTTCTTGATCTGTCTCACACACATTACCTAAGCTTCTAGTATAGTGTATTTCATGGCTATCAGGCTTTCTGTAGACTTCTTGGCTTTTTAACTAACCCTCTCAGAGTTTTTGGAGGGGAGAAGGGTTGTTGGTTTTTACTTTTTTATAATTGCTGATTTTTTTTTAACATAATTTTTTCTTGAAATTGAATAGCCATGAACTAGATTTATTTAGCCTTCTTTCTTTTTCTAGTTTTAAGCCATAGTGTATGATGATCACTAATGCAGAACACCTCCACCATTAATAGCTGTTGTCCTGTGCACCAGCTGAGACCAACTCCGATATGTTTTTTTAGGTAGCAAGCATTTGTGTGTCCAAAAAATCAGATTTCTGTATCTTAATGAAGCATTAACTCAGTCCGGTGAGGTTAATTGTAGTCTCTTTGAATTTGTACCTGACCTAAATTTGCAGCTTCTCTAATTTCATGAAGCTTTTCCTGAGCCAGTGATTCTGGTATTGCCCTAATCAGAGGGTTGATGGCACAGCTATGCTATTATCATTAACATCCATTTTTCACCCACAAGGATTCCATTGTGCTTCTTTTTCCCCCATAATATTTTTATGCTGTGCCACCGTATAATATCCTTCACACGCAGTGCCTCTCCCTGAACAGTGTGTCCTATTCCATCATTCCTATCGAGTAGGTAATACCACATCTCCTAAGTTATCCTCCTTCCCACACACTCCAAGAAGCCTGTTATATCAGGGGTGTCATTTGGCGCCAAGCATTTTAGCTCCCTCTCTAACTTTTTAGGCTTCTAGCATTAATGCAGAAGTACTTCCAAGTATTGGCCTGTCGTGGTTTAACCCCAGATGGCAACCAAGCACCACGCGGCCACTCACTCAGCCCCTCACAGTGGGATGGGTTGAGAATCAGAAGGGTAAAAATGAGAAAACTCGTAGGCTGAGATAAAGACAGTTTAATAGGTAAAGCAAAAGCCACAGATGCAAGCAAAGCAAAACAAGGAATTCATTCACCACTTCCCATCGGCAGGCAGGTGTTCAGCCATCTCCAGGAAAGCAGGGCTCCATCACGCGTAATGGTGACTTGGGAAGACAAACGCCATCACTCCAAATGTCCCCCCCTTCCTTCTTTTTCCTCCAGCTTTATATACTGAGCATGATGTCATATGGTCCGGAATATTCCTTTGGTCAGTTGGGGTCAGCTGTGTCGCCTCCCAACTTCTTGTTCACCCCCAGCCTCCTTGCTGGTGGGGTGGGGTGAGAAGCAGAAAAGGCCTTGGCTCTGTGTAAGCACTGCTCAGCAGTAACAAAAACATCCCTGTGTTATCAACACTGTTTTCAGCACAAATCCAAAACATAGCCCCATACTAGCTACTATGAAGAAAACTAACTCTATCCCAGCCAAAACTAGCACATGGCCTTATGCCTGTGCAATTTAGCTGGCATGGTAGGCAGTCTAGTTTACCCTTCCTTATTCACTGAGAGTGTGCTGCGTACTTTCCTCCTAACTCAGAATTGTGTTGCACTTTAGTTATGACCACCTCATAGGTTGCCTCAGTCTGAACTGAGTGCTCCTGCCCCTACTGGCTTGTCCCCTGCTTGTAGGTTTGATGCTTCTCAATGACTCTCTTAGTTTTCCATAGCAATGTGCTGGGTTTTATGATGAACGGGCAGCCCATCCATCCTGCGCAGGTTTCTCCTGTTCCAAACGACTCCTTGGTTCCCAGAGTAGCTAAATTCCTGCTGTCTACGCCATCATCTCCTGCATGCCCTGGGACTCTGGATCTCTTGTCTTTTGGGCCTTGTACATGGCTTTTTAGAGGATATTACTATGGAAGTCCTGCCCAGCTCCTTTTCAGCACTCTGATTTTAACCTTCCCAACAACCCTTTTATATCATGGTACCAAAGTGGACAGTGACTGCAGGCTTTCCCCTGCAACCTGGGTATTTTGTGAAAATTCCTACCTTTTCACCTGACAGACATTAGCATGGGGTCTTCTTGGACATCAGAAACCAAGATATCTGTGCCTGAAAAAATAATCTCCTAGCTAACTCTTCCTATCTTTGACAATTCCCTCTGGTGTAGAAGCATCCTGAGCATGAGAGGACACAGTGACAAAGACTTACACTGTGGATTAAGAAGACCACATTGAATCCTTGTATCAGTTTCATGACTAAAATGAAGGTTAATTTTACAGTCAATAATTTCATAAACATCCCATATAAGCTTCTCAGTTCAGCTAATATTGCAACAGCACCAGATAATAATAGTAGTTTATGTCTGCACTTACAAAAGAGGCTTATGCCCAGATTGCCAGCCATTAGCCTTGGGCAGTGCCTTCCAATTAACCCAAACTCCTGGCTGACAGTGTTGCAAAGGAGCCACTGGCTCAGGGACATTAAGTTAGTTACTAGCCAGCCTGTCCTGGCTGGTGCAAGCAGCAGTAATAGCAGACTCGAAAGAAAGACATGTTTAAGGGTTCTCTGCAGGAAAGCAGAGATTCAGCACTGTCAAAGGATACTGAGAAGGAAAGTGTTTTTAAAAAGATGTTTCAAAGAACAAGAAAAAAGGGAAATTGTCCTGGTTTTCAGTAGGGAAAGGAGCATTTTTGGTAAAATTTTGGCAAGTCTTTTCAAGGCAGAGGAAGAAAACAAAAGTCGAGGGATAAAGTTGGACATTCTGCTTTGAGAGAAAAAAGAGACACTCACTTGGAATGAAAATGTATTTTCACTGCTAACATAGGAATTTTTTTTTACTTTGAAAACTTGTGTCATTAGCCATACTGGAAGCAGAAAACACAAAACCTCTGAAGAGATTTAAAAGCAATGCAAATGTTTCAGATTTTAATTAGAGAGGAGAATCTCTGCAGACAAAAGGGCTTTCAGAACTTAAACACCTTTGGTGCTTCAGTAAACCAACCCAAGTTTTGCCTGACAGCTGAAAGATATTCCCTGTGGGTCCTTTATGCTGTTGTCTGCAGAGTTGATTGAGTAAATATGCAGCAACAAGGAACATTCTTATACCCTGTGTCTGGCATTTGCTGGCTGGTATTTTTATCTTAAGGCAGATACAGTTTGAATGTTGCTTGCACAGCTCAGCAATATTCATCAAATACGGAAATTACTTTGATAAATACACCTTGCTGCATCTTCAGTTTTTAGCAGCAGTCATGTTTGTTAGATTTTGAGTTTGAAGAGCTCAAGTGTGGACTTCCAGGAGGGTGTTAAATCACCACTGGGGCTCTGGATAAGAAGTCTGCTCCTGGAGACAGAGTTAAAACACTTTCAGTGTAAACTCTGCCTGAAGATCCTATGAGGATTCTTAAGGTGGCAGGAGATTAGAATTCAGAAACTTTTCTGCTTTGACAAGGGAAACACTTTTTCAGCCTAAACAGGTATAGTTTTCATGGGTACTAGATCCATGAGAGCCATTGAGGAGTTTTCCTGACCAAGGGCCAGCAGGCTGGTGGAAAGCTTGGTGGGTGCCAGGGGCAGAGAAGTGGTCTCCAGGCTCTAGAGACAGACTGAACGGGACCTTTCATTTCTCCCCCTGCAGACTCTTTGATCATGTTTTGAGCATGACATCATTTCTCTATGACAAAAGTGCATCTCTAAGTTGTCTCCTGCTTTCTCTAACCAAACAAAACTTAGTGCAGACATTTGTATCACTGTTCAAGCACTGAAGGCCACTTTCAAGATCTGCCTCTTGACAGGTCCTCATTTTGGCTCCAGCTATTTTTAGCTGATACATTAGTGATGTTGTTAGATCCATGAACACAGTGATTACATTTTTTTTTTAAGTAAAAATTCAAACTAGCCAATAATGTGTGCATGGTTTTTTAATAATAATTTTCACGTGGCTGGGGTCGCATTTGCCACAGGGATGTTTTGTGATCATGTTTGGGTGAAGAAATGGACAATGATGCCAGAAACTGAAAGGAAAACTGATTGTAATATCACAAGCTGTAACAAATTTAGGTTTTGAACATCTCTGTAGTAACGCATTACACATTTCCTGTGTGGGTTGATGTTTGTGCTAAAACCTTTCACTTTTTGTGAATATTTCCATGGATTTACAGCAATTACTCAGCTATTTACATGGAACAAAATGTGACCCCCATTAATCATAACTAATCAAATTCAGCATGTTCAGTCATAAAATTTTCAGTCACTGTTTTCACTACTTTCATCTTTATTCATATTTTCCAAGTTAGTCATGATTCATAAATTAATATTTACAGCTACCACGTGCTGGTATCTGAAGCTTTTTCTTTTTTTAATAGACAATTAGTTTAACTGGTATGTAGCCTGGAGAGATGACCCGCTCTAAGCTAGAATTGCTATCTTTCTGGGAAGTTAACGTTCATGCACATTGCAGGACTGACAGCTCCTGGATATTATAGTCCTTTATCTATGGGAGAGAGAAGAAAAGTAGGGCAGAGGGAGCTTGCGCTGTGTCTCGTCAGTGTATCTCAGCTCTGTTTTGCAGGGTTGAGGGAAACATCGCCTTCAGGTTACTTGAACTTAGTCACCTCAAACTGCTGTCATGTAGCAGGTGGCATGGTGCAGGTTTTTAACTTTTTGAAGTCATTTGGTAAAGGACAGCCAAGTACTCACTTCTGATGCTTTTCTCTATACCAGTTGTTAAGATACAGTAGGAACTTGAAATGCAACTAGTGAATTTGTCACTACTGGCTGATGACTGGCTCCACTGGTGGTTTGAGACCTGCACACTGCTAAACAACAGAGACATGCTGTGCTCTGGTGTGTACTTGAAGAAAGGCCATTAAGAGCTGAAATGTCAACAGTGACCCCATGCACCTGTAATAAATGTAAGCTTTGTAATTAGTAGCAAGCTGTCTCAGAGGGCTACAGATATACTAAGATTAATTTTCACTATGGTGTGCCCAAAGTTCTTGTATAACATAAGGCAACCAGTTAACATTGTCAGGAGAGACTATCAAGTTACGGCATGTCTGGCTTGATGACAGAGCTAGACTCTTAAGATCCTTGTGGCAGCAACTGTCTTTCCTTACGTTTTTCCGGAGCTTACCACACCCTACAAGTGCAGAACAGAACACCAGTAGCAGCACACCTCCATTGTGAGTATGTATCTCTTTGTCTGCTTCATTATGCATCAAACTTACTATAATAACCAATATTTTCAGGGTAAAATAATGCCAAATTGCGTGCGTGTGTGTATATATATATTTTACTCATAAGCGCTGTAGGTGCCAGAAAGGTAGTCAGTGAACACCAGCCTGCAAAAAATTCACGCATTGAGGAACTCTTGTGCCTGTCTGTTTCAGGCTTTCTTACTGCCTGTGAAAGGCAGGTGGCTCTGGGTTCATAGAAAGAAGCCTTCAGACGAGGGTAACTGACACTGGAGCACACTTTAGGCAAAAAGGCATTTCAAAAGGTATCATAAAGCACGTCTAGACTGGAATTTGTAGTTGAAAGGAAAAACTATTATCCTTTGGGTTGAAAAGTGACCCATGGCTTTAGGCATTAGTGATTTTTGATAAATGACTGGTCTTCCCTCTTCCCGGTGTGGAAGGCAATTGGTTTCCACTGTAAACCTGGACTGTAGGTAATTTGCTTTATCATATTTGTAGCAAAGGTAGCATAGCCTAATGCAACAGAGAAAAGAGGGAGCTTTTGAAAATGTGTTCCTTGTGTTTATTTGTCAAAATAACCTGAAATAACAATACACACTTCGAACTTGAAACTTTTAATACATTTATTAACATACAGGATCTTTTTTCTCCTGTTTTATGAAGTAGTTATGTTTTCATGGAATACATATTAAGCATGATTTTTGCCATGTTATAAATGTGACATTGCTATCGCATATGAACTGTTTTGGTCAAGAGCCATGTTAACTGCCCCATCAATTACACTTCTAAATGCCTGTCAAATTAAAAAAATGCAGCTCTGGGCCCCTTAGGGTTTTTCCTTCTTTTAGGCAAAGACTTTTTTGTTTTCACTCACTACTTTTGATCTCCTTATCATTCTGGAAATTTTCTTGCTTGGGTTTCATTTTGGGGAGTTTGGGGGTTTGGTTTTTTTTAATGAGAGAAATATCTTTGTGTGGGAAGCAAAAGGAGCATTGTGAAATCCAAAACTCCTTGGGATACTGAAAGAGTCAGGGCATTTAGAATTTCTCATGGATGGGTTACTATTATGAAGGCAGCATTTAATGTGTTAAGTAGAGTAGCAAAGTTGCAAAGGTAATTGGTATTATGTCTTATTCTGTATGTTAAAAAACATGCTTACCATACTGTGCAGTGTATCTGTTAGCAAATGTTGCCATTTCAGCCATGGCCAGTTATACATTTGCATATAATTTCCCCTTAGTATATTTTTGTGCAGAACTTTTTTTGAGAGCCTAAGACAAAATATCTATGCCACTTCAGAACACACAGGTACTTAATTCTGTATGTTCAGTAGACCAAACATTATTGAAATGAATGTGGTGGAACACAGCTGGAGTTAAATGAACTATTGTTCTCACAGGGTAGGCTAGATTAAAAACCACAAAAAAGAAAAAAGTTAAAAATCCTATGTTTTTTAATGGCTTCAACTACAAGCCTATCTCAGGACATGCAGCTGGCAAACATATGACATTCCCCCCCACCCCAGATCTTATAAAAATGAATTTCACATTCATCCAGCCATGTCTTTCTAAGGGTGCCTGCTGGCACATCATTCCTGAAGGAAGCCGTCCATCTGGGAAGGTTGTTGGGGGTTGGCAAGGCACCAGTCCTGGTTCAGAGACAGTGCATAGTGACTGGGAGCAAGGCATCCCCAGGGAAAGCTCAAAGCTTGTCCCCAGCCTCTGATGGACAAGTGTGCGAACAGGAACCTGATGAAGGTTCTCTGCAGCATTGCTAACTGTTCTTTCCCTCCCAGATAAGCTGCCAGTAGATGGGAAGGGCTCAGTGCTTTCTTTTCTACTTGTACTGCAGTGCTCTGTAACTCTGATACTGCAGGACTGTACAACTGTATAAGAACCTCATGTAGTCCTGAGAGCCTCTGTGTAACATTATTTGGCTTACACATATTTTATTATGTTTGGCTGTTGGTGAGAGTCAGATGAAAATTATTTCCAGATTACAATAAAGGAACTTCAAACATAGTAAGTGTTGTTAGATCATTCACCATATTAAAATAAAATTTTAAAAGGCTATACATCAATGTTCAGAGGAAACTGTTTAAAAAAGAAAAAAAATGTGTAACATTATTGGCCTAAAGATACTGCTGAACCTTGGGAAAAGATTTGTGCCACGTTTCTTATGACACTAACATCACGGAGGATATAAACCAGTCATTGGCACTCTCTCAAGAAACACATCACTGTAATTCATTATAACAATACCACTGTGATATTTGTTCATAATATTTATGAAAGCTAGGCTGTGAAAACAGTATGCACTGACTGTCAGTGGTGATGTATCATTCTTTAAAAGAGAATATACATGACAAAATGTTTTAAATGAACTCTAAAAATATACTGGCAAGTTAAAACAATTTGGCTGGTCTTGCACTTCATGCCAGGAAGGGCTTCCCAGGATATGCTTCTGGATGACCTTTTTGAGGACATATATCAAATAGTCATGTATTTATTATGGTCCCAGTCAGTCTTCAATAGCAATGATGAATGTTGTGTAGTGTACATAATCATTACAGCTCTGTGTAATACTCTGCTCAGTTTCCATTTGCTGTCTTTTCAGTGGAAAACAGAACCGCCTGTAATGTCAACCCAGTAAACCCAACTTTTACCCACAAAGTGTTCCCAGTGGCATAAAGCTTTATCTGACCTGGCAGGAGGGTACAGATGCCAGGAGCCCTGGAAGGAGGCTTCTGGTCTGCTTCCCTGGTTGTGTCTGAGCCCAACAGAGTCCAAGAGAGCAGTCTGGCTCTTGTGTGTCTTGGGAGGCTTTATAAGCCCTCACAGATTCCAGTAGCGTGCTGGGATTCACTGCAGTTCTGGATTTCTGGGCACTGAATAAAGAAGCACACTCCTTCTATGGCTGAATGGTCCTAGTGACATGCAATTTTTCCATCTTCCCCATCAGCATTGTGGGGAGCATAAGTAGCATGAATGTTCTGACATTTGTTGCAACCAGGCATGGGCTCAGTCTGGTTCCTGGTGAGAGGACGTCACCAGTCCTGGATAAGCTCAAGCACAAGAGCAGGCTGCATCTTGAAGGTGCTGAGGTTGTGCTGAGGCTGAGAACCAGCAGCAGGCAGAGCACAGGTTAGTTTCCCAATTCACAAAGAGTTGAGAGATTTGGCAGTGGTTTTGGAATGTAGTTTACTAGGAAGGGACCTCTGTCTTTTCCCTGTCTCTCCAGGAAACCCTCCTTCTCTGTCCACTCTAGTTCATTTCTCCCCAGTTGCTTGATTACTTGCTGGGCTGGGCTGAGGAGAAAGAGGTGAAAAGCAAAAGGGAAGGCAATCGCCTCTTACTACTGTGCACAAAGGCTCTAAACAGAATTCAAGTTTGTGTCTGGCAAAAAAGTGGACAAATCTAAAATGACTTTTTAAGCTCAGTTTCCTGGATTCACTACCCTTTGCATGAATGCTTAGATTTGAGAACAATAAATACCATCACTGCAGGAAGCCCCAGATTTGAATTGCGTGCATGCACAGCTATTTATTAATCATCCATTTTTACTTAGCCACTTCCATCTAAGGTAGTTGGCTCAGTTTAATAACAAAATAGCCTCTCCAGAAGTCCTCTGCCAGATCAGCTTATTGTTCTGAAGAAAAAGGAATCTCAGTGCTAGTTTTCTGAAAGACTTTTTTTAAACAGAAATTATTCAGAAAAAATAAGAGTGACACAACACTAGACTTAATGTGTTGAGGTCAAGGGCTACAGGTTAAAAACATAAGAATGGAAAGATGAAAAAAATAGCAGACTGAGGTGGAATACAAAAAACAATAGGAAAAGCAACTAGGAGACTGTGGATAACAGGAAGGGAAAGATTAAAACTGGAGCAGAGGTGCTTATGTAGTGCTTTGTGCAAAAGATTATATTCTACCTTGTACTTTTAGCTTCTTCACTCTCACTCTCCCTGTCTCCATCTCTCTTTATTTATACTTAATAATTATACATTATTTATATGTTATCCATTTCATCTCATGGCCTTTGGGGCTCTGAAAGTGTAATAACCTTTTGCCACTTTTTTTCCAGTTTAAATCTCATGTTTATGCATTTCCTTAAATTGACATAGCTCATTGGTGTGAAAATTTCCTATTACCTTTCGCTACTGAGTGCATTGTTTATTTGAAGACAATACCAGGTATTAAGAATCAATGTTCAGGTACACACATTCTAATCATTTTAAGGATGACTGATTCATGCTGGGATTGCACCTATGCCAAAGGTTACATCATTGATTCCACCTGGTAATTTAGACATGTAGTTTCAAGCACAAATAACTGTCCACATATATAATGAAGTTTCACTTGCAACACTAGAATCAAGGCCAAGGTGAAGCTGGCCAGGAGCCAAGGCTGTACCCTTCCTACTTTATGGGTCTGGAGGAAATAAATGGTATTGCTCCAGATCAGGGAAGTAAGAAACTCAAGACTCCTATTAGCAGTAAGGAATTGTTAGTGAATCTTTCTGGTGGAAATTGTCAGCACCCTTGAAAGAAAAATTAAAAATGGAAACCAGTACACATTTGGTAGCAATTTGGTTCCTGTTTGAGCTTTAATCAAGAAGACTTAGTAATCAGTATATCAACACTAGTGAGGACTTCAGTCAGAATAATTAATAGAAAATATGATGTTTAGATTTAAGTGTAAAAGTCAAAGAAGGATTTAAAAGCAGGATGTAGATTAAAAAGAAAAGACTGAATATCTTCATCTGCCCTAAATAATGGTTGCTTAATATTTCCATACATGTCAGATGAAAATTCATGTATTGGATGGTTTGTAGATATAGAATATGTAAAGTAACAAATAAGATGTAAAAAACTGTGAATGTATTTGTCAAGCGCACTATAAACACTCTCCAGATGATCTTATGAGGTCATCCATGCTCTTGAACAAAAATTCAAAAGAACAGCCAACAAGATTTCGGTATAATCCAGTCTGAATTTTAACTCCAGTCTCAGTTTTAAGCTCTAGACCAACCCTAATCTATTCCTAGCATTGTTTTCTCAGTCCATTTCTAATATTGATCTCAGTGATACAGGCATTTTTTTTTTGCAAAGCAGAGGGACAAGGATATTTTTTATACAAGCATCGTATAAATAGCTGAGGCTGTGAAAAGTGCCTGCATGTCAGCTGTGTTCAGTGGAGAAAAACTATGGATGTTGCTGTTTATTCTGAGTATCAACAAACATTTGGAATAACAAATACTTGTTAAAAGAAAAAAAAAGGGGGGGAGCTTATGCAGGATTTTACTGTCAAATGGCATACATAGCTCTGATCCACTAGAACATCTAGTCATACAGAAATAACAAGTTTCTTAGGGTGTGTGTTGTAAGCCATATTATCCTAGAAATTTTTTGACCTGCAAGAATTGATGACTTCATTTTCTATTTCCAAGTCAGAGGGAAGTTTACTTTGTGAATGGGGAGAGTCATGTTACTTTTGAGCTTCATGTTTTCAAATCGCTTCTCTTCCAATAACTTTGACCAGTCAAGAACTATGTAGATGGACTAAAAGCAAGTTGTGTGTAATTCTTCACCTCCATCCATGCTCTTTATGAAGGTTCTTTTCTTTCTTTTCTAATCTCTACAATAATTTATAACATTTCTTTTTTAAACACTCTACTTTCTTAAATGGCAAATTGTATTTCCATGACCTCTTCTGTATTAAGTGCAAAGAAGAGAAAGAAATGTTTTCCAGCCAAATGAGAGTGCTCTGTCTCAAGCTGAATTCTAATAAATGCCTACAGTTTATAATTGATACTTCCAAGATGGTCTCAAGGAATTTAAAACAATCTAGAATTTAATAGCAATCAACAGAATCGAGACAAAGTGAAAGTATTATGCTGAACTTATCGAAAAGCAGGGTTTAAATTGATGCTGCGTATTATTCATTTTGACAGCTGCAAATTCACATTAAAGATAGCAGAGACCAAAAGACAGCAACTAGAAGAGGAAATGCTAATTTATTACTTTACAGAGAAACAACTCTGAAGCTAAGCTCTTCAGTTAAAATTATGAAATACTTTGCATTTCCAAGGTACCTTTGATCCACAGAAGCCCCAAAGCACTTTGCAAATTACAAGTACAGTCTTAATTTCCTATCATATCAGGTAATAAGCAAGTGTCTCTGGAGTGGAAATGTAGCAGACATCATTCAATAGCAACCCTACACAAAGACAAAATGAACAATTTATTTAAGTAAAATGGCATGGAAAAGTTACATTGCTAAAGTATGTGTCCTCATCATGCTATGCTGCTTGTGTTAGAAGAATGGGGAATGAAGAAATCCAAAATCCATTCCTAACTGCACTACTGCTTGATGTATGATTTGAGGCAAGTCACTTAGTATCTTCTGCTTCACTATAGAAAGGGAATAATGATGTCTAATTTCAATGATAGTGTGCCGATAGCAAAGGAACAATGTAGTGAATTCCTTCTTATAGGAATTGTATCTCAGCATTTGGGAAGGCTGAAGTAATACAGATCTAAGAATGCTCTGTAAAATTATTTGAAATCATTCAGGTGGAAAAAACATGTAAAATATGTAAATACAAATTATTATATAATTTAGGAATTTATAAGCAGGGGGATGTAAGGTTGAGGTTTTGCTGTGCAATAACTTCAGTTTCCTATACAAGAATAAAGTTATTTCCAGCAGTTGTCACTTTAGGGAGGTTCACATACATGGGAAGACTAAACAGCGGTGTTATACTCAATTGATCAAAGTAGCAAGTATTTTTAAACCATTAAATCTCTAGTGATACCACTCTAATGAAAAACTATCGGATGCAAGCACAGTGCCCTGTAACGATTGAAGAGAGGGTTATCAACTTCCTAAAACCCTTGAACAAGTCATAGCTTAAAGGCTTGATGAGGCAGGGAAGGATCATTCTAATGGTATCACGCTTCTAATGTTTTGTTTCATGAGTATGTCATTTGATTCCGAAGGTAAAGTGTGGATGAAAACTCCTAAGACTCCATTTTTTCTCTGTAGTATATTGAACAATCTCTTAACTGACATCTTAATTGATTAACATTGTTGCTCCAGATTCAATATGATGTCTGTTCCACTTAGCAGGTGTCAAAATGTTATCTAGAGAGCAGTGAGGAGAGGGTTGAGTAACTCAGAAACCTGTGGGATTCGTCCTTTCCCTTGGGAATATTTATAGGTACCGTTACTGTCACTGGTGTCCGTGTTTGCCAATGCTAAAGACTGGGCATTTTGAGTTGGTACCTTTGGTTAATGACAGAAGTTACAGCAGTAGTGAATGTAAATATTCAAATATTACACTCTGCTGAGCAAGTCCTAGGGCACCCCTAAGACATGCACAGTCAAACATCAGGGCAGTTTACAAGAATGGTCCTGCATGGCTATAAAACCGAGACTAAATTCCTCAGACTAGCGCCTACTCATGGGATCAGGAAACGGGATCAGGAGATATGACTGCCAGAGTTGGCTCAAGTATATGGCTAAGAATAGGCCAAACCACTTCAAAAATTAATGAGCTGTATGAGTTTAGGACTGCTAAGATTTATAGGGTAATGGATAACCATCAGAAGGAGAAAATACTATATGAAAACAAACACTGGGGAAATTTAGAGCCCTTATGTCTCTCCTGGCTTACACTGATGTAAATCAGGATTAGTTGCACTAAAGTCACTTGACTTACAATAATATAAGTAGGAAGAGAATGGGTAATTTATGCTCACTTTGCAGTACCACACAGATAGAATTAAGTGATCTTTTTGGAAATGAGAAATGGGTCTTTTCTGAGCCATTTTGCAAGGAATTAAGAATGGCAACCAGATGCTTCATTCAATGCAGATTTTAGGTGGGGAAGAAACAAACCTTGGGAGACTTTTACAGTATTTCTCAAGAGCATGTGCTATGTATTTGCCAGCTATAAGTCTGTGAAATTTATATACACTGTGGACTATATTAATTTTCAAATAAATGTAAAATATACACAGCAAGAAATTCTGATAGCTTCCTATAAACACTCTAAAATAAAGTGTTTTCTATAGTCATCCAAAAATGCAATAAATCTACAGCACAGCACAAGAACTTTGCTGCTTATCCCTGGCCATTCACTGACTCTTTGTCTGTTTACGAAACTACTGCTGAGTGAATCTCAAAAGGAGACCAAGTATTCACACTGGGTGAAGCCTCCATGTCTAGAGTCTTACTCTGGGAATCGACCCCTCCAGTCAGGGCAAGAAAAAGGTGCCCAGCCATGTAATGCCTTCCCCCCTTCCAACACCAGTTTAAAAAACCAAACCAAACAAAACAAAACAAAAACAAAACGACAAAAAATTCCACACCAGACAACCAAAAACACTTCAGTAAAGGAAAATTAACTAGCTGGGATTGTACCTAGTGCAGTAGGAAAAAGGGATGCATCAATGCAGAGAGAGGCCTTTTGCTGAAAAGTATTTCGCCAAATTGCTTTTCTATACCTCAAAAAGTGGGGTTTGCTTTTATCTCCCACTGATGGGCAGTCACTCCTGTAAGTGCATGCAGTGGTTTGAGGGAGGCTGCTCTCACAAATACCATCCCACAGATAATCTATCAACTGGCTGATAGATTATGCAACACAGAGCTAAGTTAACAAGGTGCTGGAGCAGCTGAAGTTCCTATTTAATTTGGACACAACATTGGCCTCCAAATTACAGTTTTGTTTTTCATCTGTTTTCTAGGCCATGAAACTAAAAATACTCTGATCCTTGGCATGCACATGCAGCAGTCAATTCCCAGTAAATCCCAAGATGTATGTGAAATTAGGGAATTTGTCTTAGAAAGAAGTATTATCTTACGGTTTGAAAAAGTGTGTCCTGTTGTGTGATTAATGTCCGTTATTCAGGTAACTGCGACTCTCTAATGCTGAGCATGCTTTATTCTCCTTCCTTAATACAGCAGTGTGTTTAGGAAACCCTTCATCCTTTTGAGTTCAGGAACACGCTGAAGGTGATTGTCAGGACCTCTCCGTTCACATCTCTCTGTTATCACAGAATTAGGGCACAGAGGCATGATGAACTTCAGCTTTTTATCAACAGAATAAACGTCTTAGGCATCTGTTGTCCTTTTGCTGCCCTGAGTTGTACATTATCTCCTGCTCTAGCACAGCTCTTTTGGGTAGCGCCACCCTTGTAACAACTTGCACTTTCACATTTCAGGTGAGAGCATCCAAGCATCACTCAGCATGATCAGATATTTTGTAATCATTGCTGTTTCGTTTTGAAAAGGTCTTTGTGATCTAGTTGTATGGCCACCACCACCACAGGCTTTGAAACTATGCAAACGCATAGCTAGAAGGCAACTCAGGGCGCAGGGAGCTTACAGTATATGTGTACAGAGAGAAATGAAGGAAACGGCAAGAACCGGGCAAGGAGAGCAAGCATGATGCCCGCTTTACCTCAGGCCTTGCTGTGTCTGTGTCCACTCAGTGAAGGTGGAGAAGGCAGGAGGAGATTTTGTTACGCAAAAGTATAGTTCTGCACTGGTACTTCTCATCACCTCTAGTCAATTGGGGGCTGAAGGGTTTTTTTTCTCCCATTCAGGGACACTTCTCTTCCCCTTGCCTCCCTGTCCGGGCAAGCCTGTCTCCACCACCACCATGGCTGCTGTGGTGAAAGACTTCTCTGAGCTTCTCTGCTATGGAGGAGTAAAAAGCAGAGCTGTGGGCAAAGCACAGCATCAGCAGTCTGGCTGTGATGGCTTCAAATCTCAGAGGTGAAGAGATATGTGACTTTCCTGGGAGGGGAGGCAGGAAATCACCTCTGACAGAGATGCTGGTGGAATGGTGGTTTAGAGAGCAGCTCTATCCACCCACCCGTCCTGAGATAGCACACTGGTTGCTCTAGGTAGCCCCCCCACCCCAAACACACAGGCCTTCCTTGCTTCATCACACAGTGGAGAGTCTTCGATGGTGCCAGGAAAAGATCAATAGGAGCAAGCTAATATGCCCCTTTGCCTCTGCTTAGAGGAAAGTGCTCTTTGGAGTAGAATTGGGGGTCTAACCTGAAATTCAGTGAGTCTCAAAGGAATTCTGTCTTGGTATCCAAGCCTGTAGTTAACCTTCTTAGTTAAGTGTGAAAGTAAGTAATTCACATCTAAAAAGTATGCTTTTTTTTTTTTTTTAAAAGCTGTTCAGGGCATAAATACACTTCAAAATATGTTAAGCTGACTTAGAACCAGGAAATCCTAAGTACCAAGGTAAACTTAATTTGTCATTCTGCTTTTATGTATTTTGGGTTTTTTTAGATTTGGGACCAAAAAAAGCAGCCTTAACCCAGACCTTTCTTGTTAGTTGTTCTAACATGGCTTAAATACTGATATTTTTTTTTAATTATTAAGTATGTGACAAACTATTAATCCATTAGTGAAGATATTGATATTCTCAAAGATTTTCCCTAATCTCCTTCAAATATTGATTTAATATTATTATAGCATGGCCAAATACTATATTATTCTTTACCTAAATTAACATTTTTTCAAGATATATTTAGGAAGGAAATGTGTGTTTATTGATTGTATGAATGAAATCACTTTAATTAAGGAAACAGGCCTACTGCCAAAAATGGCATACATGACTATTAGTGCAGGCTGCTTCCTACAACAGCCCAAAAAGGCATCATCAAAAGCAGATGCCTAAATTAGTTACAGCATACATCCTGGCCAGGCAGATGCTTCAGATGCTTGGCCATTTGTAGGATAGATTCTCTTTCCTTTGAAATCAAGCCGGAACACAGTAACACTTTAAGGTTTTCTACCAACCATCATTTAAGATTTTTCAGCTTTAAATTAAAAATTACTTCAGTGGAGCTTGATTTTCTTGTCAGACGATTCCCATGTCAGCTTTCAGCACTCTCATTTAGATTAGTGCTTGGACTAGAGGATATAAGATACTTAAGAAATGTTAGAAGTTTCATCTTTTTGCCTGAAAACACAGGCAAAAAAGTGATGACAGTAATGATTGCTGAAAAGGAAACATCAGGCTGTTGTGCTTTGTTATATTTCATAGCAGCATTCCAGTTTTCTGACTTGCTTTCACAACTTTTAGCCTCAGAATCAGTTAGAAATCCAGTGTGGATTTCCAGTGCTGTTGCTACCTTGTACAATGAAGAGGAAATCCTCAAAAATGGGTGGGAATCTACAGTTTAGTAACTTCCCATAAGAATGTGATTTTGGGATGTTAGGTAACTGAGAACATCATGTATTTTCTGAATCCCAGCATTGTAGTTAATGGGGTACTATACTCACTGAATTTTCCTCTGGTGCACGAGAGTAAAAAATACTCCAAACATAGGCATTGTGGAATGTCTTTTCTCCACTCAAACTGGAAATGGTTAAAAAATACAGCCTCTGAACCCAACCTCCACAGCCAAGAGTCTTAAAAACCTGGAGGTAGGACTTAAAAGAGAGAATCCCACCCCAGCAAGGGGTATTACAAAATGAGCCATGCAAGCAGTGATTATTGATCAGGGACAGCAAGGGTTGCCTGAATCTGTCTAGCTTTGCCTGATGTGACAGTCGAGTTCCAGGAAGCCTTGTGGCCTCGTTGGGGCTGTGGCATGGGCTGTAATCAGGATCGAAACAGCCATTCACTGCTTAGCAAGAATGAAGCTTAGCTGTGATGCTGGTGATTTTGGCGGTAGCATGCTCATCCCTGCTACGCCCTTGGGAAGATGTTGGTGTTTGACTTGTGCCTGCATTGAGGCATGTACCTGTGTGTGAACTGTATGGAGGGGATAGTGATCATTCAGGAGAGCATGTATCAGAGGAGTTGTTTTGACCCCAGCCACAGGAGAGCACATGTTGGGGAAGGAGCTTTCTCTGCTGAGCCAGCTTTCTGACAGCCTGTGAGAGTGAGTCTGCCTGCGTAGCAGGGAATAGGTATAGGGGCATATGCAAACATTGTATGTGACAGGAAACGTGGGAGAGGCTGTAGCTCGGCCCTTCAGTGCTGACAGGTGGTAAGCATGCTTCATGTTATGCTGCAGCGTAGCCCCCAGCACTGTCATAGCTAAGCCTAACCCTAAGGTGACTAGACTGGGCACCTGAGATACTTTCTAAGGCCCCGACCTGTCTGCAGCAGCCGTATTTAATTTAGCCTTCTAGATTAAGGTTTCCTTCTCTATCTTCAGCATGAGAAAATGTGACTACAGACCTTCCCACTTTGTATATTATAGATGCGTCCATACCAGCAGAAGACATTTCAGCATAAAGTGCCTAATTGCATGCCATGGGAAATGGAAGAATGTTCCTTCCGATTTTCCAAATGGAAATCAGGGAAGTGTTTCTTCTGGCCTTTTTAACAAACAGAAATAGGATATTCCTGATTCTGGCAAGGTGGAGTGTGACTTGCCATTGGAAATACTGAGCTATCAGGACTTAAAAACTTATGCCACTCATTTTTGGTAGAACTGTTTTAAGCAATGGATAGACATTTTTGAAGGATTAGCTGTACAGCTCCATCTCCTGAGCTCTGCCCTGTGGGGTTCTTTGTGTGACGGTGTGAAAATGCACTGCTGAAGTGTTGACCTCCTCTGCACTTGCAAGCACCCACTCTCTGAAGCTACGAGGTTTCTGTATCATCTGTGCATACTGGCAGGGGATAATGGTTTCAGCAGTACTTATAGGATGACTTACATAATTGTCACTGTTTCATTTTTGTAGCCACTCTATGTAAATGCCTATAAAAACTCCCAACCATCCTATATAACTCTAATGTATATGTATTATAGCTGTAAATATTGTGATTGATATCTTAGCACATAATATTTGCTTATGCACTTACATACATGCACAGGTATCTCCCTCCTATTGAAAAGTATCCAAGTATCATAAGGACACTTGAAAATCCAGTAACCAGTAGCCAGTATTTACTGATGATTTGGCATATGTTTGCTAAACATATGCATAAGCCTTGAAGAAAGACTGCGTGAGGGGTCCTCAAATCAAGACATACAACCAGCAGCTGCTTTGGGTTAAATCATTTTAGAGGTTTAAAACCATATTGGGGATTTGAATGCTGTAGTACACCGAGTCACCAGTAAGGGGAACCCTTTTTGCAGTAAACCGTCAAGCTTTTACTGCTTTGATGGAGAGCGTGGTCATAAAGATAATGTGACATTTTGGTTCCAAAAAAATTATGTTTAATCAGAAGGCGAGCAGAGATAAGCAGTTTAAAATGAAATCTGAATTACAATTTCGGACCTACTTTTTTTTTTTTTTTTTTTTTTTAACTTCTCAATGAGATTGAATAGGAAATGTGAATGAACCTGCATAATGCAGGCCTTAACCCTTACAGCAATGCTAAAGAAAAGGAGGAAAGCTGATTTTGCCGACAGGCTTTAAAACAATATGAATCAAACCACCCCAGAAAAGTGGCTGTCATCAGGCACTATTTAAACAAGAACAACAAAAGGTTGAGTTATTGCTTGAAATTATGGCATCATAAGTAAAATTTCATCTTTGGCCAAGTTTTCTTGCTCCAAAAATTCAATTTTGAAACTTAGACACTACCATTCTAAATATTCTCAAAAGTTATGGTTTTCAATAAGCCTACAGATAAATCTCAATACTGTAAATGCTGTAGAAAAACTCCTGAAACTATTTTAATTAATATATGTTGCTGAACAACAGATGTTATGTCAAGAGAAAATTGGTATGCATGTGGATCTCTGTTCACATAATATCCCAAATCACTATAGTCCTTAACTGTCATAGTAGGTGTATTTTTATATTGCCCAGACAGAGAAATATGTTTTATAGGGATGAATAGAAATTCAATATTTACTTGGCTGAATAACCGAACTATAGATTTTCTTATATCAAATGAGCAATTCTGGAACTCGTGTGATGGATTGGTCTGAGGGAACTCCCCTCCCTGTCCAGTGCATGCTTTTCCATTACATTTAATCTGGAAAAACATATTATATCTAGTCAGATTTACTTTTTCACTACTAAGTACCTAGTAACTAACTTTATGAAATGACTGAATGCATAGATTCAATGCCACCCATAAAATCTGCAAATAAATACCATTGTAAATCTAAGCCAAAGTTTCTCCCATGCTTTCTCAAATGGCCTTCCCTCTGGACTGCTAATTAGCCTGTCTCTCTACCTTTGAATGCTCCATAAATGCACTATGCTGATTGATAGTGCATCAATATTAATTAATAATTTACCACACTGTTGGAGTTTTCCTCTACATGTAATCACAGCTCCAGCTCCTTCTAAGCCTTTCTTTCTCTACCAAAAAAGAGGAGGAACATCATTTTACTATTTTCACCCTATGTTGTTTAGTCTCCCTTTGGTTTGTCTGCAAATATTTGGAAAAGTCTCTCTTGGATATTTCTGAAAATTCACACAGTTTATATGGTAATGTAGTTCCATTTCACAGAAGTGTGCTGCTGCTCCTAATTGGAGCTAGTCTAGCATGCTTCATGTTTTATTTATACGCACAGTACATATGTGAAATGCTCCAAAGTATCTGTACTCTGTTAGGAACTGGAAGTCTAGCTTTCAGATAGGGCCCCCATGGGCTATCCCACTCTAACTCAAGGATCAGCTGGATGTGTTGCAGGGGACTAGCTCTGCAGCTCTGCCCAGAAGCTCATCAGAGGCACAGTCCTTGCCAAAAGGCAACTTCTTCAGAGTGTAGTTAGTGTCCAGATTCACATAGGCATTTCTGAAGCAGTCTATGATTTTTATCAAAATCAGAAATAATGTAGTTCATGACAGAATTATCAAATTATTTAATGTCATTCTATTCTAATAACGCAACAGGTGCTCTCTGGGTGGGATGGAGTAGCCCAAATGCTTTAACTGCATTTTCACACTGATCATTAATCAATTCCTAAAACCATCTTTCTTTCATGGGATTCTCTTTGTAACACCATATAAATGCTTTTGTATAAAAATGATTGCCCAAATGCTTACATTCAGGCCAATATCTGGTTTGTAATTATGAGGTCTCAACACAAGTGAAAAGCCAGACCTCTGAAAGACCCTACAGGTAATGTACATGAGAGAGGAGGTGTCGTGGTTTAACCCCAGATGGCAACTAAACCCCACACAGCCGCTCACTCAATCCCCTCCATGGTGGGATGGGGGAGAGAATTGGAAGAGCAAAAGTGAGAAAACTCATGGGTTGAGTCAAAGACAGTTTAATAGGTAAAGCAAAAGCCGCACACACAAGCAAAGCAAAACAAGGAATTCATTCAGTACTTCCCATGGGCAGGCAGGTGTTCAGACATCTCCAGGAAAGCAGGGCTCCATCACGCGTAACAGTGACTTGGGAAGACAAACGCCATCATTCCGAACGTCCCCCCCTTCCTCCTTCTTCCCCCAGCTTTATGTACTGAGCATGATGTCATATGGCCCGGAATATTCCTTTGGTCAGTTGGGGTCAGCTGTGTGCCCTCCCAACTTCTTGTTCACCCCCAGCCTCCTCGCTGGTGGGGTGGGGTGAGAAGCAGAAAAGGCCTTGGCTCTGTGTAAGCACTGCTCAGCAGTAACAAAAACATCCCTGTGTTATCAACACTGTTTCCAGCACAAATCCAAAACATAGCCCCATACTAGCTACTATGAAGAAAATTAACTCTACCCCAGCCAAAACCAGCACAGGACGGATAAAAAAAAAGTACATTCCAGCTGCATTTGGATGTAGCATACAGTGCCTGTCATTCAACTAATCTTATCTGTGTAGTCCCCCTTTCGTGGAGAAGAGCTGAGTATTTGCAATTCATTCTTGTTGCAATTCATTCCTGTTGCAATTCATACCATTCAAAGCTTATACAATCATTCTGTTTTCCAGGTGGCTGTCAGCACCTGCGATGTTGCTGAAATGTCCCCGAAAGAAACTGCCTTTGCCCAAGACAATATGAATCTGCAGGTTTTTGGTGACAAGCTTGCATTGATTTTGTTTGTGCCACGTCTCTGCTTCCTGAATGAGAAGCCAGTATATAGTATGAGGCACACCAATCAAATACCCAGCACCAAGCAAACCTTCCTTAGGGTATGCTTTCCAATTCTTAATTATTTAAATATGATAAATGAAAGTGTATACTCTTAAGCAGTGTTCAAAAGACATACATATATATTTAATTTACATTAATATTTTATCTTCAAGGACAACCTCTTCAAACCACAAGGATGGTCATTCTGGTTTGCAGGAAATCTGAACGACCTGATAAGATGACTAGCTATGTGAACATGGAGTGGATGTTGTTTACCTTGACTTTAGTAAGGCCTGTGTCAAAGTCTCCCATAGTATCCTTGTAGGTAAACTGGTAGATTTGCCCTGGATAAGTGGATTTTAAAGGAAGAGGAAAATCAACGGGCCCACCAGGCTCAAAAGCTTGTGTTCAGGCGTGCAAAATCCAGCTAGCAGCTCATTCCTTGTGGTATCCCTCAGAGATTGACACTTGGACCAGAACATTCAACATCTTTATTAACAGCCCAGACAATGGGACCCCGGGCATGATCTGCCCTCTGTCCCATTGTTTGTGCACAACACTAACTTCTGGGGAGCAGTCAAAATGCTGGAGGGCAGGGATGCTATTCTGAGGGGACCTTGACAGGCTGAAGCAATGGGTTGACAGGGACCTCATGGGTTCCAGTGAAGGCAAGCGCAGCGTCTTGCAACTGGGACAAAATAATTCCATGTAACCACACAGACTGGACAATGGAAGTAGTGTTGCAGAAAAAGACCTGGAGGTCCCAGTAGACAAGAAGCTGAAAAGGAGACAGCAATGTGTTTTCCTGACAGATAAGGCCAACAGCATACTGTACCATAATAGCAAGATTGTAGCCATGTGGACACGGGCAGCGATTATTCCCACCACACCTGGGGTATTGTCTCCAGTTTGGGGCTTTCTGGCACAAAAAGGATGTTGGCGTACTGGAATGAGTCCAGCAGCAGCCACCAAGATGGCCTCTAGAGTACCTGACATACAAGCAGAGGCTGAGGGAAGTGGGCTTATTCAGCCTTAAGAAAAGAAGGTGAAGAGGGGATCTTATTGCTGTCTAGAATGATCAGAGGCTTGTAGAGAAGACAGACTCTTCTCAGAGGCACGCAGTGATGTGACAAGAGGCAACAAATGCAAGTTGCGACATGGGAAATTTTTATTAGATGTAAGAAAAAAGAATTCACAAGGAGGGTACTTAAACACTGGAGCAGGGGCCCAGAGAGGTAAAGTCTCCATCCTTGGAGACAGCCAAAACTTGACTGTACAAGGCCCTGAGCAGCCCCATCTAGTTGGACTTGTTTTGAGTAGGAGGCTGGATCAGATGATGTCCCAGAGGTCCCCTCCAACCTAAACTGTTCTATGATTCTGTGATATTGCAACAAATTCCTTACTAGGTATTGACAGAATCAGTCAATATTACTCTGTTAGAGCCATTTACAAGGTGTTTTGTCAAAGATCTATCTGTCTCCATACTATAGATTAATGATGTTTTCATTATCAGACTATGTCTTGTAGAGGAAGTAGCTATCTCTAAAATACAGTGTATTTTTTAAAATGAGGATGGAAAAAATATACGACAAGAACAGGCTCCAGCTGTTATGTTAATTTTGCTAGAGATAGTGAGGATGAATTGGGCCTAAAATGTTTTTCTGGTCAAAGCAGAACAGGACTCCACAGTGAGAACAATCCCATCAACATTGCAAAAATAATCAGAATTCAAGATTTCATCTTAAAATATCTATTTGATAAAGTCTGGTTATTGTAGGTTGACATGATATTTTGTATGAGCTTTAAATTGTGTCAGAGATCTCTTCCTTTGTGCATTTGTACCATATCCCTGTTACAGAGAGACATTACAGTGTTGATATATCGCAACACTTGCACATTTGCAAGTTGCAAAAGATGCTGTTTACTAGTGGCTACATATTTCCAATTAGCGCAGTACTGCATTTTTGCCTTCAGAAGGTGACTTACTTCCCCAGGACTGTAGGTTTCATCCAGAAAAGAGAAGGGAATCTATTACAAATGGAACTTAGTGGTTAGGTCCCCTTTACCTCTTGGGGTAAAAACATGCTGCTTTTGGGCCAAAGCAGGAGTACAATTTCACTACAATGATACCATATGTATCAGACTGCTGAGTAGGAAATTCTCCCTAGTATTTATTATGTCCCAATAGTGGGACATAATAGGATTTGAGCAAGAGAAAAGCCTGTGGCAGAAAATGCATTGATAGTTTCAGACTCCTCTGTATGCTCAAAGCAAGCTGTTGGTTTCCCCTCTTAACGTTAATGTGAACTTTGTAATCTGCATAGGCAATAAAATCAAAAGATCACTTGGGTACAAGAATAAATGTAACATTTTTGTAATATGGCTGTACCAAGATAAGTGTCCTTAAAAATTACCGGATTTTCTACTAAAAATAAACAGTCTATTGTTTTTTTTACAAAGGGAAAGTTTAGACCCTCTCATGTCATCTAGACTTTTATACTGTGTTAGAAACAGCCATTCAGAGCATAATATTTCTGCAAGTTTTCCCATGCAATTGAGGCTGTTTTTTCGTCCAAACATAGGAAGGTCATACAAAGGACCTGAGCTAGGCAAAAAGACCTGCTTATACTGACAGTAGCTGGAATGGAGAGAATGCAAGACTTGTGTTAAGTCCTCCTGGTTCTTGCAGTCTTTCCAGGTAGGAGGGACTGTTTCCTATTTAGAAATGCATGGAAATATCTAAAGGGATCTGTAGTTTTTCCTTTCCATACTGCTCCAGAAGCACCATAACAGGTTGTCTTGCTCATTCCAGGGTTCAGTTCTGAAGGATTACTCACATAAAAGTGGACTGATCTTGGCCGCAATGGTTGTGTGCTGGTCTCCAGAAAGCCTGCCCAAGCAACCTTGAAGCTCAAAACTGGTTTAAGAGGAGCTTAGGTTATTTGCTAGGATTGGCCTATATGAATAGTCAAGTCTGATGTTTTACTGGTTGGATTCCCTACAGACTACATGAGGACAGAGAATTCCAGTGAAAACAATATGTAACCTGAATATATATCATAACTTAACTCATTGAATGCAAATTTTCCCGGCACCTCCTATTCAGAATTATCATGGAATTTACTGTCTGACTCCTGTGACAGCAAGAGCTACAGATTAGTTTGGTATTGGCCAGAAGGCATTTCCCTTCCTCTTTATTAAGGCTGCCGTGTTTGTTTTGTGTACATCTAGTGGAACGAAGATATAAATGGAAGCATTTGGTTACCTCCTCTGACTCATTTTCATTTTCCAGATCTTTTTCCTGATGTGTCTTTGCTATAGTGGTCCAGTAGGCAGGTTACTTGAATAAGGGGTGATGGTAAGACTGTGTGTGGTTGTGAATGACAGCTCAGCATCATACTGAATGGGGTTGAAACAATACAGAGATTGATGTCAATGAGTCAGTATACAAGCTGACAACAGACTGTGGGCTGTATGGGGTGTATGGCCTTTGATATGGTAAGCTACAGTATAGGGTTTTCATGCCAGTGAAATATCCAGTCAGTATTCTCCACAGTGGGATACAAGACATTCATTCTCAGGAATGTGTATTTTTGCTGCTGCATACCAAGGCTGTTCAGCATAATATGATCTCTTTACAAAAAGAAAGGGGAAGTATTGGAAATAACACCCATGGCAGTGATCCCCAGGGCCAGAGTGAACGGACCCTACTAGAAGAGGCCCAGAACACAGGAGGGTAACAGCGAGCTCCACCATCACAGCTCATGGGAAGTTAAAAGCACTTCTTCCTTTGTTTTCTTTGAATTGTCAGGTCAGTAATATGCAAAGGTTATGTCGAACTTCTAGTAAGTAGTTGCCCACAGGAAAGTCATGGCTTTTTTAATGGTTTCTCTGGTGCCAAATGCTTATTACAAGACTGTAGATGTAGTGTACATTGTTCCTTTCATCTTCAGGTTATCCTAACATTTGCAAAGTAGCGAGTTAGATACTGTGTTCGTGGACAAAGGAATCGGCCACTGTGCACTCCCCAGACCTGGGAGCAGTTTGCATTTTGTGGAGCTGAAATGTTGATCAGGCCTCGAAACAATCCCGCGTTTGGCAGTGATAGAATTATTCTTTCATAGTCCATAGAAGCTCTTAGGCTGCTTTCATCCCCACAGCATCTAAACTCCATTGAGTAGCACATTAACTGACAAGACTAACATCCATCATTTTTGCTTCATTCTCCTCTCTTGAAGGAAGTGTGTATGTAGCGGAGCATATGTAGGACTTCCTTCCAGAAGTCCTCTCTGGGGAAAATCCCAAAGTTGTTACCTGCTCTCCACAAGAATTCACAGAGACTTGCCTGTGCAGTCTGCACAGGCACGTAGGCATTTCAGCCGCACGTATCCCCTCGCAGCACTCGCTTGCCTCTTGCTCACAGCCTTTGCAGAGGGGAGACGCGGCATGGTGATCGACGGATGGAGCTGCGTGTCTGCCTTCATGTTGGAGCTGCGTGTCTCCCTTCATGTTGGAGCCGCGTTCCCCTTGCCGTGCAGCCTCGCTCTGCCTGCCTCCTCGCTGCGCCCTTCGTGCCGCCTCCCCGCTCCCTCCCCTTTGGCGGCTGTGTCCTACCTCTCCCCTGCCTCTGCTAGCAGCACCGCAAAATTGATCTGGCTCCGGAGCTCCGGAGCTCTGAAATACCAGCAAGGGACAGGGACGCTAGTCAGTTTGATTTCTGCTGCTGGGCTGACAGGGAGACAAAATGGAGGAGTGTGATGGGGGAGCACAGAAGGTGTCGGAGGAGGGCTAACGTCGAGAGCGAGGGGATGGAGAAAAATCAGACAGCAGAAGAAAGGGAAGGAGCTGTGAGAGATGGGGAGAGAGCAGAACAGCAGTAGTGTGAAGAAACCGGAGCACGAATAAAAACTTCTTTGCTAATTGCGCAGGAGGTGGAGGGTGAAATCCAACAGGAAATGGTGTAAGTGGCTTTGTGGCAAGAGTAAGGGGAATAATTAACGGGGATTTCTTGTGAAATAGGAAGAGGAAAACTGACCTGCTCAAAACAAAGCAGGGAAAACTGGGAGGTACAGCAATTTCACGGAGTTCAAGTTTTCCTTATAGATCTGTCAGTAAGGGCTATTTCATACTTGGCAACATCAGCAGTATCAAACCTGAGAGTTCAAAAATCACAACTCTAGCCCTCCCCAGACAATGACATTTTCTTTAAAGTAATGTATTTTGGGTTCTCTTTATATGTTTTTGATGCCTTATATACTTGAATCCTGTTTTCATGGGGCTGAAAAATAACGTAAAAAATTATCTATGTTCTTCAAGAAATCACCGGAGTTTGAGAACTGAAGCTTTCTAAATTCACCACAACTGGTAATGAAGTCATATGAGTTGGCATTTCACTGGATGGTGACTAACACTGACCATATTAGATTAGGTGAGAACTCCTGCTGTCCAGGAGCATTTTATCATCTACATATTTAATGGCATGCTGAAGTGGGTCTGTTTCCTGCTTACTCTGATGCTGTGTCTTGCTACAAGGGTAACCGATGGTGCCAGAGGACTTGGCAGCTCTTCTCCCTGAAGAGGAGTGGCAGTGAGCCAAGGCTGAGAAGGAGCGCCAGAGAAGTAAGGCCGTGAGTGAGGTGAAGGGATGCAATCACAGGATAATCATGTCCTGGATGGATAGTAATACTGCTTTCCTAATCCATCTTTAAAGTGTGGTGAGGGAGTGGCACCTCTACAGTGTTTTGATGTTAACACAGTAACACTGCCAAGACATTAATCTGCAATTATATTTTGTTTTCATGACACCTCTTAATAACAGAATGACTGTCCAACCCTCCAAGGTTAAGTACCCTTGCACTAGAATACTCCATTATAGTCAGTATTAGGATTCCCTTAGCTTGGAGATGTTCCTAGAATATCAAGCTGAATGAGTAAAACAAGTAAACCATAAAGTTAAGGATGGTCTTTAATAGCAAACTTCTACTCACTGGCAAAACTTCAACTGAATGTCTTTTTATTGCTAGCTAGATATGTAAGGAGTAATAGTTCTAGCTACCAGTGTTACTGCATACTGGGGAGACCATACAAAAAAGTCCTTAGTTTGGAAAGCTCTTTCTACTATAGATGCAAAAGACTTCATCAGTATAAAATGCTTTAATAAAGGATCCCTTTTTTTAACACTTGGACTAGATCATTTGTCATGATAAATCTCATTTCTGGACAAGATAGATACTGACTGGAGACACAAGCGTAATTAATGGCAGGAGTGAAAGACCTTTAGAAACTTCTCTGCAGCATCTGCTCCATGTGAGGGGAGAATTTTTCTGAGACACACACCTAGCAGCATGGACATTTAAAAATAAAACACAGCGGAAACCCCACCCAAACCATACGCTCCCCTACATACACACTTCCTCAAGAGAGGAGAATGAAGCAAAGATGATGGATGTTAGTCTTGTCAGTTAATGTGCTACTCAATGGAGTTTAGATGCTATGGGGATGAAGGCAGCTTAAGAGCTTCTGTAGACTATGAAAGAATAATTCTATCACTGCCAAAGCATGTAACACCTGCTCACACAGGGGTTCTGACATCAGAAAGAAATTTTTGGCAAGGTCATAAAAAAGCTTCACATTAGGGGAGCTCAGATATGATGATTAAAAAATCATGATAAAAGTACATTAAATAGAAAATCACAATGAAAATTGACTATCATGATGAAAGTTAGGTAGAAAATAGGCCCATTAATCTTCCTCAAATGAAGAAAGAAACAACCTAGCTGACATCAAACACATTATTAGAATAAGCCACCTTTAATTAGTTAATGGAAGCCAACTTACAATGTGTTTGTTGGTCCATCCCTTATTTACTAATATTTATGGACTTGAGCCGGCAAACTCAAATTTTTGTGAGATATGTGATGCCTGGTACCAGTATGTAGAGCAGAAAAAAAAGACCAGCCACTCCCATTTGCTGTAGTAGCCAGTGAGGATACCTCAGCTTTGTTACAATGGAGTCCTTCTCTGATGGTCCTTAGAGAGACTCTGTTGGAAATGGAGCAGATGATAGATTTTGAGTCAATCAGGTGAGGAAGGGGTAGAGGGAACTGAATCTAAACTTTCCACATGCCAGGAAAATCTTCTGACCCGTGAACTGTGATATATGTGGGGAGTGTTAAAAACAAAAGGACACACAAAATGGAAACACCCATGTATTTTTTTTAAAAAGACCACATAAGCCTGCTCTCCTCAGTGTTTCCCAGTGACTGGAGGTAGGTGGCCCCTACTCAGCATACTGATGCTGGAGATCCCATTTGGAGGTGGCTGGTTCTCATTTGCTCTTCCAGACATGAAAGTCCCACATATGGGTTCGAGATACCAGGTCAGAGCCCATGATAGCCCCCACCCCTCAGTGTCATACGCTCTTTTGGTTCTAGCCCTAGTCCTCTGGGAGTTTAAACATCCTCATTGTCAGTGCAAAACTCTTACATCCGTTTCAAATTACACAGGAAGATGACCATTTCATTAAATGCTTCAGCAAGATTTATAGAGAGCCCTAAATGCACTTTGTGACTGATACTGGACACTAATTCCTTTAGGTTTTGTTTTTAGAAAAGCTTACAGTTATTACTTCTCTGGTCAGAGGTTACACTTCCTGCTCTCCATCAATGCAACTGGCATGTAAGCGTTTTCAGATATTAGTCAGATCACCTTTTGCAAGAACCATACTAGTGAGAATCTGCCTGTAACAGTTACCAAAGTTACCGCTGTATCAAGAAGATGGGTCAGAGTCTTCCTAGTAGTCAGGACTAACTATATACTTTCATAGTTTGAGAAATAGTGGGAGTCTTTTTAATGTACCTCTGTCTACTCATACAATTATCATCATTAACCATCATACGGGTAGCCCATATCACAGATTTTAGAAAACTGTGTAGCAATAACCACCGTTAATAAAACCTACAAAATAAGCAAAAATACATGTTTGTCCCAGAAGAGTCTGTATGGCATGGCACTGAGTCCCTTCTGGTAAGGGGATAAGACTGTAAGTCTGCAGGAGCAGGCAAACTCCAGCATGAGAGTTAACAGTCCATCTTTAACAAGAATTCTTCTTAAAGCAGCCACACGATCATTTGTCTTTTCTACTTGTTCTAGTTCTTTTCTTATTAGATGTTCAGCTGTAAGAGTTCATTGCAACAGAAACCTGCTGTGTTTGAAATACCAGAGGAAGATGCTCTGGAGCTGAGCTACAGTTCTTAGACATCCATGTCATCTCAGTTCATGTGTCTGGGGTGATTTGAAATAACATCCACTCTGAAGACTGCTTGTGTTAGCTGAGTGACACTCTCACTCTACCTCAACTTAGACTGTCTTGAAAAAAACAGCATCTTTCTGTACTGCCTTCTCTTTTGCTTCCCTGTCCAAGCTGGTGCAGCACACTTTGTGCTGAGTTGTGAAGGATATTTCCTTCTCCTCTCTACACACATTCTTACTGAGGTAAATAAGTCCCTTTGAGTAAATAATAAGTCATGACAAAATCTGCCTTTATGCAGAGGTGGTGGTAGTTCCCCTTTCGATGAACTTTTTTTAAGGTAACTAAACAAACCTTTCTGGGCCCATCCACTCCACTAGCCACCTCACATTCTTCATCCCCGTTTTCATCTTTGTTTCTTCAGATAAACCCTCCAATCTTACATAATTCCCCCAGGGCAAACTTTGAAGGTCAACTAATTTAGCAGAGTGAAGTTTAATTTGCTGAAGGAGGGGATTATTAATTTGTTCTGGTTCCTTTTGTTGATTTTCCAGGTTTCCTATATACAAGTCACAGATGAATCTGCAAAGGGCCGGGGAATATTAGTTTCAAATAGCTAAAACGTATATGTTGAAATGTAAATGTTGAAATGTAACACTCATTTTGTCTTTGGGGATTTTTTGCTTTTTTAAATTCTGTGTGTTTCTGCTAGTGTCAGTTTGCTGATCCCAGACACCATTGCTGGCATGAATAGATCACGATCATCAGCTCTGATGTTCATTCCTGATAAATCAGACAGCAGCTTAAAAAAAAGAGGAATTTACACAAAATTAACTCCAAACAGCAGTATATTTTATAGAAAATATTTGGGGAGATTTAGTGTGGTGAACTTAAGTCCTGACAGGACTTCAACTGACAAGCAGCCAGCAAAGACTTCCAGTACCTTATGAAGTTGTATCTGATATAATAATTCTACTCCCAAATGTGTGATACCTATCAGACTTATGGACAAACTTATGGCCTCAGCCTTGCCTCGCGTATGTCTACGGGCTCATTGTGGCAGAGCTCATTGCTAGAACAGGGCCTTTGGTAGGTTACAATGACTTTGGGTTAGAAAGCAGAGCTGATGTGTAGAGGTAAATCGCAACCTGGTGTGTTCTGTAAGTTTTGTATTTTGCTTGATCTCCAGGACTGTGAGACCATTTTTTCCCGGATGGTTAGCTCTTCAAAGCAGAGACACAGTCTTTGCAGGTACTCTCTTGGGACTTCATATGGCATGGTCCCCATGCTACTAGTCTATATTTCAAAACAGGCAGTGTATGACAAATTAGCTGCTTGATTATCCTTTACTATGTCCCCAAAGGAAGCAGTGTGGATCTCTGTGCAGAAGGCAAGGAGGAGAGGTGTGCAGGACGGCAGCACTGGCTGTGACCATGAGCCCTGTATGCTCTTACGAGCAGCAGCAGCAGTAAGTTAATGTTCAGTGTGTGGCTGCTGTGCAGGAAATCAGGTGTGTCTTTAAGTTTTCCTAGTAGTGATGATGCCGGTTTAACGCACTCACTGATACCTAGCCAGTAGCATATACCCCCTCTGAACACAAGACAGGCATCTCACATACACCACTCAATTTTTTTTCCCCAGTTTTCCAGTTTTTGTTCTTATACCAGCTTTTCCTGGTCCAGAGGCAACCGGCACAGACCTGAGCAGTGCCTTGACCTCAGGGTAGCAGTGACAGAGAACAGACAGTAGATTTGTCCTTCATCCACTGCCACTGCTTTTATTATGATAATCCCTGAGGATCCTAGGATATTAACCACAGCAGAGCTGGAGGTACAGCATCACTGATGCTCTCTCTGCCATGACTACAGAATTTGGCCAATACCTATGGAAAAATATATGGTGCTGGTGATGTCAACTTCTAAAAGCATTGTGACAGTATTAAAGATTCAGTGTTAATGATCTATAAGCACACCTTACAGACATATAAGAATTTAATAAAAAAAACTCATGACAAATGTTTTGTGACTAAAATCGGTGAAAATACTGTATTGGTTGAAGGGAAGACATAATAACATTGTTTTGTTTCATCAACGTGAACATGGATGAGAAACCTGCAAATAATAACAGCTGAAAGAAAAGCCAACAAGTCTGTTTTCAGGGAGAGGTAGGACTTCCATACATTCAAGTTCAGATGTGAACTTGTGTGTATTTGATACTGAAGAATTCAAAAAAAAAACCCTTGTGTAAGGTCAAAAATAGAATGTGATATAGCTGGACCTGATTCCAGCTCAGAAATTCCATAGGAAGAAGACAGCAAATGTTCTGCTGCAAGAGGAATATTTGGGGCTTACCACAAATACTAAATGACATCAGTGTTTTCAGTGCTGACAGAAGTGCCAGTTGCTCTGAGTTGTATTTGCATGCCTCATGCTCGTCATGGTATATCACTACACAGATGTTTTGCACACAAAAAAAGGAGTTTCTTTAAAGTCATCTTTTTGAACTATGTTTTCGGAATCATGAACTTGCAATAAAACAGAAATGGTTTTGAAGTGAAAAGTGAATATGGCTAAGAATTTTTTGACTCAGTACTCTGCCTGACTACTTGAGTCATATTTAATTCTGCCTTAAGAGGTCAAGAAAGTTTCTGGGCTGAGTTTTACAGTTTGCAATTATAAAAGCAGCTTTAAAACACAATGAACGAGCAATTCACTATTCACTATTTTAAGACCCTTTTCTGCCAATCATGTTTTCTGTGAAATAGTTCGAGATCACCATACTTTATGACAGTTTAGGTGACTTTTATCTCTGATGGCTTCATAAAGTTGCCTACATCAGCTTGTAAGCAAGCATTAAGATGAAGTTCATTTGTTTGTTGGTATTTTTTTTGTTGATTTCTCCACTAGTCCTCGCACTGTCCTTACCACGCTATTTGAGAACCACCCAAAAGTGCGTCAAACAACACGACTAAGATTTCACATGTGGTTTGTTCTTTCTTCAGTCCTCTCCTTGGGGAGAAAATTACGTGCATAATGGAACATTTTGCTTTGGCAGAGTTTTATTGTTTAATTGTTGCTTTTTTTAGAAGTCTATGGCATGTGTTTATTTGAAAATTGAAGAATTATGTCTTGTACTTAGAGCAGAAGTTGGTGATATTTGTGCTGATGTTTGCTACTATGAAAGCTCATTCTTGGCTGACTCTTGAAGTTTCGTGTTCTTCAAACCCAAACATTGTTCACTGAAAGACATGGCCTAGTGTCTGAAACTTCACTAGCTATCCTCTAGGAGTCAGGATAGGCAATAGAGGATTGGTTTCATGTGCTTATACTAGCACTACCTTGGGTTACTACAAATCTTTCCATGCCATCCTTTCTGATAAATATGAAAGTATTGTAGGATCTTCCTTTGCTTCTTAACGTTATGTCTGCTTGTTATGTCAGGCTTCTGTTCCATATTCTGCAACAACCTTGTGAGCTTCTTTTGAAGCAATGTATTGATTTTAAAATTGCTCTCTTGACTTCTTCATCATTGTCCATTTTTATTTAATTGATTTTCTTTCTGCATAAGCTTCTGGAGGCTCTGTGAGGTAAAAGGGGAAAAAAAAGGCAAACAACAACCAACAGCTGGTTTCTTACTCCTAGTTAAAGACCCCATGGCATTTCTCAAGGATAAACTGATAGTCCTAATTTTCTAATCAAATTCTGTTTGGTTAATAATGTTTTATCCCCTGTATCTAAACTACGACTGGATCTGTGGCATAAGTATTCTCTTGTGTTGTGTCTTCATGGCATATTGTATGATGCTGCTGTGTGTTGTTAAAACATTTTATTGCTGTCCTCTTAGGGATTGTTTATGCCAGGCAGAGCAGCTAACAAGCACATGTTTGTGTGTACAGCACCCCCACCCACACACATTCTCACTCATAGGTAGTCAGTAGTCAGTAATAAAAGCACTTTGCTGCTAAATAAATTGAAAATAGTATTAATGCAATAAATGTCCAAGCAGGATTGATTCTGTGTATTTTATAGCATCTGCTATTGCTCTCTGTTTTCAAGCTACTAATATATTCAAGTCTGCATAATATTGTTATTTCCAGATGCAATACTGGAGTTTGTCTGAGAGTGCCAATATTGGCTTGTTTTATTTAGTATTAAATTTAGGCAGAGATTAACCACTCCATATGTGAACAATATCTTGTAGCCTAAGTTTCTAATGTATATGTTAGTTATTTTCAGGCACATGTATCCATTTTCTATCAATTGCAGAAAAGGTCTATGTTCTATTTCTTAAATTTAGTAAAAAGTACTAAAGCTCAACATCAAAGATCAAATGTAGGTGTTATGAGGACCATGATCACTTTAAAATTATGAAAACCTACTAAACTAACTCTGTAGTAGGAGAAACACCTTCTTGTCCCCCTTTTTGATTTCTGTTACATTAGAGGAGCATAACATGCCATTATTCTGTATTTACTCTTTCTATCTAGTTCATTTACAAACATAAGGCACAAGAAAGCAGTGATTAGCATATATAGGTATGGAAAGACATGTTACCAGTTAATGTAATGAAGCAGCATAATTCATTCTTTGCTGTCTACTTTATGTAGAGGGAAGCAAATGTGCATTAATCATGCAGAAAGCAGGAAATTGATATGTATGGAAGGGAAGAGTGATATGATACATGAACCCATCCCCCCGCCTCACAGAGCTTGCAACAGGTCCATTTTTTAATAATGTATATTTTGACAGACATGTCGTTTGACAGACAGGGCTGACCAGAAGGGATGTAAGGAAGCAGCTACTTATTAGCAAGAAAAAGGAGGGAACAAAGCGTTATTACATCTAAAGCAATGTAATACTGACCCAGTTAGCATCCGCTAATGTGGAGGTGCTGGCTAACTGACAGGTTTCAGAGAGCAGCCATCCATGGGGAGTCATCACCGAGCACCGATGTTTCTGCTGGGTGGTACATCCTGCAGGGATTGCTACCAAGGCTAATGCTGCTCGACATCGTTCGTTCCCAGCTTCCCAACAGCCCTGCTTTGCACGATTCCTGCACGGAGAGATGCAGACAGGGAAAGGTGGAAGGGATCACCTGTCCCTTGGGAGAAGTGCGGATCCCAGGCTTGTAGCCTGCTTGCCATTTCAGGAGAAGCTGCCTGCAGTTTGTCCTGGGGCAGAAGCAAAGTTCAGCCTGCAAGATGCTACCTGTGCAAAGAGCGAGGGTGCGGGCTTGACAGCCTGCTGGGGCAAAGGCAGCCAAGGGGCAAAACTCTTGCTGAGAGTAGAGAAGCACAGAGAGCTCCTGGCTCTTCCACTCGTCATGTGTGATGTGTACCCATGCTGCGTGTGTCCACATGGCTCACAGAGGGAGACAAACTCATTCGAAATCCGCTGTGCCAAGCGGAGCAGCACTTGCGTGTTTCTCCCTAAAACTCTGGCTCCTGGGGTGCAGGACCAGCTTGGCACTCGCTGTGCCAAGGCAAGCAAGACAAAAACCCGGAGTCTGCTCAGCTGGTCCCTGCCAGAGCTGTATCTTGGCATCCTTCTTCTGTCACCCTTTTCCCAAGGCACAGCATCACAGTGTCCTGGTTTTGGCTGGGATAGAGTTAATTTTCTTTCTAGTAGCTGGTATAGTGTTATGTTTTGGATTTAGTATGAGAAGAATGCTGATAGCTCACTGATGTTTTCAGTTGTTGCTAAGTAGTGTTTAGACTAAAAGTCAAGGATTTTTCAGCATGTCATGCCCAGCCGGCGAGAAGGCTGGAGGGGCACAAGAAATTGGGAGGGGACACAGCCAGGACAGCTGAGCCAAACTGGCCAAAGGGGTATCCCATACCATGTGATGTCATGCCCAGTATATAAACTGGGGGGGGTTGGCCAGGGGGGCGCGGTTGGCTGCTCAGAATCTGACTGGGCATCTGTTGGCGAGTGGTGAGCAATTGCATTGTGCATCACTTGTTTTGTATATTCCAATTCTTTTATTATTATTATTATTGTCATTCTATTATTATCATTATTATTTTCTTCCTTTCTGTCCTATTAAACTGTCTTTATCTCAATCCACAAGTTTTACTTTTTTTCCCCGATTCTCTCCCCCATCCCACTGAGTGGGGGGAAGTGGTGAGCAGCTGCATGATGCTTAGTTGCTGGCTGGGGTTAAACCCCGACACATGGCAAGGTCAGAGAGGCAGTATCTGGAGTGCCACTTCCCTGCTGCACTCCAGGCTCCTCCAGGAAGGGGTCGCACATCCCAAAGAGCATTGGTGCTGCTTTGACAGGCCTGAACTCTCAACTCCTGAGATCTTTTGCAGAGCTGCAGTCCCTTTGCCACACACTGCTTTGCAGAGGGAGAACAGGAGCTCAGTGGGAGCTGGTCCCCACCCTGGTGTAGCTTCATTTTAACCCCTTCTGTTGCCAGTGGTGCAGGTTGGTGGAGATGGGACGTGGGAGTGAATATCATGACCTTTGCAATCACAGCACTGATTCCTGGGGTCTGTTATTCTGCGCTGGCCAAGGCAGATGTTGCTGAAGGGGCCCAACGTAGGCTTCTGCTTGATTAAATTTAAATTCACAAAAATGCTGCATATGACATTTATATACACTTTTATAGACGTATATACATTTATACATACTTTGAATTGAATAAGGTCATAAAAATGATGAAGATTAAGCATAAAAGGAAAATCACAGAAAAGGCAACTCCAGCGGATGTTCACCAGCCTAGCATGCTCAATGCTATTTTTTTAGCTGCTTCCTATTTTTCCACTAGTTGTCACTTAAGGAAAGTTAAAATAATTTTTCTTTATTATGAGTCTCATAAAAAATGATCACTGTTTATTTCATTGCTGGTTTATTTCCTTTTCTCTTCTCAGCTCTGGTTTTTTATACCTGTCTTGATTTTAGATTTAGTTTGTGGGAATTTATTTTGCTTTTCTATTTCCCAAAATTCAAAAGTGCTTTATACTTAAAAGAAATCAGATAGATCCTTCCAAGGTAAAAGATATTTATCTTGCCTAGGTAGCCTCATACTCAGACAAATAACATGTAATAAAAATAAATCCATATGGAGAAAAATGATGCTTATGAAATCGTAGGCATAAACATTGGGTAACGCTAAGCCTGTGTGCTGGCTCTAGGTAACAGATTTTTTAACTTACTTTGTTATTAATTATTTTGGGGCTTTTAACTGAGAACTGTGGTTCAGTTTAATGACACACAGGACTAGGCTCTCTTACTTTCCTTGATCCTGATCGTTCTGCTCTCCTTTCTCTTTCCCATTCTCCCCATAGGTTCCCTCACACCAGGACAAAATCTGCAGGTCTGTACTCTTTTGCTATGGAAAAATTCTTTTTCAAGAGCCCCTGGATGATATTTCCAGTCACTTTTTTGCCACGTCATTTTGGCTCTAGCTGCCAGAAGAAATTTGAAATGCATCATAGTCACTACTCAAACTGATAACATGTGAGAGGTCCAGAAGAAATTGTTTATAAAATTTCTGACACAGCATGCCTTGTAATGCTGCTCTGTGTCATGTTCCATAGTTTTATGTCCTAATCTGACATTATGAGATTACATAATGCATTCGATCTTTAAACAAGTATTCCTTTGAAATGTTTGACAGAGTTATGGCACTTCAGGTATTATTTCTTATTATGGACAGATAGGTCAAATCTGCAAACAATTTAATGGCCATACATCACTGCCCTTGTCAAATCAATCCTCCCAGCAAATGTGCTATCAGTGGTAGGAACATTTAGAAGCCTAATCCTTCAAGGTGCTAAACATACTGGTCCTCTTAACTCCAAGTGGAGCTGAAGGCTCTCAGGACCTCACTGGAGAAGGGCTCCAATTAGCCTACTTTTATAGTAATCCTGAACGCATGGACTTCCTGCACGTATATTAAGATTCAAACTGCCCTTCAGATTTACTTCATTGAAACCTGAGAAGAAGCTATGCAACCGTGGACTAAAATGGCTCCATATGCTTCTTGGCTCCAGTATGTGCTGAGGATTTCTTCTTTTCTTTCTCTCAGCTGAGAATGCTGCTCTCAGTTCTGCTGAGCCTCAGAGAAATGTGGTGTTCTCATTAATGCTCTAACCCTGATCCCAAATAAATTACCTCACGCCACCATTTAGCTTAGCAGCGGCAGGCAAATTGAAAGGATTTGAAGTGTCAAAAGGGGACCAAACTTGACCCCTGAATCCTAGGAAAGAAGTGTTTCCTTGTTTGAAGAGTTGGAGGAGAGAGCAGTGCCTGAAGTGCACACAGTCTCGTGGAGCAAACGTTGATATGATTAATCCTCAAACAGGGTGACCGAGGAAGACTTGACAAATCTGCTAGCTTCCTTTGTTGGAGCACTGACCTTGTGCATGTGTACATTAGCTGTAGTGCCATCTGTACAGGGAGACCATTGGTCTCTCAATTTATCTGGCTTGCTGTGTAGCTCAAGGGGACTTCCTCTGTGACTCATCCAAACAGACAAAAGTCCTAATGAAGGAAAGAAAGATTGCACTAAGAGCCACATGCTGGACCTGTAATATTTCCAGGGCACTTCTACTTTTTTGAAGGTATCATGGAAAGAGCAGCTTTCATTTCAGGGAACCATAATGCCTGCCATATTCCCGCTTCTCCCCAAAGCTGCCACTTTCATCCCTCCTCCCTGAAGACATATCACAGTATCTATCTTCTGATGGCCTGTGAAAGTCATAAGGCACTTTCACTCCCTCTCTGCATAGTGCCCAGGCCAGGAAAGCACACCAAGGGGACAGTCAACGCAAACGGCAGCAGATTTCACCAGACCCAACACACACGTCCTGGCCCCATCTCCCCACTGCTTAAACAACACCCTTTGGACATGTTTCTCTGCTAAACATTTCAGATATGCAATGCAGGGCTGAGGGAGAAGGAGGCAGGGTCATGACCATGAAGCCTGAGAGGGAATGCATGCGCCTGGGAGGCCATGGGTGGTGCAGTATGTTCCCTCAAGCCTCATGCAGGTGCACTGAATAAATCAGCCCCAGATTGCTTTAAAGTATGCACAAAATTTTTTGTAGCCAGGGGAGCGTGTATTAAGGGTGTCTGGGAATGAAAGGAGGGTCAGCACCGGCTCTGTATCATTATGAAAATTAGCAGTCTAAATCAAGGAGTATACTGTGACTACAGGGAGTCTCAGATGGTCTTAGAGCACCAGCTGAAAGAGGAAGATGATCAAAATGCAGCTCTGGAGTTGGACCTTGTTCTTAAGCCAGAGTTAATAGGAATAAGACCTCTGAATATGCTGACTGCAAATGATGATTTCTTTCTGACTCTGCAGAGCCCCACTGTGAAGAGCCCTGGAGCCATGACATATAAAAAAAGGGAAAAAAAGACTTTTAAATTGGCACAGAGAAAATAAATTCCATGTCCTAATGCTGACAGTTTAAATACGCAATTTTTTTTTCCAGAAGCCACTAAAATAAATGCTGTAAATTAATAGTTTTAAATATTTCTTCCCTGTAACATGGTGCCCCTGCTTGCTAGGAAGGCATTTGTGTTCATGGAAGAGCCAAATCAATATGCACTTATTCCAATATAAATATTCAAATATTCCAATATAAAAGTTCATTTTACAATAACAGATTACTGGCAAAGTAGCATTTAGCTGTAATGCCACACTGGTGTTGAGTAGTGTTGTCAAAGCTGATTTTACCATTTAGTGAGAATGAATCAGCACTAAGTGAATAATGGCAAAATACCTTTTGTAGCACATTACATTGATGTAATTCTTCCCTATTTACCTCTTTCTTCTGAAGTATTGTTCATTGTGTTTTCTTCTTGCTATTCCAGCTTATTACAGCAGTGTAAACTCCTCATATATTGACTGAGTCTGTGTACAAACATGCATGTACACACGTACTATCCTTAAGCTGATTTGGATAACTTTGGCTGATGAATAAGTATCTGAGGAGTGCTCTGTAAGTCTCAGTAAAGGCACACTATAAAAACAGAGAAAGTTTCTTATTAAATATTTCCTAATTTGTTAATAATTCTGGGATCTTTCAGGAAGTTCGTAAGAAGGGAAATTTCAGAAACGAGTGTAGTGAAATTAGAGCATTTTGATACTGTTTCTAATACACAGAAAGATATATCATCTTATTTCTGCTTTTCTCATATAGGTCTTGGCATGGTTAAAATGACCTCACATTCGTAATTATAAGACCGTGGATTGAATTGTTTATTGTTCTCTAAAATCTTAATCAGAACAGCTGGGATTTGCTGTGGCTCTAAATTATTTTCTTAATCAAATAAAAATGCTTAGCCATTTCTGATAACAAGTTGAGTGAAAAATAGGTTGGTTTGTTCCTGTTAAAATGTTGAAAAACTTTTCTGTGCATTCTCACAGGAAAGTTGTCAGGATACTCGTTCTGCTACTCTGTCTGTTCCTATTCTTGTGAAAAAATCTATCACACTCAGCAAAGCCTCCAATAAAAGCAAGGTAAAAAAAAAAACCCTCCACAGTAAACCAATAAAGAAATTCAGTTTGTATGAGCTTAGAGCTTCAGTAGTATTTAGTAATGCAATCTCTGCAGATGCCACTCCACTAGTCACTCACAGAGCCTGTGTCTTGGCAAAAGCATCATCTCTAGGATGCAAGTGAGCATCTCCTGCACAGTGGCCATGGGGCCCAGACCCTGTGGTGTAGCTGCATTTTATGCAAGCTATAATTATTTAGAAAAGTATATCTTTTAATAAAGAAATTTATTTGTTACAATAATTTGAGGATTTTTAATTTGTATTCTCAAAACTGAAGGACATGGTATCATACTGTTTATGGTTTAATCCTGTATAAATAGTACTCAAAGTTGTGTATATGTATCACCTTCAACTAGCAGAGCACTATAGTGTGTGAGTAACTTCATGGAAGTTAAAGGGAATTTTAAAAAGAGTACTTTGAATGTTTTGCCAAATATGAATAGATATCCAAGGAGTACCTCAGTCAAGTTTACTTGCATTCCCTTGAATATAAACAAAGAAGTTACTTTAAAGTTATACACAGAGATACCATTTCTGCAATTGCAATGATCCACAACAGCAAGATGTATCCCATGGGCTTGAGAAAAAGTTTGGCAGTTGAGATTCTCTGCATGTTACATGGTCGGACAGATTATCTAATGTTTTTGGCCATAGAAATCACTGAGTCCTAAGCCTATGACAACTATAAGTGAGAAACAATTTAGTAAGTAAATGCTTTTCCACTCACAAATAACCAGAAATACCACTTCACAGATATATTCCATAGAACTGAGCCCCATGATTAAACTTTATCTTTCCTTTTTCTTTGTATGATCTACTGTTTTAAATATTTAAATGACTGCTAACAGTTTAATATAGGTTATCTTGATCACACAGAAATATATGATTAAGTTCCTCAGAGTACTTGGCTGTATCAGCTCTCACGTACCCAGTTACAAAGGCTGTTGTCTGAACTCCTGAAAACAAGATCTCAATAAGGAGTTTCTTTTGTTGGCTAAGTAGCTGTGTTTCTTCCCAGGAAAATGTGGAAGTGCTTGTATACCCGAGGGAGAATTTCTTAAGAGATGCATGGCCAAGAAGTTTGCCTTCTAAATTTCCAGATAGTTGAAGCAAAGAAGGACCAACAGAGCTGCTGGCAGGAGGCGACCACTGGGGTCTCTAGTCCAGCCTCCTGCTCACATCAGGACTATTACCATCTGCAGATCAGGCCAGCCATGGCTTTGCATCATCAAGTATCAAGACCTCCAAAGATGAAGATTTGACAACCTCCCTGGATAACCTGCTCCGGTGCCACGCCACCTCCAGGGGCAACGTACTAGTGCTGGTATTCAGCAGTGTGCTCAGCTAGAGCTGAAGGCCCAAGGAGGTCACATCCAGGTGGCTTAACGGAGGTTTGTCATTTATTGACATCCAAATTGTCTACTGGCTCCCAAAGAGAAGCAGCAAATCGGAAACTAGGTCCAGGCTGGCTTGTCATTTTTGTTGCCTTAGTTTTGTCTTTTCTGAGACTTTCACTTACTAGTGGAGGTCTCCCAAAAGAAGAAGAGTTTGCCACAGAAGCAAACCTAGACACTGCAGTTGGAGTGGGGTGAGACTCATGAGTGTCGCATGTATTAGAGGGTCACACTGAAGTACCTCTACAGCTTGATCCAGCATCACCTGGTGAGAAATTATGTGAGCCACCTAGAGCAGATTCTAGTCTGAAGTTAATTCCATTTAGCTAGAAGTCTGTTGTGATCCTGAAGAGCTTAGCAACGTAAGCGTTACATTCAAATGTGATGTTGGAAGCAGGTTGTTGCTTGCAAGTTTGTTCCAGCCTGCAAGCCTGCTACAGCTTGTGAATTTCATTTTAGCTCTGGAACTTGCTCCAGTTTTGTAAGGTTACTGAAATCCTGAGAGAAGTCAGATTTCTTACATGCACCAAGAATAGCATGACAGTGTTTTCTTAAGAATTAAGCTCCCCCCAAAAATGTGTCCCCCAACATGAAGGGCTTGAACCAGGTTTCCCCACCTGTCAAACACATGCTGGGCCATTGCACTGTGATAGCAATTACTCCCCGCCCCTTTCCTCACAGCAGCTCCAGCTTAGTTACAAGGATTTAATTAGTGAGTTTTTCCCAGCCCCAGAAACCAGGAGACTCAAAGAAGACGAGGAGCCAAAGTTGCTTGGTGCTGTGGTTTATACTATGCCCTGCTTTGCTTTGTCTCTGCTGCCCACATTGTCAATAAAACAAAAAAACTGTTCTAAAAGTTAGAGCAGCGTTGGTTTGACTAACAGCCTGCTCCTTGCAAAGTATTTGTATTTAAGCTTATTGAACATTCATTATGTATCAGACACTCAGCCTTGTAAAATTGATCCAGGAAAGGCTTGCAGCATCAGCCACAGTCCTGCCTTGCTGGTTGTGTGTCGAGGAGTGTGTTGCTTTTGCTTCCACACTCAAGCAGATAGTGCAGCAAAAGCTTTCTGAAGCAGCCTACCAGCAAGGGCACAATAATAGCTCTTTTCCTGACCATTAATTCAGACATCATGCAATCAGTCAAATGAATCTGTCCTTCTTTGTGGCTCTTGTGGAGATTGCTGTCCTCTCAGCTCCAATGAAAGGGACCCCGACTCGGTAGCCTGTCTCTTCCTTTAATTAGAGCCAGTGATAACCCACGGAGGGGCTCATTTTGCCAACAGCCATATATCACACGGCCATCGCTGCCTGGGACCAACAGATTGCTGCCTATAAACAGAGCACTTTTGATATGAAGACAGCGAGCATGGGAAAACCTCGTGAGACCACATGTATAGCTCTTGTAGCCCTCCTCTCTGAGGCTGTCCCACACAGCCTGGCTGGGTTTTCATGTGATTCCCCAGGTTTAATTTTGATCCCATGTCAGAGCTGAAAGTGGCACATCAGCCTTGAAAGAGCCCTTTGAAAATGCCTGTATAGGCAGTCTCGTCTCAGCACCAAGCTTAACTGCTCCAGAGCAATGTGCATTTTAAGGAGAAACAGCTTTGGCAGTCCATCAACTTTCCTCTGTTTGTTGCTGCTGCATATTTTATGTCACCACCATATTACAAAATGAATACTCCATATTACAAAATTAATATTGGAATATTTCCTCTGCATTTTATGGACTTTATTGGTGCTTTGTTTTCACATGATTGTCTTACTTTCGCCTCTAGAGAATTAATAGTATTATTATCAAGGGCAAACAAGCCTGGAATTAATCTGATTTAATGTTTAATTATTACTTATGATGTTTTTTAGATTACATACCAGCGTTGTAGAATTCTGTTTTACAGGCTAGAACAGAGAGATGCACAGTAAACTGGGACACTGGGATTACTCTGAGACCTCATCAGTGAGGTGTTTCAGCAGTAGCATCAGCCATTGCATGTTGTGAGGTTTAGTTTAAATTGCCATTGCTCTAATCAAGGGAGCAGGCACAACACTTGGACAGGAAGCTGAAAAAATAATAAAAATTTTAAAGCTGAGCTGAGAGCACCCACCTGGATAATTTCAAACTGAGCACAGCTCAGGCCTCCCAGCCTTCGTCTTTGGCAGCAGCTGTTGTCTGGAAGATTGTGCCGAGAAACTGCTATGAAAAGGAATAAAAAAGGAGCTGAAAGAAGATTACTGCACATGTGTTTAGTATCATCTACGTAAAGGCAATGGAGTATTTCTGTGGCTTCTTTTGAAAGCTGACAGGGTTGGATTTCCCCCTGAGTGTACCTGGCTGCCTTGCCTGCAGAAATCCTGAGCAATGCAGATGAAATTCTGGCCTCTCTGAAGTTCAGGGATAAACTGCAGTTGGCATCAATGAGAGGGAGGGGGTGAGACTCCAGTTTTCCCCTAGTCTTTACTTTCTGCCTGCCCTGGGAGCGAGGGCATGGATCTGGCTGTGTCAAAAAGTCCCCTTGGCAGGGGGCACCCGCGCGAGCTGGACAGCTGCAGCCCTGCCGCCTGCCTCGCTCTGCAGCGGCGAATTGAAGAAAAGAACGTGCTGAGGAGCCCTGCGTCAGCGAGACGGAGCCAGTGTGGCACACGGCAGTGCTGAGGTCTGCTTTGAACGCTGAGGATGACCTGAAGAGGTTCGGTGCAGGCCTGTGAGCAATCCCTTCCTAGGAGGGCAGTGGCAGTGCACAAGCTAAATAGGACTGTGTTGATGGTGTAGGGCTCGGCAGTAGGGGAGTGGACACATGACAATCTTTTGAGATCATTTCCAGGCTTCTTAACTTGTGCATGCAGTGGAACCCTGATGCTCAGCACTGTGGGGGCATCAAAATCAATAGCAGGGCAGCACCGTTCCGTTAAAGACGGGCTTGCAGGCCCTGGGGTAGTGCTGTCCTCAGCGGGGTTAAGTTGTCTCCGTTGTTCCAGAGTGGGGAGGGAGCTGAAGCTGCATCCTCAGGTCTAGCAGGGTTGGAAATACTCAATTTCTACTCCCTTTGCTCAGAAGAAAAAATTACTTTTATATTTCTCTTTTTCTCTTCTTCATTTTTGGGGTATTTTTAAACTTGAAGAGTGATGATAATAGTGGAGCTGAAGGGTGACTAAACATTGGATGCAAGTCATTTAATTTGAAATAGAGCTTATAACCTCCCGGCAAGTTCCAGACAAATTGTTCCTAAAAACTCCTCAGTAAACATTGCTTATTGTTGTTCACATTTGAAATTTAGTTTACATAAATATTTAGGGGTAGTGCTAAATAATTACATGGCAGGATAATCTGTTCTTCTTACATATGGTTATAATAATTTTAAAAATCTATCCATGGAGTAGTTCAGGAACAACTATTCTTCAGCAGCTATTTTGGGTCAACTCAATGCATAGTCTATTAGAGGTATTACTCCTGCTGCAGAATAATGAATCATATTTGCAGTCAGGAAGTCACTTGTGTAATTGTCACTAAATATAACGAATACAGGGCTATTTAAAGGATTTGGGGATTGTCTGATGTTCTTGAAGATGCTGTTTCTCTGGAGAGGAAGGGTAGAAGCCCCTTATTCCAGCTACTCTCAGTGGTTTAATATGGAAGAAAGGGAGCTATCAGGATTTGTGCAATGGGATATTGTCATGCTTTGCAATTTCTATATAAAGTTAAAAGGGGGCTGCTTAATTTGGAAAAGTGACTTGGGTATAAAAGTATAGCAGAATTCCTCTGCATATTAAAGCCTAGCTTATCAGTTGTAAAACCATTCCCTTTGATTATTTATTCTGACTCCTGTGTTAACACAGGACTAAACCCCATATTGCAAATCAAAGCAGAGACTCTGAAAATGCTCTGATTGTTGCAGACAAATTCCCTGGTGCTTCATTTGACAAAAAGATGGATTAGAACAAACTCCAGAGTGTTATTATTACCACCTACATGAAAGATTGTTTCTTTTATTTGTATTAATTACTGATTAGTGCTTTCTGTATCTTCAGCTCTTTCAGATGTTTTGAATGAGATGTATTGCTTTCCATAGTTTCTTATCTAAAGGGAACCCTGACAGAAAACTGGTATCAGCCACCATGCCCAAGAAAGTCATTGACGTGCTCAGACGCTGTACTTCAGGGAAAACCCTGGGAGAGATTCTTGGAGAGGTAAAAATAAGTTCACAGATAATACTGCAGACAGCTCATTTTCCACCCGACAATAATGTCGTGAGTAAATATGCTCTTTTAAATTGGAGTGCAGAAGGAAAAAGGGGCTGAGTGCGTGGGGCTCCTTGGGCATCTGGTGGTTGGGGAGCAGCCCAGAGCTTGCAGTGGTCCCGGCTGTGGGAGGAGAGCAGGGCAGCCCCTCGCTGGATGGGTGTCCCACCTGGCAGAGCTGCCTCAACAGCTTCTCCGAGCAAGCTGGCATTGCTGGCATCACCTGCCTGTGGTAATGCTCAGGGGCTTTTATTTCTTTGGAAAGAAACACAACGGAGTGGCTCCTACCCCAGTGAATTTGCATGCTAACTGGGACAGAGGAGGGTGGAAGATGTCCTAGCCGAAGGCTTCCTGGACAGTGTGGCTTCTTACTGCCCAGTCAAACATCACGGGTCAGACAACAACCCTCGGGCTTGCAGCTGATAATACGGCTCTCAGTTGTTACAGCCTGATCGTTGCAACGATCTCAGCTGGGAGGGCCTTCTCATACAAATCTTCTTGGTCTCACCATTCAGGATGAGCAAATGCCTTTTCTCTGCCTGGGAAAAGGCACTAGAAGAGGCAGCAATTGCATAGGTAGGTGGAGGAGGTTGTGCTTAAGAACCTTAAAATGTTACTGAACCCTCGTTTAGCCTGTGGAGATCTCAAAATGGAAAAATCCAAGGCAGGTTGCCAAGAGTTAGGACTTCACTTCAGCGTCCTATCTGAGAATAAAAAAAGAGGCTTCCTGAGGTTCAGGGGTCTGGCTTTCATACCTTTTGTGCATAAAAATGATCACAACACCTTGGATGCAAGGAAGCGGGGCAGTTATTTAAGGTATCAATTAACATGACACCAATATTTTGTCAGGTGACTGCATGAAATTCAGTGGTGAGCCTTTCATGGCCTGGGCTTTGTTAAAAAGGGTAGTATTAAAATAGCCTGTTGTACGTCATCAGCTGATCTGTCATTTTCCATAATTCATGAGCACTGGGGCAAGATTAGACAATGGAGTCTTGGGTGAGAATTCATTAATTTCCTCCATGTTTTTAGAAATGTCAGAGGTGTAAAGCTGAGAATAATAAAAGTCAAACTCCTTAGATATATCTACTGTGCTAGGAAGAATATTACTCTGAGCATCTCTGACAGTATACAGCGTCTTAGTGTGCATGTGTCTTTAATTGGTATGCAAGGAGTTTATCTGCTTTACTGCCTGCACTTATCAGAAAAGATATAAAATGGGATGGTGATAATGGCTGCCTTCAAAGAAAAAGATATGTTCTTTCAAGGGTGTAAGTGCAATAAATCTTTCTAGTTTAAGGGCTCACTGGAAGCAGAAAGATTCTGTTCTGCTGACAACTGAATATGGGGAACTTTCCCAGGGGAAAACAAATCATGTTTCTCTATTCAAAATATAGTAAAAAGTCACTGAAACCTGATACTCCAGAATGTATATTACAGTATTTCCTACTGACTCCTTTACCAATTAAAACACTTACATACTAATACATTTCTCAAACAGTTAATATAAGGTATCTGGCACTGAATACACCTGTGAATGACTCCCACACTTATCTGCGGTTCAAATTTTTTAAAAAAAAGAGACTAAAAATAAGCAGTCAACTTTAGGTCTTTATTAAACTATACCACAGGAATTAATTTGCCTGGAATAAAAGAGACAATGCTGAGTTCATTGCTATTCCAGAACCATTCTGCATGTCTATGGAAAGCAGAGTTAATACTACAGGCACCTACCGGGTCTTGAAAGGGTCTTTTGTGAGTTGAAAAGAAATCAGTATATTTACTTCAGAAAAAACCCACATTATACATAAGAATCAAATGTTGTGCCTGACTGTTATGGAGAAACAAAACAGACAAGGGTGTTTTAAACTGATCTGTCAGTATGGTACTTTCCAGTGCTCACTTTATTCATGCAGCCAGCACCTGATGTTAGCATGAATTTAAATAATTCCTCTTGCCTTGAATAATGACCACGAAAGTTGAGTAATGGTATCTAGGAAATATCCTAACTTTTGAGGAGCTGCCTCTTATCTAGGACTGTTTGTTTGCTCCTCATCTCCTCCCGCCCCTAATTGCAGGGAGGTGCTCAGCACAACATATGACTAAACATAATACAATTTGATTTGTGTTGCAGTGTTCTCCAAAGAACAAATCTGTAAAATTACATGTGAAAGCTTAACACAATGATATAAAATGGCAGTGGCACGGTTCATATCTTAAACTGACAGACTGATGGTGATTATTGCAAGGACAATGCCCTGCATATGTCAAACGATTTGCAAATAAATTATGTCACCTTATCCTCCATTATTGTTTTTGCAGAGGACATAAACTGTGTCACTAATATTAAACTGTCAGCAAAAAAAGCCTACCTCAGCTTTTTCCTAGCTGAGAATGCAAAGACATCTGCGCAGAGACAAACATGCATATGGCCATCATTTGTCCAACATCTTACACATTGTGAAGGTTTTTTACTTGAAATGCCAACCTATGTGGCAGATGATGTATGTGTTTCTTCAGTCCTGTGATTACCAGCACAGAGCTGCTCTGCAGTGCTCTTCACCTCATCAGTTCCACAAGCTGCACTCCAAGGTGTGTGAAACATTTGCAGGGAGATGGCATCTGACATGCAGCAAGGCAAAAGCATTCTGGTGTGAATATTTGACTCCAGATTTTGTTCAAATCAGGGTCAGATTCTGACCTGGAGAAATTAGTGTGGGTAGAGATTTAGCACTACAAAATAGCAATTTGAAAACTGGAATGAATATATTTTAAAGATGGGGAAGCAGAGGAAAGTGGTGCCGTCTCCTGGGTGACTCCCAAGGGCCTGTAAAGGAGAGGGGAAGGAGGAAGGCTTTATAAGTGACCCGGGCTTTATTCTATTGGAAATAAGCAGAGGACAAGGCAATCTTAGTCATTTCTATTTGTTAGGTTGCATCATCTCAACTGCTGGGTTCTTTGTTTAGGTTTTGATGGTTCATTTATTACTACCAAGAAATGCCTTTGAAGGGTGATTTTCAATTGTGGTTAAAAAAGCAGCAAAGAGTGCAGTGCAGTGGTTGGAGCGTGGAGCTGGGAAACCAGCCTCCAGCCTCCTGCTCTAGATTTTGCCCTGCTCACATTTGGGACAAATTACTTGCAACTGCTGTGGTTTAACTTACTCTTCTGTCAGGCAGGTTTTTCTGTCTGACTCATCCACTTGGATAAGTTTGCCAAGTATTTCATAACCTTTGGCTAGAAATCACTCCTTTGATTGCAGATCAGTGATGTTTCAAATGGGATGCATCAAACAACTTCTGTTGGCTTTGGTGCAAGAGATGGCTCCAATTCACTGCAGTGAGGAGGACAATATGCTGAGAAACTCACTGAGCTGATTTAAGGATTGAAAGGGAACTCTATTCTCTTATTGCTACCAGTTTTTCCTCTTTTGGAAGCCTCATTTAAGTGTTTTGCACTTTTAACCCCCTCAGGAGTGAGGAATCTGCTCCTTGCCCTTCCAAGCTTTTCTCAGCCTGCTTTCAGTAAATCACACTTTATTACTACATTGATAATTTTTTAGTACTATAATACAAAAATGCCAACGAATTTTGAGACAACAGCATTATCAAAATGAGTTTAAATCTTACTTTCCATTTTTCCAACATTGAATTTTGTGAAACTTAAAAAAATAATTAATTACCTTGTTATTGGAATTGCTTGTGATTAGTCAGTTAGAAAAGCACATTTTAGGCATCATAGCTTATGGAAACACAATGTGTTTCCTGTGGCAGTAGCATTTGGACTCACTATAGATACATGGAGCAGAAGGTGGTAGGCTTGCAGGATGTTTCTCTCTGCCTAAACAAATCCTAGAAAGCATTCTGGTTTCTCTATTCACACTAAAGTGATTTTACTGGCACAAGAAATCTCTTTCAAAGCGGAGGGAGGAATGCAGTCCGCAGGCGTGAAAACCTTTCCCAAGGGTGAGCCCCTTCCTTTTCCTAGTGCAGGAAGACACTGAAGCGGCAGCAAAGGCAGGGAGATCACGAAAGGGTGTCAGGGAGAAGGGGCAGCAGGACGCGCCTCAGGAAGATGCACTGAACCAAATGAAAGTGCCTCCATAGAAACAGGCCTGCAGGAGCTGTCCTGTGTGTGTCAAAAGCATTTCCATCAGATGACGGGCAGCGGTTTCCACAGCAGTGTTTTTAGGCTTTGCTACAAGTGTGTTTTGGCATAACAGCAAGACCTTTGCACTAGCGCTTGCATGTAACACACAAGTCAGAGTCAGGTCTGTGATCTTTACACACACATGCAGAAATCTACCTGCCTTTTACAAAAATGTTATAACCTACAACAAAATACGCTGGAGAGAAGTTTATTTAAGTAGATAAAAGCACACCCTTCCCATAATGCCCCCAAACTACTGATCTTCATCAACTGGTTCCTTAAACATGCCACAACACAGACTTAAAGCTGCAAATGAAAGAGATCTTGGAGATAGTCAGTAATCTCAGCTATATAATTCTTGGCTAGGAGGCATCGTAGATCAAGATGCTACGCACTTCTGAGGGAAGGAGCTGACAAAAACTGCAAAGGAATTTTAGAAAGAAGTTTACCAGATTCAAGCTAGAAACAGCAGTGGACCTAAAGGGAAGTTTTTATTGTCTTGACAAGAAAGGAAAGTGAGCAGCTCTTAATCTAACAGTCCAAGTGATAACATCTGAGAGATGAAGGATAATTTTCACAAGATAATCTCAGGCAATAATCCTGTGCATCAGTGACAAAACTGCAGTGAGAGAATGGTGTGACCAGCAACAGATAGCTTCAAAGTCGAGAAAACCAGGCCAGAATTTTACTTTGGAGCTAAAAGTAGAGAAAGAAGAGATGTCACCAGACATGAGAGGATGACAGAGACAACCTGAGATGTATGACTAGGGAGGCGCACTTGCTGCTGGCAAATCTTTGCCAGGAAGAAGTGGTAGAAAGTGTAAATTCATGCTGAGAGAAGACAAACCTGGAGAGGAAGATGCTCTGGGGGCTGGGTCATGCCATAGTTTGACCAGACCAGCTGGGTGATGGCCGGTCTTCTTCCCCTGCTCTACAGAATTTGTCATGGCTAAGCTGCACTGGTTCCTCCCCACAGCCCCTGCAACAAGGTTCATTCAGATACCCTCCGATGGCTGCCTGCTTAGCCTAGGAAGATAGACTGCTGTTTGCAACAAGCCCTTTGCTGCTGCTTTTATATTCTATGAACGATCACCCTTTTCATTCTTGTTTCAAATCATTGTCACTGAACTGAGGTCACAAACCCTGGAAGACGGATGATCTGAGCAGTGCTTATAGGGAAGGCGACCATCATGCCCTACATCTTCAAGATCTCCAATTTTCTTCTTAAATGCAGAATAAACTTTTAGGTTAAAAAAAAAAAAACTCTAGATGAGAGAGTATTTATGTGACATAAAGCTTGCTTACAAAAATGTCTTTATTGACAAACTGGCTTACTGTCAGCATTAAGCCAAACAGGAGAGGCATGAGTTCATGTTGACCTCATGTCAGCTCACTATTCCAAGTCAGCCTCTGGGCACAGTGGCTTGGTGGACAGGAGTTACTTTGGCTGCCACAGATGTCAGCAGGGGCAGTTCATCTGTGTCAACAGTGGGAAGTTCTTCACCTCAACTAGTACCAAACTTGAAGTCTGCAGCAATAGATGAGAATGGTTGATGCTCTCTATGGAAAAAGCCTGTGCCTTCTTTCAAGCAAATGAATTAGTTGGAGCCAAAAAGGGTCTCTCAAACTCTCACTGTTTATATTTGTAAGCCTCAGCAAGCAAACAAAATTGCAACCAAATTTTCTGCTTGCTTTCAGTGCTGGCACTTCTTTCCCGGGCTGAGTTCTTTGACCATACTCAAGGCTAACAGTCAGGTTTTACATCTCATGTAGGAAGCCACAAAATAGCATCTCTGTGGGCATTGCTATGCTCTCAGCTCTCCATAGTGGAGAAGGATGTGGTATGTCCCAGTGACTTTGGTGGCTTAGGGTTGTAACAGCACACACAGACCTCATTTCAACGTAACCACTTCGGTATAGGCCAGCCCTTTTTGTATTTACATATGAAATACTTATGATCAGGCGGCTGCAATTTCTGGGCTCTTAATCCTGTAGGTGACTAATGGTCCCAGTATGGATACAGTTACCTGGGTGCAAACTTAATTCTATTGATGTCGCTGATTGTGTTTCCTGCAGCCCTATTATTGCCTTCACATAATGGTGTTTTGCCAGGTTGGTAACTGTTCCTATGGCAAAACCTTCCAGCCTAGACAAGCCCTAGAAGGTTAAAGTCATTTCAGTGTTTCTTCGGAGGCGATTACACAATGGGCCTTCAGCTCCCTGCCAAATGCTACTTTTTTAGAAAGTGGCGCTGGGGGCGCGAGCCAAGTATTGCAAACCTCTGATGCAGATGAGTGCATGTCAGCAGTTAGTGAATGACAGAAGAGAGATCAGCCAGGAAAGTTTCAAACTACATCAGGGTATAGCCTGACTTCGCTAATGCTTTCTACTTCCAACTCCTACTTTTATCCTAAGATCAGATAACAAGTAGCACTTTTTCTTTGTAACAATTCATTAATCAGAGAAATGATCCTTGCTAGTGTTTAGATGTTTTACTTAATTTGGTACCTCTGGCCTGCTGCCCCAGTAGTGCCAAAATTATTATTTCTCACCCAGCAGGTGATAAATAACAACTTCAGTCATGATTAATACCATGAATTTCTCAACCTGACTAATGCAAAAAACTTCAAACCTGCAGAACAAGTGGGTGCTAATTGTTGTGAGAGCCATTGGAGCTGCACTCTGCTTGCAAAGAAAGCAAGCCACAGGAAATGAAGCGTTTTCTAGCAGCACAGCTGATCCTAAGAGGCATCATTAAGTGCAGCTCAGCAGCATTCTCCATGTGCAGGTCTGTGCTGGGCTCTTTTTTTCCACAACACTGAGCTTTAAGTACATTTGAGAAGCAGGAGATTGCCAGGTTATTTTTCTTTCCTTGGGGAGAAGGAGGGGAAATAAAAGGCAGAGAAAATAGCAGATTAATATCTCATTAACACCACTCAATACTATAATTTTTACTAACTGATATGCGAATAGTGATAGATCCTAGCAAAAGCTGCTACCAGCGAAGCTCCTTCACATGTCCGTCTTGAAATCTCATCACAACATCATAAAATGTAGCATCGGAGACTCCCCAGTCAAGGAGCGCTTTCTTCAGAGAGGGACAGGAAAGCCAGGGGCTCAGGAAGGGCTGTCAGCTGGAAACAATGCTCCAATACTATAAATTAGCCTGTGGCTGAAATCCTGGCCACTTTCAAGTCACAAGCTGGTTTGCCACAGCCTGTGGTGGAGCAGGATGCTTGCTCCATTTTCCATGCTGTACACACAGTGCCGCAGGGTACATGGGATCCACGGTTTAGCTATGCATACGATGCTGTGCTTGTCAGGTGAACAAGATCTCCACAATGTCTGGAATTGGCACCATGTGTTTTTGATAGGAAGAGACATCAAAATCCAGCAAGGACACAACCAGGTAACTGTGCTGAGCAGGGCCTATGCTGAGCAAGATTAGTCCTTTCCACATACCCAAAGAAGCGTCTTGGGAACGGAGGAGCAGTCCTGTTTTCACCAGGACTCTCCCAATCATTTTAGCTCCATCAGGCAAGGAAAGCATCTGCTACTTTCCAACTAGCATTTAGTTCAACTTGAGCATCTCCGTATGAACCTATTAATTTGTGGAACAAAAAGGCTATGAGAAGCAAACCACCATGGGCAAGTGATTTATACATTGTTCAGACTCAGTAATGTCTATTCACTTGTAGTTATGAGTGCTTTTATGACTTTGTGTACTGTTTTGGTTGAGTGCCTCCTACAGTTCCTGGTGGGGCATATTCAGAGGATATACGTTAAGCCGTGGTGCAGCTGCTCCTGACATTCTTTCTGTTAGAAATCTAATTTTTGTCTTAATTTTGGGAAACTTCAGAAGTTCCAGCTGTCTGCTTTCTTCACCCAAAATAGCGTCTGGGAGCTTGGGATTTTTGAGCTTGAAAAGCTAGGAAAGAAAATCATCATCCACACTGTCCTGCTACATGAAACAGACCATAGGCCTTCCTGGCCTGATTCCTGCCTCTGGTGCATCAGTTGCGCTTCAGTCATGAGAGATCTTCCAGAAAAACACACAACGCAAGAGTAAAATTCTCACAGACTGCACCTGTACAGCCCTGTCTACTAGAGGGCCACTCAGACTGATAGAAAGCCCTCTTTACTTGGCCTGGATAAGGCAGGTTGGTTGACTTGCTCAACTTCCTTGCTTTAAAGGTTATTGGGTTTGGATTGGTTTTGGCTGGTTTTTTCCACCCTTAACTGGCTCTATTGCTGGTCTTGTTTCAGCTTTTCATTTTTTTTCTTGAACTGTCCATGGCATTTCAGGAGCAATCAGTATCAGTGTCCTTTAGAGGACTGCAGCTTCCCAGAGTTATAGCATGGCTTATGAGCTTCAGTCCTCAGTGCTCAGCTCAGTCTGCTCTGTAGCTCTAGCCATGCTAGAAATGTCATTTTAAAAAATTATAATGGTTTCTTGTATTTATGAAGTACAAAGTATGTCCTTTGCCTAGGACTTTAATAGCTATTTTCAACACTGGTAGCAAAGCCAAGATTTTCCTTGTAGTTTTAAGTTTATATATTGCCTAGAATGAGGTGCAGCCTGAACTACAAACCTGCCCTGTGGCAAACATGCCATATAGAAAGTATGCTCTTCAGTCAAGGAAGTAAGGAATGGTTTTTCCCATTTTAAATTTCGTTTTACTAATTAAGTTATCAAAGTTAAACTTTCAGAAACTCTTTAGTTTAGCTTCCAGAGCTCAGTCTCTGCTTGTCCTCTCACTTCCAATATTGAAAACTCTGTGTAATTTGCCTCTCTCTGTATCCTTAAGTGCAGTCTGAGTAGCTCAGGTGGATTTACACAAACTTTGTAACAGATCAGTATCTTTTGCCAAACCACTTCCACAGCATTTGAGTATATTTTCTAGATCAGACATTCAAAGTGGCTTAATGCATATGGCTACCTCAGTGGTTTGGGGTTTTTTATCCTCTGAACTTATGCTATATTTTAACCACACAAAACTTGCAATAACTAGCTATTCAGCATCCAAAGTGGTGTACTACCAGTGCTTGCTCTACCTCAAGGAAACCTTGCCAAAATATAAAAACATGGTTTAATTTAATGCTGTTTCAAAGCAATTGCTGAAATTTGGTTACAAGGTGGCTAACAGCCACTGTAGCCTTGAAAGAGGAGGAATACATGCCCACTTGCACATTTTCAGACTGCACATAAGTTAAAGCCTGTGCATAGGTGGGTTTGGAAATCTGTTAAGTAAATTACTCCTGTAGTTCAGTCTACTGGTGGCAGAACTGCCAAAACCACAGAAGCTAGGTTAAAATCTTTACTCATGAATGGTGCTCTGTAAATAGCAGGAGGTAAAAGGCAAGTTTAATTGCTCTTTTCACACAGGATTTCCCCATCACCGTGGCACTGCTAGCTTTAGAGACTACTGGAGAGTGTTTTTTCTCTCAAAGTACTGTGTATCATAGTATTCTCTCCAAACTAAGAAAAAAAAACCACAACAAGTTCTTCTCCAGTTTTTCCAGAAGTTGCGTTAATGCAGAAAAGCAAGTTCAAAAGAAGTATTTGGGTTCTTAGCTACTGACCGCTTTGGTAGCGGAAATTGTCACTAAGCAGTCAAGAATTGATGGGGTTTAGTTTGAAAAGGTAACCAACATACATGTGTGAAAGTTTAAGACTGAAATGCAGGACAAGAGCAATTTTCCTCTCCTGGCAAAGAGTGATTTGATAAAAGGCCAAGACCCCCTTATACATTGAAACTTATGTGGATTTGACTACAGTAGACTTGTGTATCAAAAAGCAGGCAGTAAGAATTCAGCTCCATTTTCCAGTCAAGCTCACAAGAGTGGTCCCCTGCAGCAGGAATGAGTATTAAAACTGGGGAATCATAGAAAGAAAAAAAAATGTAAATCCAAAAACCAAAGGTGAACAAGAAATAAAAGCAAAGGCAGGACACACACAAGTAGTAATGACAGCCAAGAGCTACTTTGACACAAGATAAGAACTGACTGAATAAAATCATATCACTTGCGTGCTGCAGAGCTCCAAGACATTTTTGTCACCCAATTTCTGAATGAATTTTGGCTGGGGCAGGCAAACCTAAGAACTCTAATGAGTCTTTTCATTCTCAGCTTAATAATTCTAACTAGTTTACCATACAACTGTCTTCCAGTTATCCTGCCAACAGGATCCCACTTGTTAACTATGTAGACATTAATTACATAGACATAAAGCTTAGTAAGAAAAGCATTTTAAAAGATCAGAGAGAAACTTTTTAAAGTATTTTATTTTTTTTTATACAGATACAATATTTTTCCAAGGTCACTTTAGAGTAAGTGGTGTACGGGTTATTAAAATGGAAGTGCCCATGCAGTTGTTTCAGGTTAAATGTGCACAGTATATTCTACAACACAAAAACTGCATTTAGAGTTTTTTCTTGCTCCAGAATGATTTGGCAGCTTCAAAAAGCTAATACATGTCTCCATCCTCAAAATCAATTCACTGAACAACAAAACCCAAAACTGAAATGCAATCCACCCCAACCACCAAACAACACGCTCATCTCAGTAAGGACCTCTTAGCAGATCGGGCTGCAACAGTTGTAGAGCTGTCTTTATCATGACCTTCAAAGTACTGCTGCTCTATTCGCCGACAAAAGGCTGTGAGATTACTGTAGTTTTTCACTTTTTCAGATAGTTCATCAGTGGTTAGTTGAGTAGTAAGGATTGTGAACAGATGTCCAAATACCAGAGCATCTAATTCAGTTGGTCTGTAAAAACAGAAAAAAAGAACAGGTATTTTAGAAGGCAAATCCTGATCAAGAAAAACCCTGCTGTTGTGAATAACTTTTAGATAGCCATGCAGTCTAAGAACTGGGAAGACATCAGGCAACACTGAACTTACCAAATGCATGAGAACTGTTTAAAGAGTATATAAGCATACTGCTAGTTCTCAGTATGGCATCTTTCTTTGCCTTTGGTAGCTTGGAAATGTGGAAATAACACTTCTTAGATCAGGCGGAGTTACTGATCCAATATCAAACCATGCTCCACCTTTTAGTTCTGTAACAAGGGCAAATGCTTATCAGGTCTTTTAGGGGGTTTTCTTTTTCCTCTACAGATGTATACAAAAAAACGCCAGCTATTATCTCACAAAGAAAAAAAAAAATAAGGGGGGGAACATAAAACCCCTATTCCCTTTTTTGTGCTTTTCAATAGTCAGAAACTATTCAACCAATAAGAAAAGGAGCTCCAGGATGACAGCAGCTGGAAACATCTTTTTGAAAGGGGACTAAAGGGGACTACACAGAAGAAAATGGGTACTTTGGGAAACAGTGGTCTATTGAATGTTTTCAGTCCTACCTTATTTTAGGTACAAGCCTTCTGAATTGTCATCTTGGACCTTTGTATGTAAGTAGCCCATGTGCAAATAATTTTTTTTTTCAAATACATTAATAACTTAATAGTCCTTTACTCATGTTCAAGCATGAGGGTTTTCTAACAGATTTTTTTTTTGCCTTTATTTGTGGATCACTAAGAACTCTCCAGTGGAGATGTGGACCCTCGTATAACAAACTTAAATCTGTCAGCAACAGGCTGCTTTTCTTATTTACCTCCTACAGGCTCCCAGAAGTCACAGACTGAAAAATACTGGACTAAGAACACATACTTTCACAGTAATATTTCAGAGCTAAAAACTTTAAAGGTTGAAACTGTACAAAGAAAGCCTGGTTAACAAACAACAAAAGCAAAATCCCCAAGCTGCAATTCTTTACAAATATAGAAAGAAAATTTAGGAGATACTATGTTTAAGAACAATTTGAGAAGATGCAATTCAAACTTGTCTTCTATAAAGCATATTTCTGTATCCACTCAATTTACACTACTTGCCTAGTCTCAACTTGGCAAAGACACACGCAGGAAAGTAACCAAGATCACATGCTGCCTTTTGAAGATGTCTCCCTCTCCAAATGTAGCTAACTCAAGTCCAGACCTGAGCATTTCTAGTCTGATCTATGCACAGGAGATACAAGGGAGCTAATGTGATGTTATTCAAATCCATAACATTTCAAAAATATTGAATTATTATAGGGAAAAAAAAGAAAAAAGCATTTTGCAATTGGAAGAAACTGGTGAAAACAGAGGACATCCCATGAAGACCAGATTGTTCCTTTTTTCTCCCCTACAAATGTGAATCCTAGTTCTCACTTTACAACTGATCCTTTGTTGATACAAGGCTAGCTTCTCCCCCAGTTCTTAAAACTCACAGGCACCCTCATGCTACTTCTGTTCATTCAGAACTGCCCCTGGTGTTAAGAAGGGCAAGACAAGCTGTCCTGGTCAGGACAGCAAAACATACATTCACTCCCTTCTACCTCATAGAGAATGTTACCCAAGAAATACAAGTAAAGCTTTAAATGTATCATTTTTAATAAGAAACTAACTGTATAAAGGTGTACATGTAAGGTGCTTATGTAAGTTGTGGTAGACTCTGTAGAGAAAACAAGCAGGAATAAAACTAAATCACAAATAGAAAAAACAACCAATGGAAATTTACAGAAACTTTCCTTTTAAACCCTTTAATTACTTATTTCTGAAATTTCATGTTTATATTCCAGTCACACATTTCTATTTCTACAACTAATCATGTAGCATTAAAATAAAACAAGAGTTTTCCATATATAAATATATGTGGATACATATCTATATCTCACATTCCTGGATATAATATTTCAGTAAAGTGTAACTTACTGCTTATTGAAGAAATATGGTTGTGTTCCTAATCTCTGGGAGAGAGCCTGACAACACTGATCTACATCTTCAAGCACCTATCAAAGCACACAAGAGATAAAAGATTCATATTGTCAGGAAATACCAACATTGCAAAAAATAGCCTCCTTACTCTATTTGCACTGACAGTGGGAACGAGGAACATAGTTGGAACATGAAAAGCTGTTAAAGTCAGTCAAACCTACACAGTAGACAGGTAGCTAAGTGTTAGTTAATCTAACATTTGATGTAAGGCAATTCTGATTAAGTGCTTCCCATAACGTTTATAACTTAGCTTAATGAAAGGTACTAACTTGTACCTCAAAACTGACTCCTTTTTTTTTTTTTTTTTTTCAGACCTCTGACAAAGGAAGCCTTGCAAAGCTTGCCTATTAACGCCATACAAGAAGTGGGGGCTGTGACTTACAACCTATTTTCAGGACTACGGCCTAAACTAACATCACCAGAGATGTACACTCATGGTAAAACATCCTTCCTCCCACCCCATCAGGTTGCACATAATTTAAGATTTATTGCTGCTGAAGGCAAATACCTGACTCCAGATAATATTTTAAGTACGGAATATATTTTTTACTACATCTGTTCCAAAAAAGTGTTAATCTCCAAGGCCTTTTAAAAAAAAAAAAAAAGAAAAAATAAAACAGGGTAAAGAAATAAGCTTCACTTTTCATACTGACCTGTTCAAGCGTCTTTCCAGCCCATCCAATGGCTTTCATCTTTCGCCTTACCTCCCATTGCTTCTGATAGGACAAAATGCGGTTAAGAGGCCATGGGTAAGGGGAGCCATACCTCGGGTGAGTAATCTTTGTTTAGAAACAGAAAGGTACTGTGTTATCATATAAGAAAATACAGGTATCTGTATGCACAAAATAGCTAATATTCAAATATTTCTATCAGAAAGGGAGCTGTAAAAGAGAAAGGGATTTCTGTGATATGCTGTAATTATTTGTGCAGAATTTATAGTTTGCAGCATAACCATTTAAAACTATTACTTCAGAAACATATACAAAACCCATATCTATCCTGCAGTCGGCTACCTCCAGTAATGACACAACTTCCCTAAAATGTATATGCAAGTGAAATTAAAGTGAAAAGACTGTATCATTAATGGTATAAACCTCAATGTTTCATTTATGAGTAGGGACTTGCAACTGTGAGCAAAAGTGTTTTCTCATTAAATTTTAATTAAGATAAATGCTGCAGAACCACTCACCTCCTCTACTGTAACATCATCACACCATTGGAGATAGAGCTAGGAACAGAAAGAACACTTACTAAAACTTCCTAATAAAGGAGAATACAGAGACAATCATTTCTCACTAGTAGAATTTTCTCTTCTATATTAGATTAAGTTTCCATTTCATTCCTCCTGTTAGACCTCTGAATGTAGAAAAGAAATTAAAACTGGAAGGCAAAGCCCAGTTGCTAGTCCTTACTTCGCCAGCACCAGGACCAAGCTGAGACCAAAGGCCCACTCCTGTTGCCCACGCTGCACACAACTCAGTACACAGGTTACCAGCCCTCAGCTCCTCAGCCACCTGCAGCTCACCAGCATTTCCAGCACTGCTCCCACACCGGGACTGCGTCACGTTAACTGGCCACGGACGTGAACCACAGGGGATCCCAGCCTCCCACCAGGCACGTGAGCACACACACTGTAGAAGGTGATAGCAGGGTGCCTGGCCAGCTGTGGGCTAGGGTAGGATCCCCAGAACCACTGGCATTTTCCAGTCAGTTACTTCTACAGCTACGTGACATACTTCAGTTAGGTGAGGGGAATCATACGCGTGGCTCGCATCTACAGGAACATTTCAGCAAGCAATCCATAGCGTACAAAGAATTTACTCCTGCCTCCTTTCGCCTCAAAAGTTGATGACCTAATCTAAGAACAAACAGTATTTCCAATATGGGGAAAAATCCTAAAGCTTTCTTGCCTATAGTCACTTATGTAAGTGTGTGGAGTTACTATGGTTTGCTGTACCTCTGCTGTCAAGAGCATATTATTGACTAATTCCATATAAGCTTTCATCTCGGCTTTTTGGACTTCATCCAACCCATCACTGAGAGAATGGCCCTAATGGGGGAAAAGTAAAAAAAAAAAAAAGACACACATGTAAGAAAGGATATTGGAATATTCAGCAATGCCTGACCCAAGGACCTCTGAAGTCAATGAGCTTTGGCTCAGATCCTGATCTCTTGCATAGTTCGGTAACAAATTACATATGCAATTTCTACATAAAGTGTCCTTTAGAATTAAAAAGAAATCATCATAACATAACATAGCTAATCCACAACAAATGTAGACTATTATCAGTTATAGATGAACACAGTTTGAGCACACAGCCTTCTGGTTAGTGTATCTCTGTGGCAAGAAATAAACACAAATTTACATCTGTGATACAGCTTTATCAACTGCTCAGTGAGAAGACAATATTTTTTTAAATATAGAGGAGGGTTGGGGGCATGGAGAAGCAAAGGCAAATTTGAACAGTATCTGACACTTCAGGATTTAAACCAGTCAGTTCTGGGTTTAAGAGTTCTGAGACCCAGAGACAGCACACGTAGAAAAACAGTCTCAGACACTGGCACTGGTATGCAGCTATCCTGCGTAGAATTTACTTCCAGAATTTGAGTAAATGACAAAGAAAAACATTTCCATCTCAGCAAACTCCTATTCTAGGATATCTTTCTTTTAAAATGGCACCAGCTTCCTACGCTGTTTTAACAAATTAAGTAACATTCCAGAAGAGTACACCAAATTAGCACAATGCTAAGCAGGATTAACATGCTATTCACTAATTGATGCAAACAATGTACTATTACCTTGGCTTTTACAAACTGGACTATGGGCCCAAGTTCAGATACTACTTGATTTCCCACGTGAATAAAGGGTACTTTGCCTGTAAAATGAGAAATGTATTTTAGTAAGAGCTTTTTATGCCTGTAGAACATCATCTACAATTTTCAAAGCAATTAAATATTGCAGGTACACCTGAACATCAGTGGTTTTTTTCAAATGAGCATAGGTAAAGCTCTAACATACATAGCTCACCTAGTGAAGGTTTGTACTAACAGACATCTTCCTCGTGATCTTCCTCCTCTTGAACCTCTTCTACATGCAATACTTGCAATTGTGTATTTCAAAGTTAGAGAGTGAGATCTATCAACTTGTATTTTAATAATGGATTTTGCTTTGCTGGAAAGACTTAATTCAATGTTTCTCTGAAGTGCAGCTGGGAAATCCCAGGAAAGCAGACAGAGCCCTTGGCAAGTTTTACGACACAACGCATTCCCACCCTCCTTTCTAACCCACTGGTGGGGAAAGGGCTGCTGAAAGGATGATGGGAGATGTGGCACTGTGCCCAGGAAAGCAAGCAGGGGAAGTGCAAACGCACACTCAGCAAGGCAGGGTCTTGACTCTCCCTCCTCCAGTCCTTCAGATTTCCAACGACTGGGCCACCCAGCTCCTGTTGGCTGCCCCAGTCTTCACTCTCTAGTTGTGAGCTGGCATTTTCGAGCCCCCTGGTCCCAGGGCCAGGAAGAGGTTCTCGGTATGAGACCCACAGCTTCACGATCTGGGGGGCTGGGAGGGGGAAGGGGCTTCATCATCACAGAAGCAAGGTGGGGTTAAAGCTTAATACTAGTAAGGCTCAACATTCAGTCTATGAAGCTGAGCCCTGAGGGTCCAGCATGGGGCAGGGCTAAAAACTGCCAGTCCTCAAAAGACTGGGAAATGGCTGTGTCACTGGTGTAATGTGTGGGAGTGCGAAGGGCTCCCGAGTCTGTACACACCACCTGCTCTGCTTGGTAACTTTTCTTACGTGCAGAACTGAGCCAAAGCTTTAAGGCAGGCAGAGACACAAGAGGAAGCCCTGGTACACACGGCAAGCCATGATGCATGACAGAAGTTACTGTAGCCCCTTTTCCCAACGTGTCACACGCTGTCAACGTGTGAAGCTGAGGGCTCCTGCTCCAAACGACCCCAACCGGGTTGCTTGTCCTACAAATTTTCATCCAAGTGCAACTGACAAACATCAACCTTATATTTAAGACTAAAACTTTTAGGATTATTTACATGATTGAAACAATGCATAAAATGGAGATAAATGCTGGATGCTTTGTATTACTGAAAACGTCCTCAAGCCCAAAGGCTGTAAATGAGCCTGCCCAGTGCAGTGGGGCACGGCACCCTTTTACCTTCCCGCCTCTTGCTGTGGGCAAACTCTGCTCTCAATAGACAGCCCAAAGAGCAAGATCAGTACCTGCCTGACTCCAAATATGTTATTAGCAATACATTCACTCTTTTCACTGAAACACAAAAACCCTACTGTTTGGCCTAGCTCAAACACTGTTCATGCTAACAGCAGATTCAGTCATGGTTTTTATCATGAGATTCACTCCTCACTGGCTCGATTAGCCTAAGGGTAATAAATGAAGTGCATCACACCAACAAAGGCTTCATCTGCATCCACACACTGCATGTTGTGAAAGGAAATGCAGACCTCTGTGCTGCAAATTCAGTGGTTTCAGTCAGACTGTACTTCACACACCAAGACAATCCTTTGATATCATACTTTTGACTCCCTCAAAATGTGTTTTGTCATTGCGACTGTGAGATAAATAACCTTCTCCCCAAAATGATGAGATGCAGATCTTTGTCTGCTGCTGCTGTGAGACAGAGGGTGGTGGGGAGGGAGAGAAGGGAAGAAATGAAAACCTTGTCTGAATTGTCATTAAAGAACCAAAAAAAAGAAAGAAAATGGGGCAAGTGAATAAAAGTAATAAGGACTCCAGGAGTAAGGGCAAAAAGAATACATGTATTTCTACTTACATTTAAAATTGAAGCAGTATAATTTTCCCTCTTGTGCTCCTTGTTTTCAGCAGAAGGAAGAAGTGTTCAGACCCAAATTACAATATCAGATGCCAGCAAGTGCAGACATGGGGTGCGAGTGACAGATAAGTGAGAGCATGCAACTACCACCAGTCCTACACCTGCACATGCAAGATGCTCCTCTGTGCTTGGATTCAGCATTTCAAAGCTACCTTTATTTACTAACGAACAATTTATATACCTCCATATTTTGCCGGTTTTTTTCACTGCTGCCAAGCAACTTGGTTTTTTTTCCACTGCTTTGACCAAAATATCAGTAGCAGCAACAGCACCCATACAGCTGGCAGACATATACTGACAGGCTCTTCCATGCGGCAGTCATCAGCCAGAGCCAGGTAATCGGTAAATAAGTACCTGCTCATACAACAAAAATCTGGGACAGGAGTGCAAGGATTGCCAGACTTTTGTGCCCTGCATTCAGCAACTCTTAACTTTTAGGCTACCTTCTGAAGCTGGCCTCTGGATGTTTTTAGGCAACCAGCCATCTCCAGCAAAAGGCAGGGTCTGTACCCTTCTAACACTTCATTTATTGTTGGTGGGTTTGGATTTTTTTCCAGACAGTCTCATGGATCAGAGGAAGATGTAAAATCGCCTGTCACCCTTAACAGTGACAATGCACCCTTCGGTCTTCTCCTGTAACAATATCCTGGCAACCATCTTCCAGACTGGGTAACAAAAGATAATCTTTCTCCAGTGTTGTCTCATCCCAGCAATGGGAAAATATAACAGCATTCACTGGAATATTCCCTGGATGCAGAATAAAGCCACTTGTGGAAACATACGTCTTTCTGCTTCAGGACACAACCACTCTCAGGCATTTGAGAGAAGGTTTCCACCAGGCATTTGAACTGTCTGAACACTTTATATAGGTACTGCATTCACAGGCACAGTTACACATTGTGCCAACATTACTTTGCATTTGACTCTTTTAATTGTTTGCAGAGGAGAAACTGCACTGGAGAGGAGGGGGGAAGGAAACCCACACACAGTAGCACTGACTGACTGTTATCAGCAAGACAAGGCATAGTTGCCATGGTATCAAAATGGAGGTATAACATAGTAATTTAAATGAAGACCACACTTACCAGATGGGGACATGTACTCGGCATTTGCCCTGCAAACCACCCGGATTGGCAGATTGCACATTTGCAAAAAGGCCTGGAAACAAAGAGTCGCATTTTAAAAGCGTTAATACACCACTGACAAACAAATGCATTCTTCTCAATACATTTGACTATGTTTTTGCTAGTTGCTAGCACATGCTTATGAAGTATAGCTCCTTGCATAAAAGAAAAACAAGGGGATTTCCTTAGACAACTGCTTATCATCCAGTCATTGACTAGAATTCTTCTTATGAAGTGTCACCTATTTTTACTGTTTTTTCAAGACAAGCAAAGAAGCAATATCTGACAGATGTAATTAGTGCTGTGGCTGTACAAAATCAAGTGACATTTTGCCCCTCCTGAAAGTCATAGTACTTACTACTTCTGGCTAAAGCTGGCTAACCAAGTTCATGTTGTTTAACATGGCAAACACATATAGCACCTTCCCACATTATATTTACAATAGCTGCCAGAAGTTTTGCTCTATGAGACTATAAGAGCACAAGCCTGCTTTGGTAGGAAGTATTTATTATCTTTAATTTATGTGAATCATGGGGACCCTAAGTGATCCATTTACTGTTTCTTTCTATCTGTAACCTTAGATTCAAAGCATTCTCAGTAGGATACCAATTTTTGTCAGCACCTGCCATCACCACAAAATCCTTAGTGCGCTTCTGCTGACATACCAAAATATCAAGAAAAATACTAGCAATTTGAACAGAACGTGGCAAATAAGGAACCTCTTACCCTCTAGAGTCTCTCACAACGCAGTTAAGTCCTATCACTCATTTTGTCTTTGCAATTAGACAGGTCACAATTCCAGATTCCAAAATCATACCTATTTATCCACAGTGGCTTGAGGTGAAAAAAGCCTACACCAAGAAGGCTACCACCATGAAGAAAAATGCTGCTGTAACACGGCACTTTCTACATAAGCCTCCTCCAAGCTCTTCAGATCACAGGATCTGGCAGTAAACTGCACTCTCACAGCTTTAGACACTCAGACCCCCATCACAGACATCAAGGTAACCTAAACCTTAACCTTGAGATTGCTCACCTCTGCACTAGATGAGACTGTAAGGCATGAACTAACACTGGCATTAGCCCTGTTCCTAGCTTTGTGGCTTCTGTAGTATCCGTCAGGCAAACAAAAATAACCCAAACAGCCCCTCTCCTCTCTCCTGCACTCTTCCAAGTCCTCTATTCCCAAACCCTAACCCAATCCAGGGAAAAAAAGCTTTGGTCCTTTTCCAACCAAATACAAGAACTGCACAGTCTATTACAACATTTGGCTCTTGCAGGTTTAGATGACCTAACTCAAATCCAAATCCCAATTTAAAGCAAGGAACTATGGTCACAAGCTGTTACACAAGACATTGATTACAGCTGAGAAGAGCCTGCCTCAGAACTGTGGAGACTCTGCAAAATCCACCAGAAACCTGGGTTTCTACATCTTTTGATTTCCTCAGCCTAACTCTAACTTGGGGTGGGGGGAAGCACTTGCAAGCGCAGAGACATATTTAAGCAAAAGGAGGTGAATCAGAGAACTGTTTTTACTTTTTCATATCAGTGTGTCAAAAATGAGACACACTGGCACAGAACACTTGGGTTACATGACTTGCTTCGGCAAATTCTTGCCTACTGTACATCGTATCATACATTGGCTCCTACATTGTACAAGGTTTCTATGAAAAACACTGTTTGTGACTGTGAAAAACAGTCCTCAGCATAGAGGCTGAACTATAAATAAAATCTTTTCAGTGTAAAGGGTTCAGCCAAGTTTCCATCAAAGATCTGAATCTGACCTTACTCTCTCTCCTTCTCCTCAATAAACATCCCCAGACCAAGAAATATTGACCTTTATTACATTTGGCAGGGAAATTCTACCTCAGTCTCTGGCCTAGTGCAAAGGGGATTTAGAATACGTTGCCATTTTGGCATCTTGGAAATGCAAACATCCTGGGTCCATGTGCCTTTTTTGCACTTCATAAAGAAAAGATAAGAGAGGAGGCTGAACTAGAATTGAGCTCCAATGTGGGAACAAATATTAAGTAAATAAAAATGTTTGCTACTCTGCATAATAAAGTGCAGATTCTAGTAAGCTTAGATATAAGTCAGTCTACCCTCAGTGAGGTTAAAAATTTTTATTTTTTTTTATTTTTTTAAAAGACCCTAAAGTACACACCAAACCAAAAACCTGAGAAAACTTCCTTGGGATAGTCATCTTCAGTTCTGATGAACACTTCGTAGATGGGAGACCAGGACTGAGCTCGAGAAACTGAAGAATGATTCAAGATTAAAATTGGGCAAATCCATCCAGTTCTGCGTTCACTCCAGCAGTTCTCCTGCAACGTTCAGAAACACTGACCACTGGAGCTGCCTCGCCAGCAGCCTTACAAGGCCTGCTCCAGCAACCCCCTTCAGCATCCACATGCCAACACCTATTCCACTTCAGTCTTTGTCTATATTTAGGATCAGCTTTAAGATGAGTAGTGAAATAGTAATGAAAACAAAATCAAGAGAAAACAGAACAGTGAGAGTTGAAGACAAAATCATTTAATGCCATACAATAAACCTAAAAATAAAAAAATATTTTAAAAAACTAAAAACTGCTATTACATCTTTAAAAAGATAGAAGCCCAGGGAATTAAAAGACCAATATGTTGAGCTGTAATTTGTATCCAAAGCATGACCTGTTCAATTTTAAGTGCTTCTTAAATATTGTTCTGCAGGAAAATGAAGGAAAGCTCCACAATATGAGAGCAGTTTAATCCTTATTGGATCTATACTGCTGAACTAATTATTACCTTAGTAGACCAGTACCCACTTCTTGGTTCAGCTTAAACTAATGGTCCACTGCATAGCCTTCAAGCTGACTAAAAAATACATGTCAGCTGATAAAAGGAGACAGTGCTACACCAAACTATGAGGGCTCAGCCCAAGAAATAAGCCTTACAATTTGCATTGCTATGACAGTACTTACATTCTTTCATTGATGTAACTGACAGGCTTTGGAAATTATTAGTATTAACAACACAGGCGTGTTTTGTTTTTCGAGCACAGTGAATGTATTTCATATTTATGGAAATTATGGTTTCTTTTAGAAAAAGGGATGGACAAGGATCGTGACCAATGCATTTTTATAAACATCCACCACCAGAAAACCTCAATTTTTTTTTCTTCATTCAACTAGATAAATTAGATTTTAGACAATAACTGATGTTAGACAGTAAGTGGTATGAACTCTTACCAAAATAGTTGAAATTGGCACAGATCAAAGAAATCCTACAGAGACAATATAGGACAAAGCAGCAATTTTTGTGAGTCTTTAGCTCATTTAACGCTTTAGTCCAGTGATCAAGGGAGGATTTGTTCCTTTTTGACCACACTGATGTAGAATGTCAAGAACCAGCACATTTGGTCTACAGATGGTATCAGACCACCATGGCTTCCAACTCTAATAAAAGATGCAGTGGAACACTGATTATGCCAGCTCAGAGCATCTCATTTCCCTTTGGGTACTTCACATATATAATTTGAGCAAGCAAGTAAACCCTTGCTTTTCTTGTGAGAGAAACCATCAGCAACTGGGAGTGAGCTCAGCTCCTCTGAATGCTTTTGGAGTAAAGGACCAGAGATTGAAGGCTGAAACCACCCAAGTACAATTCTGCTGAGATTTATGAAGATACCAACACCCTTTCAAAGACACAGCATCAAAAGCTGAGCAATCTGAAAGATCAAGGGCCCAGGCTTAATCTAGTACATCAGAGATTATTGTTAACATCATAAATTTGGCTGATCAACTTAAAAAGGGACTGAAAGGGGCCAACTGAATTCCAAGTGACACATAAGCTAGTTAATCAAGCCCTTGTGAAAATTTCTCTAAAATGGTAAGCAAGACAGTAACAGCTAAACTAGAAACAAGACACTTAACTGAGCACAGCCTGCCACACCTTGCAAAGATGCTTGTAATTCCAAAGAACAGCATTAAATTTCCCGCTCTTTTATCCTCTAGACAAAAAAAATGTACTAGCACAGAATGAACAGGGTGGCTATTGTAGGCCACAAACTGGATCTCCTCCAGCACCTAGGATTCTCACACAATAATACTACAGCCGTTGCAGTTCTTCAGAACACAAAAAAAAAATAGCTCTCATGTCTGTAGTAAAACTGGTACACATTAGTTCATCTAAAGTTTTCCGGTCCAAAGAAATCATAAATATGTTCACTGAATATGTTTATTAATACTTTGAAAACAACTCTTCCAAACAAACTCTAAGCATGGAAACGAGAACTGAATTCCTGCTGGAAAGGATAAACTTTTTTTAATGCTTAACACCTATCCAAAGAGTTAACTGTTTCGATCAATTCATAAAGAGGGGGGATTAACATTCTTATTTCCCCTTGCTCATGTTACAGAAGATCAAGAGATGCTCAATAGACTTTACACAAATAAAGGAAACTTCATTCAAGCATAAATATACAGAATTCACTACAACTGAAGGACATCAAACCAAAACGCTCAGGCTTTTAAACGGAATGAGTAATTTCACGGCTCATACTAGTTAATGCAGCATAAAACAAGGGTAATGAAATCTCAGATTGGGAAGAACTGAGTTTATTCCCCTGGCGTCAGCAGGAGTGCCTCCTTTATCCATATGTTCCATTGATTCTTTGCATTTCTGTAATTTTAAAAACAGGGGCACCATTTCTTGTGCAGTATCGGCATTGGTCAATGACTGAAGCAGACGCCCAGAAAACTGTCCAGTTTAGTAACTTACGTTCAATATAATGTCTGCTACAAACACTTTTCTGTAAGTTATTTCTGGAACAAAGTGTGTCCTTTCTTTGGATTAAGTTAATATGAGAAACAGATAAAGGCATTAAAAAAATAAAGATTTGGCTTAATAGCATTTGTCAGCTTCTCTCCCATGCATGCTCTCTGTCTCTCTTCCCTGCAGGCTAAGTGTCTCCCCTCTCACAGTCTTCCAGCCTCTCTACCTGTAGCATCACCTACTCTGCTGGCACCTGGGAAGGGAAGTGAGAAATGTGAACAATATATTTTTAGCAATGCTACCTTTCTTCTTCCAGACTGAAAGTACCAAGTCTACAAAGTTGCTACTGCCTCTGTGCACCTTATTTTTAATGGGAGACTTTGCTGTGGACAGGAAGGTGGAGAGCTGCTGCAAATCCATAAGGAGTGACAGCAGAGAGGGAGGAAAAAAGGTGCCACCAGATGAATTATGTCTGTCCTTCCCTACCCTCCCAATATTAACTGTTATAGACTAGGGAAGAAAGAGCATGGGAGTGAGGACAACAAATTGAACAAAAAGCATGGAGAAGCCTCTCCATGCTTTTCATGCCCTACCACACGTTGATCCACACAGGGCTATGGTTTGCATTGCACTGCCTGCTTCTCCCAGAGAGTAGCATGAGCCACTCTGTTTTCAAAATCAGCATGGAACAAGCCAGTTCATATTTTTGCTGCGAGAGAACGAAGTATCAGCAGCTATGTGAAAAGGGCTGATAGGAAGCTTTGAGGTGACACTTATTACAAAATTAATCAACAATCTTATGCCCATCATTCATTTCAATTATGGCAGGTGACACCTCCTGCCAGAATTACGGAGTACATTTACAACAGCATTGCTTAAAGGACACAATCAACCTAAGGTTTGTTCTGTTTTCTTATAGCCTGACCAATTTCAAATTCAAAATATAGGTAGTACATTGGATTTCAATTATCTAAAAAAATAATCAGAGCAATCACCTTTGTGCTGCTTTAGCACAGTTCAAAAGCCCAGAGCTCAGAAACCACAGCCAGCCACAGGGCAACTCACTCCACCCTCCCCTTCCTCCTCTTCTCACACGACTGACATTCTCATCTCTGCTGCTGCTGCCGCCCTCGAAACAATGCAAGAAAGGGATGCCATTGTGTCTTCCTATGATGACAAGGACAGAAAATGACTGTGCATGAAATACAATGGGAAGGAATAAGAGAAGGGAGGGAGGAGTTCTGTAGTTATTCCTACAGTTAATTGTTTTAGGTGCTGTTTTTACTCTGGCTCTCCCTTCTTTACCCTCCCCAGCTAAGGAAGGGCTGTTTGTCAGCTGGAAACACACACCAGGCAGCGAATCACCCTGTCAGAGCTCCACCAAAATGCTCTCCTATTCCCCTCCAGTCCCCTCTCAGAATAATACATATGAGCAAACACATATACTCATTAAAAATGAGTTACAACTTAATGTAAATCATATCCAGATTGCAGTTTCTGAGATCAGAGGCAAGAATGAAATTACTTATGCCAAGACTCAAATAGTTCACAACTTACGTCCCCACATGAGGAATACTATTTTCAGATGGCACACTCCAGGCTTCATTTGAAGAAGATATATTCATGATTAGTTTTTAATAAAGAACAAGCCATTCCAAGCCATCTCTTATTCAGCAGTGCTTCTAAAAGCACTCTCACAATACTGTTGTGAAGTAAGAGTGAAAGGCATTTTCTGTTTTCATTTTTACATTATTTCATGAGCATACAAAGGACAATATGTGATGACAACTAAAGAGGTATTCTCTACTTTATTGCAGGAACACATTTTAAAATTAAAAACCATGAACAAATCTACAGAATAATTCAGTTTTCATATCAAACAGCTGCAGACCCTGTAACTGAAATAGTGTGTCTAAGGTTATAAATGAAAACTGTTCAGTATCATTATTTGAGTGACAGATTAAATTCCTAATCCAGTTATGGTAATGGCCACATTTGTAGTTTAACATAAATTAAGAGCTTAATTATATTTGTGACTATTTTAAACAAAATTACAAATTCCTTTGTACCTGTGAACATAATTTATAGCAAAGCCACATTCATTCTCCAAAACAATCTATTTTACACTGCAGCACAACACTGCTCTAATGGTATAATGTAATTCTTGTTGTAGAATGCGGAAAGAGTAGATTCACTGGTAGCACAGAGGTTTTGAAGATAAATGAAGATGCTATTCATTCAGGGGTAATTTCATCTTAGAACTATATGAAAGATGTTTCACTCACAAACAGTACCTGTATGGCTTGGGATTTAAGCATGTTTTCAGCTACAACACAATGCTGCTAGATTGATTATGTTGATACTGCGTTTCTCATCATGAAGAATTCCAGCTTTTATTCTCTTTAAAAAAAGAGATTGTCAGATTTTCATTTCAGTACTAAGCCTTTGTTCAAGCCTCAGCAACAAGTTCAAATTTCTGCTAAGGTTTTATCTAGAGAAAAACCAAACCACAATTCATACACACGCACACACACAAAACCCCAACAAATCTGTCGAGGGCAATTAATCATGCGTGATTTACACATTTATTTGATTACTTGTTGAAGTAAATAAGCAGTTGGTCTGTGTAACACAATTTTAAATTGCTCAAACATCCTTCTGTCATTCACGACTAAGAACAGACAATTCTAAATGCACTTTGCTGGAATATATTAAGACCATTTACAAGGACATCAACTGCACAAGCAATTAATACAGATCTTAACATAACGAGCTCCAGGCTCTATAACCTCAGGATAGCTATGAAAATTCCCACAATCCTGAACATTTTAGACAGCCTTTTAAGCAAGACTCTGAGACCACCTGCATAAAGGTTTCAGAAGAACCTGTAATAACAGAGGTAGTCTCAACATCCACATTCCTCATCCGGACAAGTTGGAACAGTGCAGAGAGACGCTCATGCTGCTGCCATTTGAGGCAAGAGGCCTGGCACAGTGCAGCTGTATTAACCCCCTCTCTTCTACTCAGCCACACTACTTCCACACAGGCACTACACAAAAAGGCTTTGCCTGTACTGGGCATCAATAGGGAGACAGGGCCTGGACAGGCATTCTGCTTCAGACTGAAATATACTCTCCTACAGTAATTCAGTTTGAATCCATTTAAAACTCCATTTTTCCCTCCTTGAAGTTGTAAAGTTGTTTTGTTATTGAAATATAGTTGTGTATTCACTTCTGGTTTTTCAAACTAAATGCCTGCAACAGTCAGTTACACCTAACCTGAGAGCAACTTGCTCTGCTGGCTGCTTGATCTGCTCTGTTGACATGAGGTACATGAAATGCCATCTGTAATACAGGGTCATCAATTTTAAAAGTCAACTTTTATTCTGACTAATTACTTACTATGGTATTGGATTTTATTCTTTATTTTATATGTAGCTATCTACATATATGTCTTCTGAGAGCTATCCCAGAGCAGCATTATGAAGATGTGCTGCAAGGAAATTTTGAGAAAGATCTTTCAGATCAGTTGCAGTACATTTAGAGTCTTGTTGTGAACAATGTTTCTTAAAGATTTGATGGTGGCTGACTCCACATGCTCTTTTGATCAGAGGGACTCAAAATTCTGATGTGTTTTCACCATGTGGAAATTCAACAAGCCATGAACAAGCTATGTATCAGCTCTGGTGATATTCACATGCCCCAAATCAGTAACAGGGGGAAAAGGAACGGCAATAGTGGGGAAAAAAGCCCCAGGTACCAGCTCCTATTTCTCCTCTTATCCCCCATTCCCATTTCTTCCTCAGGAAAAGAAACCACCCACCCTCCCTCCTCCCAAAAAAAAACCCACCAGCAAAAAGATATCCAGTTAAAAGATAATCAGGCTCTCATCAGAATAAAAAGTAAATTCTAAAACAGAGGAACTCCGCAATTTCCTTATGCGAAACACACCAGTATAGTTAAAGCTTTCTGATCACTAAGCTAGTAATACATAACTACAGATCCTAGCATCATTTCCAAATGGATCAAAGACACCAAGGATAGCTATTCTTTCACAGTCACAACCACATTACACAGATTCTTCAAAATAGATATGATTCCTCAATACAAAATTGTTCTATAAAGTTTAAGATCAGATACCTACCACAGCCATATTTATAGTCATGGCTACTATCAGCTGTCCAGCTAGAGAATATTGAAGAAAAACAAGCATTTTTAATATATTATAGTTAATTTATCATCTAAGTGACATGTGTAGGATAACAATGGACTGGAAACAGTAAAGCAAAATGATGCATTAGAAAAGGAAATTTTAGGGTTATGTTGTTGGGATTTTTTGTGTGTGTTTTAAATACAAGCCCCACCTATACGTATTGTTAGATGGTAAGAAAATTCATAAGAACCACAAAAAATACAGTTGCTGGAGTAAAAAGGAACACCAAAATCAACTGAGCAACAAAAACACTTATTTGCATTACTGTGAGGCATGATACAAAACACACTGCCCAAACAAATAAACAGTGCCCCATTTATTTGGTGTATCAAAGATGACTCCTCTGTCCAGCAAAGGATAAAGGTATCTTCTTGCTGTGATAGAATTTAGTCTTAGAGGTATTTCCTAGATTGCCAGACTGGAAGGAAAAAAGTTAAGAGATCCTATAAGTAGTTATCATGATCAAGTGATCCTAACCTTTTCACCAGTAGTATCAGTTAGTCTCCAAGTGTCCCACTTTGGCTAAATGAGATGTGACCTTTTCGGACAGCCCTCAAAGACAGCAGTCTTGCTGTAGCTGCTCTGAGCTAGACCACACACAAAAAGCAAGAAGCAGGGGAACAGTGCAACTCCCTACTATGCAAAGCAGCAGCGAAGTTGCTTTGAAGAACAGGAACCTTATAGACATCCTGCTTGTCACCACTTCTGACAGCCAGGCCCTCTCTACTAATGGGGAAAACATCCCCTTGAGATTTGGGGTTACTGAACCTAACAGGTTAATGGAGCTTATGTAGACTTCACAGCCACAGAGGTGCTTTTAAGTCAATCAGAGATGCAAGTTTGTCAATTATATGGACTATTTCTAAAAACCACATTGCATCTCAACTCTGTATACATGATGAAGTTGAGAAAACCTATCAGAGACATATAGAGATTTGATGGCCACAGCCCACAGCAAACATGCTTTGAGTTTGGGGCAGTATTAGCTTTGAGAATTAAATAACCAGCAAGCATCATACAAGATGTTACAAGACAAACTAGCATACCAAGTGACAAAAGATGGGAACCACACACAATTCCCAGAGTAGGCAGACAAGCAGATACTGTACAAACATAAACTAATATAAATACGATTACAAGCAGCAGCACTCTATAGGACTCTCAAAATCTTCATGTCCTTTAGGCTCTGACACTTCAATGACAGTGTAAAGCACATCAGATGCAGGAAATAAGTAATTGATTTTGACAGAAATAATTCTTAAATTATTAATTTAGCTAAATAGAGTTACTTTAGCTACATAATCATTCAAAAAATAAAATGGAATTAACATCTTTAGTTTAGAGAAGATGACATTTTACCTGAACAGCAAGGGAAGACGCATTATCAGAAAGCAAAATTTGTTCCTCTGTTGAAAGAAAAAAAAACACAAAAAATGTAATTACAAAAAACAGTGCCCATTTAGCTACTGACCTGTAACTGTAAGCCATTCTGGGTTGCATTTCTTATTCATAAAACAAGGAGCACATATATAATTATTATGCAGCTGGACTAGAAAACCTGTGATATGAATATTAAAAAAAGAAAGAGAAAAAAAAGAATACCAGGAATATTTCTCCTGCAAATGCAACTGCATTTATCATACATTACCACCGATGTACAATAAAAAAATGCTCACAACTAAAAACCAAACGCTTGAGTTTTATGCCAATTACTCTTCTTCTAATCAAAGTTAAATAAAACCACATCTTCATAACTCCTCTGGCTAAAAAGTAAAAGCATTCAGAAACCTATAAAAGCGGCTTGCAGTTAATATTGCACACTGTGTCTAGGTCTGTCACACAAAAGAAAGATGACAAGTTCACTGCAATAAAAATTCCATGCTTAGAAGACTAGGGCTGCTACCTATTAGTCTTCATTACTTTGCAGTCTTCTGACAACTGTAGCAGGCTGCTGAGCCCCAAATGGGGGCCATAATGTGATCTGATGATATATGAAGAGCTGCTAAAGGGAGCCTGAACCATCCTAGCCTATACATTTTAACAGTTCCTTTTTACTGAGAGCCCACTTTACCACAAGACTTCAAAAATCTGCTGCCTCAGCTATTGGTGCAGTAAATCTGCCAACTGTGCCTGCAACCACATCATTTTACACTGCCTACAGCAGCCAATATAATGAGTCAATAATAAACCAAGGACCTCATAGGCCATGAATAGCTGGTTTATATTGGCAGATGCAAGCGTAGCTAAAACCTCTGACCAGACAAACAACACAAAGGACTCTTGTAACAGTTTCTGTGCTTCCTTGCAGTTAATTATCTTAGTGCATATTTAGTGTGTTTTCTAAAAATAAAGTAGTTATTAATTGCAAAAACCAGTGTACCCACCCTTCAGTTGCTGATACAACGCAGCATTTTCAGGCCAAGGCTCTGCGGCTGTGGAAAGAAGAAGAATTAATTAAGCAAGCCAAACAACAATGTGCTTGCAGGTGCTAACTGAACACAAACGTTACCTAAAGCAGGAACTCAAACTGCAAAGATGCTGATGCAAGATTTAACCTGCCCTAAAAACGTCCCCCTGTCTCCCGTACCTCTCTCCTGCTCACAGAGGGACAACACAGAGCAGAAAACTAAGTCCCAAAATTTAATGTTGCAAGAAAAGCTAAAATTCAAGCTACATTACAGAATGGCCTTGTAATTCTCAAGCAGCTAAAGCAGCTATTTTCCTTCCACCATAAAGACATCCTTATGCCCATTTCCATCACAATTCTGGACACTCTCAAGAGCAACTATTTATTAAGGTACTAAACAAAGAATTCTGGAAAGAACAGAACAAGACACAGAGGAGAGAGGCACAAACCTCCAAACCAAGTGTGAAGAATGCTTTAGGGAAACGGAAAAGCTTTCTGCCTTTTAAACTTGTGTCCTTACTGGTCCTATATAATACCCATACAGCCAGGTGCTCGGGCATGTCAGAAACCTATCCACCAGGATGACTGGGACTACCTATTGCTTTAAATGATGTACTGATCAACCCTAAAATGGGAATGTCAATATGCATTTAAAAAACTGCATCATCAGTTGTTCAAAACAGTCAAACAGTTGTTAAAAAAAAAGTCAAGGAAATAAAAGACAATCACACCTTCCAGTTGAGAACTGTTGCACTTAATCAATCATACACTACTTGAATTTATGGGAAGGCAAAAACAGTAATCAGTACTGATCTACTGTTAATGGTAGCATTAAGATAACAGGTCATCACATTATTTTGTATCCATTACATTCCTTGTTAATGTCTGATTAAAAATCTATTTTTAAATAGCAATTCAAACCTTGTGTTCCACCAAAACTAGCTCTTTGTACACAAAACTAATGCTCTAATCACATAAATTATTTTTTTTTTAAGCAATAATGTCTATAAATAACTATGTGTGGTTCAAACAGAAATATGCCACTGGCTTCAACTGTCTTTGTCCTCAGAACTCAAAAATAAAATGCACAAATTTCTAACTCATTTTGGGTACTCATGAAATATTAACTTTTATGGAAGTCACATAGAACTGTAAAGTTTGTAACACTGTACACAGTTTTGCAAAGGTCACTACCTCTTAACTTTAAGGCACAGAGCCTATCAAAGCTATACTAGTATGGGCATGAGAAAGCAACTAATCACATTTAAGTGTCATGAAAAAATGTTTTATGTTTTATTGTAGCAGTTATCGGTGTTACACCCCTCCATTAAAGTTTTGCCCTAAAGTAAAAATTCTTGAGGTGGAAGTACATTTATTTCTTTAAATAAAGAGACTAAGATAGCGTCTGCAGTACCACGGCCTTAACTGTTTAAAATAATGTATCTAAGATACATTTATGCAGGTCCACTGAAGTCTTGCAAGAGCAAGGAAATTAAGAATGTTATTACTATACTTCAGCAGACTTATCAGTGCTGGACTCTGAGATACTTACAGAAGTAACTAAGTCATGAAGGTACATTGATCTCATAAATACTCCAGCCAACCAGTGAAAACATCCTTTTTACATGCCAAAAAATGGTACAGAGAACTTCAAATTGCATGGGCCCACTTCTACTGAAAATTTTTGCCTGACCTTCTTCAGACTGGAATGTTAGATTTATATCTAATTCGTGGATTCCAGCCCAAACTGGAAGTGGCCTATTTTCACACAAGCACGTGGCTGAAATATTTCAGGCCCACAAAAATCAAGTGAACTTTTCATTTTCCAACAAAAGAGCTAGGTATTTTTCAAGAAATTCAAACACTAATTCCAGTCTGATCTTGGCACTAAGCTATATGCAGCTGTAGATATAGATATATAGATAAAAAACAGTTTCTTGGCACACAGAATCCAAAACTACACTGCTGCTAAGGCATGCAATATCCATGCTATAAAATAAAACACAAGTAGAATATTTTTTGTAACTTGTTTACCCTTATCAGCTTAAATTTTCTTTCTACATTCTACTGATCACATACAGATTTTCATGAACCGTATCTGCTGACCCTAATTTCATTAGTCATGATATGAAGTCTTTATCCCACCGTCTTAGTACCCAGGAGCATATGCCCAGCTTGAGGGAAGGAAAGGACAAGGGTCGTTTAAAATCTTTGCATTCACTCAATTCACAGTTTAGTTGTGTACTAATCCATGTCTTTTGACAAGTACATGAAACAAGGACAAAGAGCCGTATGAAAATCTCAGCCTTCATTATTAGTACACCTTAAACTCCAAATTTCTGCAGTTCTGAGAAAATGAATAAATAATACCCCCTGCACTTGGCACATGACAGTCTCCAGAGGTAGCTCATGATTCTGACCATGTTTGGATCAGGTGGACACAGGCTCACAAGCCTGGAACTGAGGCCTTCAGTTCTTTGTATGCAGACCAGATAAAGATAATTGATTTTGCTGTCACTGTACAGATTCGATTTTAAAACAATCAACTTCATGTTAAGATTCATGTATTACTACTCATATCCTAGAAAAAATATTCTGCAGAATGCACTCAGAATTGCACGCAGCAGATCGTGTTCAACAATACTGGAGGTATATGCACAAAGCCTGAGCAATCCTCTGGAAATCAAAGAATTAAATACCTACTCGCTATCTGTCCCGTATCTTCCAATTTCTACTCACTGTCTTTCTTCCAAGATGTTTAGAGTATGAAATATTTTTTTCTGATGGAGCAAGAAGTTCAAGTACACACTGCTACATGAGAGGTCCAGGTTCGTAAGGTGCAAGCTAAATTCAAGTATCAGCTCCCCAGCTGCCTTTGATTCGTTGTAAGGTGAAAACATGCAGATAAGGGAGACCAGAACCCCGTTGGGGGAAGAGAGGAGGAGGAATTGCTGAAGGGATGTCACATGCCTCCACAAGAGGAGAAAGTGTGTAACATCTTTAATGTACAGCAATGACTCTTGCCTTATGAATGTAGGTGAAGACACAATTTGTAGAATAATAGGCACTAATATTACACGCTGCTTCAGTTCTGTCATATTTCCAATCCATCAAGTTGATTAATGCTATAATAACTCCTCACAAACTTATCATTTGTGCACTAATGAAGTCAAATCCAGTTTATCCTTCAGCAACTATAATCTTCTGGTCTGTAGATGTTCGTTTCCCTGCTAACCACAGCTACTGAGGCAGCAGGTATATAAAGAGAAAATTAACAAATGTGATGTCAATTCAGTTTCAGAAGCTTTCAACACAGAATCACATTTATGTGTTAGATCCTACGCAACAGACATTTTTATCATTAGCTACTCACAGGATGAAATAACTGCCTAGAAGTATGCCTTAAAGGAATAGCTTCTCTACATATCTTAAGAATAAGGAACTACTTGGTTCTTCCCTGTGCCTCCATAATCGGAGGAATTACTATTGTGTGGTTTTCAATGGGTCTGTCTCTCAGGCTTGCAGTCTTTAGTAAAAGTTGTTTTCCCACCCTACTGAAACTTTTCCCATGCTTAATGAATTCAAATATTTAGTCTTTCATGTGGATTGTCTTCTGTTTGTTCAGGACAAGCAAACCGCATGCTGTTGTCTTTCCCTACTTCTCCTCACCACACTGGTTGTTTTAATGCCAGTTATAGGAAACAACCATCTGCAGGATCAGTCCTCCCTGTTAAATTTGTCTGAAATGAGCTTGAGTTCAAAAGTTACTGAGAAGTGAGAATTAAAGGGAGATGGACACAGAAAGCATCACTGCATAAGCCTTGTTATTCTAGAAGCTGAGAATTCAGCAGATGCAGCATCACAACAACCGGAAAAGTCAAACAACAAGTAAACCACTTACATAAAATCTTCTTTGGTTTTGTGGATGACTAAAAATGCATGAAAATTTCACTAAGCTCAACATGTTTGTTAGTCAAAGTGTTTTACTTATTAACAGTTTAGCATAGACAATGAAGATTTCAAAGTGTTAACAAGGCTCTTAGGTGTCAAATTAGACTTTTAGAAGAAAATTCTGTGAATTGGTGTGTTGCATGTTCCCAGTAGAGTTTTAATTACTCAGGTTTGTAACTATCTATTAAAACAGATTCCTAGACTCCTCACCTGTCATGTCAGAGAATGACTTAGAAAATACATCATTTCTGCTCTTACAAAAAAACTTCCAAAACACAGAATGAGTCATGACAGTCATGTCAAATTCCTTGCCACTGAAAAAATGTATTGCATTAGGTACATTTTTCAGATTTTGTGGTGACATGTTTACTTGAGCAACATTAAGGACAGAGACAGATACTCAAAAAGCATTCTGACTTCAACATTTCCAGATGTTTCAGACTGCACTTCAATAATAAGACTTTATCTACCCAAATACTTTTGGGACAGCAAGAGAGAATGCACATATACTGTAAGAACAGATACTTAAGAGCACCGGACCCCACTATCAGCAGGGGATCAGCAGCTCACCTGGGGCCTACACACATCTCAGCTCCAACTAATGCTCTCAAAACAGGACATACTATATTTGCACAGCGGTGAATTTTAATTCAAAGAATGAGAGGCTGCAATAAACATTCCCCCAGTGAAGTCTGTGCAAGAGGAAGCACCACATTTACAAGATGGTCTACAGTGCCTCAGCCCCACCAATTCCTTGTCCAGGCTGTTCAGAGTCTCTTTATGAGTGTACAAAACTCGATTTCAACTCCTACACTCTGAATTACTGGGAAACTATTCATCCTGTGTCAGTGCTGCCTGGATGAATGGGGGAAACAGACATTTCCATCCACCTTCCCCAAGCAGCTTCACAATGATGAAAGAGATGTAATGAAATACATGGTTTACAGTTATGCCTTTAGTCCTGTTACTTAAAAAAATAAGACTCTGTGAAAATAGAAGACACAAAATACTTTGCAAGTTAAATTGTGGAATATGCTAAACAACAATTTAGCCATTTCAGCAGTCTAGTATGAATAGCCAGTTTCAAGCAGTAGGATATGTGGTGTGGTTTGCGCTGCTAGTCTGCCACTCATTTAGCACACTTGCTGTCAAGCTGCAGCATTCTTGAATACCAGCTACAGACAAATGCCAGAGACCTCTGGATTCAGGCATCAAGATGTTCCCTCTTGCACAGGAAATGAAGTTATCAACAGGTTAAAAGTTTTTGTAGGAAAGCACTCAACTGGAAATTAGGTTGTTGCCAGCTCTTAGCAATACCATAGAATTTTGGTGGGGCAATAACACTTTTGGAAGGCAACACAGATAGAAATAATCTTCTGTGATAAAACTAGCCTATGGCTAGTAAGAATCAAGGCTAAAGAATTAACACCAGATGTTACTATCCTGTTGAGTATTTCTCAAGTACTGAAACTGTACAGTGAGAAGTAAATCAAGACAATTTCTGCCCCAAATCTCCTACAAACTAAAATTTACTGAATTCTCAGTATGCCAGCAATTTATCCTTTGATATCTTCTTTCTGCTTCTGTAAATGAAGTACTCAGTCAACTAACAATCTCCTCCATGCAGTTCACTGTGTGCTATTATGTAGGGGAGGCTAGGACCTGGGCTGGGAACATTTGATCTTCTCAGAGCAATTTCCTAAAATGTTAAGAAGTTTATGGATCGTATAGAAATTAAGACTACTCCTTCTCTAAAGTCACCACATTTGCATGGTTTGCATGGATCAGTTTCCTTTCTGTTATATTCTTCTTAAACACTTTGATATTAAACTTGCATAAAAACGAGGAAAGCTAAAACATCTGTATTTACCAGTTTGGTTCACATGGCATTAAAAGCCTGTTAAAACAGCCAAGAGGCAAGATATCCTCTATTAAAAACAAAAAAAAGAAAGTTGGCATTAATTTGAATCACTGTATTGCAATATTACAGCTGGAGAGATTAACTTACACATTATTTCCACATAGTTTCCTTCAGCCTCTCCCTAGGTAGAAATTTGATTAAATTATAATGAGATACCTCAAAACTGTTTTCTCACAAGAGTAAACACTAAAAAGAAATTTAGTCTTACATCTGGGCAACATCCACATCCAACAACATTACTTACAAATCTCCAAACATTATGCAGCAAACATCATAACAATCAGCAGGAAGACAGTTACCCTTTTTGGTTTCCCAAGACTGCTGCTCACTATGACCTAGATGTAGTAACCCAAAGAAAACCACACGGAAAGCTACACCACAGACTCCAGAAGGAAAGAGGATTATTAGCTGCTTGATGTTAAGATGCATCAAAAAGAAGCAGATGATCACTTCATTCTCTTTTCATAATACAAATTGGTCATATTTTCAAGTAGCAATACATTGTTTAAAAAGAAAATGCCAGGAACTGATGTGTTTCTATATCCTTATTACAGGAAATGAGGGGTATATTTTGATTAATACAGTGAAGCTGCAGCCACTTTGGAATCAAAGCAGTTAAAAATATACATCTCATACATTAACAGTGATCAATAAAGGAAGTACGGGAAAGTTGTGAATTAGCTTCCTTAAGACCCACCAGTTCAACCCATCCACACTGAGTACAGATCAATTTCATGTAATTGGCCTGATCCTGTAAACTAACATGGGCCAAGAAAAAAATGAAAGCATCAGCAACTCCCTGGCTCTGCTGACAAAGGACCAAAAAGTGTTTCATAGCGCCTTGCCAAATGAAAACCGACTTTCACACAAGTTAAACAGTATGCATTAAATCATGTATCAAATAATTACATCATTTGCTTAAAGCCATCCCAGGCCTCCTTCGTTGAGATATTACAATTCAGATAAATCATGACTGTTCAGTAATTATTGATCAAGCAGACTGTCATTGTAAAGACTCAATCTCAGCAGCAATTCTCAAACTTGAGTTTCCTGTGGCTGCACCACTAAGAGAGCCAGCATGTGACATTACCGCAGCAGCCATTTAGCATAACACAATCTGCTTCTTCACCCTCCAAGAAAGCTATTAATTGCATGTATTTAAGCATTAGTCCAATTCTGTTACTGTCTTTGAGTTGACTTCGCAGAGTGTACACATCTGCAGTTCAATCCTCCAGGGTGCTCAGCACTCTCACTGCTGGGGGAGGCCACAGGAGGGAGATCGCTCAGCATCTCCACACTTGCAGAATCACGCCTCCCGTCTGGAGAGGAGGCCAAAAAATCTCAACAAACTCAAATCCATAAATAAAAGTTGTTCCTAAATCAACATCTGGATTTCTTCAGAAAAATCAGTGTGTGCCAGCTAAATGATCTCAAAAGATTTATTTATAAAGTCCTGACAAGAAGGAGCTATTTTACTTATTCCTGATAGTCAGCATAAATGCTCCATCTCAAAGAAGCTCTATAATTCTTAATTATAGCTTTTTATAAAGCTAAATCAATCCCTTCCCTTTGTGCTACTTAAGTCCCTTGCCCTATTTTGGCCCTGACTCAAGAAGTGAAACTTCAAGCACAGGAGCTCTGAAGAGTAGCACAGTGGAGGTACGATACCCATGAATGCCTTAAGTGCCCTGCTGGAGTGGGACACTTCTTAGCCACGTTATCTACATTTGTATACTTTAAAATAGTCCTTTGAAAGCTCTCTTAGATTGAGATGCCCTCTTCTCTGTGGTGGTCTGAACATCTCCTCCCCTAAGGATGTTTGACTGGCAGCCTGAACAGCACTTCTGCAAAGTGCCCCAAGGAGCTCCCTGCTTCCTCATCCACAGCACCCCAACTCTGATCCACAATAGAGATCCTACACATGTGTCCTGCCAGACAGGACCTCAATATCCCATACCTGCTCCAAAAGCTGCTCCCTACACACATAATTCCTGCTCGCCCAGCCCTGGCCCCTCTGGCCTTTCATTAAGGCTCTCCTTCATTCTCTCTTTCCTATCTTGCCCACAGCCCTAAGCACAGCAGTAACAGGAAATACAAAGTGATGACAACAGAGACTCTGTGCCAGAATCTTGCAAAGGGGCAAGAAGAGCTGAGATCTCTAGGCAGGAGAGAGAGCTCTGCAGGGTAGAAATGCAGTTAGCACTGGTGCAGTCAGCCAGCCAAGCACTGCCACTAGCCAGGGGGATGACGTTGCTTTAGGGCCCACAGTCTTTAAGTCAGCCCAAAACAGACAGTGATATTTGCGATAGCACCTCTCAGACTCTTCCTCACCTTTGGAAACACTGCAGACTCCCTGCTTCAAAATCTGAAAATGTTTACCTTGTTCTCTTAATCATATCCTCACAGCCTTCCTCATTTCTTTTCCAAGGCTTTCAGTGAACACACTCAAATACACCCAGAGTTTCTCCAATATGGCATTCAAATGCAAAAAAAAAAAAAAAAAATACAGACGCAGTTGGACTTTGAAAGTTCTTGCTAGGGATGCAAGCATTACATTGGCTTCAATTTCATTATACAACAGCTAGAAGGGAGAACTGTTAAAAATTCCCATCTCTCAGCATTTTTACTTTCCAATTCAGTATGCACATTCCAAATTTCTCTTTGGGCTTTTTCAGCCCCAAAAGAGACTGGTATCAATTTTTCCTGCATTCTTTGCAGCACCATTGTAATTTTTGCCTTTGATGCTTCCAATCCTTCCAAGAGATTTCACAGGTTTTACTACTACATGTAACTTCTTCCAGTTTGTACTAGAACATCCATGTTCATGGGACATCTATGTCATCTTCTTAATAACTAAAGACCAGATTTTAAAAATAATAATAATAAAAATTTCAGAACCTGGTGTGGACTTTCTCTCTGTCCTCCCCATGGCTTGCATGCACCTGGAGTTTCTCACTTACTTTCAAAAGAGACAGCTGAAAAAGCCCAGCAGCGCAGCAATATGCGACACCTGTTCAACTAGAGCAAAGAAGGAGAGCAACCAAGCTCACTCATTCATTCTTGTTTTGGAATGGAAGCGGTTCATAGGGCCCAAACCTACAGGAAGAGACCAGGTTAGTGCCTGGGGACAGTCAGAGAACAGAGCATCCAAGAACCAGAGAAAAAAAAAAAAAGAAGAAAAAAAAAAAGGAGTGAGAAAGAGAAGAAAAATCTGGTTCTTCTCCAAAGTCATTCTTCTATGACCTCTTGTGAGCTGAACAGTTAGGCTCCTAAACAGCACTGGTATCCGAATCATTCTACAACTGATGAAAGCTCACTTGCAAATCAAACTGGACAATATCAAAACACATGTTACTTTTTGTTTACTAGCTTTGTTACTGTTATTTCTAGAGCAAGCTCATTCCTGGCATGAGAAAAGAAGATACTACTGTAGCAGAAAACATGTAACAATAAAATGCTGATTAGAGAAAGACTGCTTAGTCTTAATGGAGCCAGAAACAACTCTATCTATTATAAACTGTAATTATATTGCTTCTTAAAAATAAGAAATAACAATATCTCAAAATGAAATATGTACTGTACTATAATAATTCTGAAAGTCATTTCTCCCGACCTAAAAAAAGATTAGATAGGCAATCCACTCAAAAGATTGGTTCAAATCAAGCCATAAAACATATGTGTCTGAGCACAAATTGGCAAGAGCACTGTAGGAGACTTGTTTATTGAAACTGAACAAGAGTTAAAGGGATTCCTTTTAGTTTGATTACAAAAAAAAAAAAAAAGCACATGTAAAAGAACACTGTAAGATAAAATCATACAGCCTGACAAATCTGGTATTTTCAAATCACCTCTTTTTGACTACAAGCACCTCTGCAGCAAGCTTAAGCAACCTGTGCTGCAGATAACCTATTATTAAGCAAGAATAACTATTTTTTTCACCTCACATGTGCAGGAAACGTTAACATTTACCGGGCACATTTTGATGCACAAAATGCATGCTCAGTTTAAATTTTATGTCTGTATGTGCAGGAACAATTTAGGTCGTCAGGTTTCATTCCCTGTGTATTTGTTCTCAGCCAAATTGCAGCTTGTCTCAATACATAAAACATGCACATCAGAGATTTATTTTTGCTCTGGCATGTTGCATTGGAGGTAGACTCACTAAGAATATAAAATATCTAAAGGCAGGAGGGCATCTGTTTTTCAAATTGCATTCATTTCCCTTAGTATTAAAACTAGCCTAAGACCCTTGGACGTAACTCAACAGCAATAAACAGAAGTAATTTTCCAGAGATCAAAGGACAAAAAAGGGTATTATTTTCTCTCTTTTGATCACTAATCTAAAACTAATGTTTTGGGGGAAAAAAAAAAAAAGCAAAGCATATTGAGTAATTTAGTGATCAATTAAACATCTTTTCAACAATCTTTTAAAGATGATTTGAGCAGTCAGCTTCTCAAAACTACTACAGTTAGAAAGATTAATGTTCCAGACCACTTGAAAGCTGGCACTCTAATTCTTCTTACAGTATAAACACTCATTTCCTATCCCGTTAATACATGATTGATGCTGAGCTACTCTAAACAAATTCTCTACCTCATTATCCAATTAATATTTTCTACAGTTCAGAAATAGATGATTTAAAATGTGACATAACATGCTTGCAATTCATGAAGCTATGGAAATATTTGTTTATTATTCCCTGAGACACAGCGTCAACCTTTTTATACTTCTGAGTACGCGAAGAGTTGAATGGCACTAAAGCAAGTGTTTTACTCCACATAAGTGATGTAGTCATCATTTTGTATTTAATCATTAATGCACTACAGCAGCAGGCTATGCTCAGCATGTTCAGGTGAATGCATGTTGCACAGAGAGGGTGCCGAATTACCGCAGCAGTGCAAGCAGGCTGAGCAACTGAAGGTCACCAAATGGCTGAGGTTGGAAGGCACTTCTGGAGGTCCAGGGTCAGCAGGTTGCCCAGGGCCATCTCCAGTTCAGTACTGAGCATCTCCAAGGATGGAGACTCTGTAACTGCTCTGAGCAACCTGCTTCAATATCAAACCATCCTCACAGTAAAAAAAAGTTTTCTTATGTTCAGATGGTATTTTCTGTGTTTCAGTTTGTGCCGAGACAGTGAATAGCCACGTCAGAAGTGTCAGAATGCATAAGGTGCAGGAAAGGTGAAGACAGGTAGTCCTTAAAAAAAAAAAAATTTCTAATACATACACAAGTCAGTGTGTAAAAGAAAGTTATGATCCTCTTCTCTACTAAAACCCTCCCCTGAGCTTTTCAAACATTTCTAGAAACCTAACTATGCTGGCATGATTGTCTTTAAACACCAGCATGCAACAACCCATGCTTTACAGCTGTTACATGTTAGAGCAGCAGTAGTTCACTGCAACTGCTATGACAACGCAGTCATATTCATGAACAGGACCTTTGACAACAAGTCAATCAAATTTCATTTTTATGGATATGGAAAAAATTCTCAATCATTCTTACATTTCCATCCGTACATAACAGAAAGGCAGTATTCACAACCATGAGGATAAGATGCTATTAAAACAAGTGTCATTGTTAAGTGGTATTTCTTCCTTGCAGATACACCACTTTTCTTCCTCACAAATATTCTTATATTTGTGGGACATTTATATCTCCTTGGTACCAGAATAAAATATTCTCTGTGTATATGCAGTATCTCCAGAAATCTAAAAGCGTGGTGGCTATTGGCCAAGATCCTGGATAACTCCCCCCCCTCGCCGAAAAATCTTCCATATGAACAAATTGAGTGATTTTGCCATTATTTCGTTTCAGTCTGGGACTGGTACATAATACAGATGAGCTAGGAAGGCTACAACCCACTGGCAAAGGTGGGTTTTTTGTTTTCAAGGCAGATAACTGCTTTTGGCACTGATTCTCTTTTGGGAAAGCAAAGGCAATGTCATAATTTTGTTTTAAAGAATGATCCAGTGGACAGGTCTGCAACAAGGATTTGTACTGTACCTTGAGTCACAATAAGTAGCTGCATAGCCAGCAGAAGTACAAGATTAATAAAATAAGCACCAACCATTTCTGCTCTGCAAAAACAGAGGAATATTGCCAGTATTTTTCTATTAGATGCCTACATATTACTCGCATATAAAAAGAAAATGAGCATCACTTAACCTGTGACTGGCAGGTAGAAGATCAGGTGCTACTGTTTTAAGCTTATTAAATTGTAGGAGGGTCCAGAAGTACTTGAGCAGCTCTGATGCCCTCAAAGCACCACCTTAATAGTACAATTGTTAACATGCAAGTCTGAGAGTAGGACAAGCAGCATGATCCCAAAGGGGAGGCAAGAATCTCTAAAGGAACAGATGAAGAACGCTTCAGCAAGGAGGGAAAGAGCCAGCTGTTGCAGAACTTTGTCTTCTTGTTTCCGGTTTTTCAAACACACATTTTCCTTACACTATACTTAATTTGGATCTGTCGTTGCTGTATTCCACAACAATTTGCTTGTTTAGCAGGAAGTTGTTGTGAAAAAAACCAGCGCTTTCAATAAGAAAGCAATGAGATGCCTACATACAGTATAGTTTTCAGTTTGTAGTTGTAATTCCAGAAAAAAGTAAATATCAGGAAGCTGTCACTCTAGAATATTCATAAAGGTCACAGAGCAGAGGAACGCAACAGAATCAACACCTGCTCACATATGTCATTATCTTTGTGTTTCACGACATAAATAAAATATACTAAAGAGATCATAAAGGTTAGTAAATGGCACAAAGCAATGCTGATCATGACCATATTCTCGACATCCTGAGGATCCAGAACTCTGGCCCTTAGAACATAAGCATGGCTTGTGCTAACGTCTGTGAATCAACAAATGCCAACCCAAGAGCCCAGCGCAGCTCTCAAGCTTGTCTGTGGGTACCTCTACACACCCAGATTCAAGATCCACCACCTTCACTTTAACTACCAGTCAGGGGCAAGCCTGCTCTGGAACATGTACATTCATAGTAGAGAATTCAACCTGGACTCTTACACTTGGGCCTCTACCGAGTGGCAGAAGACCCAGCTCCTGGGACAAAACACTGGCTTCCGCCTCAACAGGTCAGTAGCAATTAAAATGCTGTTTGTTTGCAGTATTTATTGCTCGTGAAGCAGCAAGAAATCAGGAACAGAGAACAATAAATAAAGAGAAACTGGCCAATGCACTGACTTTCGCTTGTGCAACATACTAAATGTATTTTGAACTTCCTAGCCAGGAATTATCTGAGGTGCACGGTTGTGGGGTTTTCTTTCCCTTCAGAGCAGATCAATATCATTTTTTGCTAAGTAACTCCACAGTGATACACATTTCTGTTTTACGACAAGGCTCACGTCCAGTTTACCCGGCCCAGCTGCAGCAGATCACAAGAGCACTGTCAAGTAGCAAAGGTACCGCTACATTTCTCAGCTTCACAAGAGCAACACAGGACACACGGCATGCATCCGTGGGGAGCGGGGAGAGGATGGCACCGCGCTGAGCTCTCCCACAGAGCGGGACTCAAGTCCAGCTGCTGAAACTGTACGTACGGTGGGCTTTTTTGGACCACTGAAGAAAAGAAAACAGCTTTGAAGACAGAGGAGTTCTTAAATCAAAGTGAAGATGCACCCTAGCATAGCTCGGCGTTAGGGACCCCGTGGAGGCGGGGACCTGGTGAACCTGCACCCCCGCGCTCTGCGGGGAGCTGTGCGGAGAGGAGGAAACGCGCCCGGGGCCGAGCCCGGCCCAGCACCCCCGACTCCCGCCGCCAGCCTTCCACAGCCGCCCCTCCCCGAGGCACGCGTGGCCGGCTCGCTCCCACGTCGCCCCAGCCCCCACGGGACCGAGGCCGCCACGGGTCGGCTCCGCACCCCCGCGGGGCGGCACTTGCTCCGCCGCCGCCGCCGCCGCCGCCGCCGCCCTCAGGCCGCGACCCGGAGCGCAGCGCCTGACGCGAAGCGGGGCCCGGCCCGCCCGCCCGCGGCTCTCTGGGCCGCCACCCGCCCGCCCGCCCCCGCCGCTCACCGGCCAGCTGAGTCACGAAGGCCTCCGCCACCAGCGACATGTCGCGGAGGGCGGGCGGGCGGGCGGCAGCAGGCCGAGGGCACGCACAGGAACTGGGCGCCGCGCCGCCGGGGCAGCAACTGCATCCGGGGCCCGCCCCGCCCCCGCCGCCCGGGGCGGGGCCCCGCGCCCGCCGCCCGCCCCCCTCCCCCCCGGAGAGCCGGCGTCCCGCGGGCCGTAGGTGTGCAAAGGGGGGGCTTCCCGCGGTCGCCGCGCTTAACGGGCAGAGGAGGGAACCCCTGAGAGACCTGTGCGAATACGCCATGTTCGGGAGTTACTGCCGCGCCCCGCAGCTGAGGAAACCCCCCCCTGCGCGCACATCCCGCGGAGGCGTTGCTGAGGCGTAGCGGCCTACTCGGCCGCGGCGCCACAGCCCTCTTCGCTTGGAAATACAAGGGGAGGGAAAACACGGCTGCGGCCTGTCAGGCGGCGGGAAGAAACCCGGCCGAGGAGAGCGTTTTCGGTGGGGGACGGTCGTGGCCCGGCGCAGAGGGAGCAGGGGCACAGCCGTCGCCGGGGGAGCGGTGGCATTCGTTACCTGCCGAGCTCAGAGGGTGCGGGCCCATCGGCAGCACCGACGCGGCTGGCTTCTGAGGCACTGCAGGCACTTCAGCTTTATTCTGGTGGAAAAATGAAGTAGGCGTGTGCAGAAGGGTGACTGCAGACCCTCTGCAGCTCGCTCCTGGTGGTATACCATGCGTGGGCAGCTTAGGCTGTGGTCCCACAGAGAAGAGTTGGGGGCAAGGCTGCACCGGACCAATAGAGCAACATCCAAAAAAAAAAAAACAACACATTTAAAAATGCTGTGGCTCAGACAAAGTCTCCAGTCACAGGGAATCTCTGCTATTGATGGAAAGTCAGCTTGACGTGATCCACGTGACACGTAGAGGCAATATCTTAAGGAGCTGAAAGACGCAAGGACAGACTGTTTTACACTTATTTTTTATGAAAGAATCCCAACAGGGTCTTTGGTGGGTTGTTTTATGGGGTTTTTTAATTCAGTGTAGAAAGAGCTATTGGGAATGCTGTAACCGGTTCTAGGATCTCCCAGGAAAGGTGACGCAAGCCATCTTCAGTTCCTCTGCCGCTCATCTATGTGGAGCTCTGACACATATGAAGGTTTAATCCCATTAGTTCTCTGAAGATAACAGAAACAGCTAAATATGGTTTAGAGCCTGAAAGCGGAAAAAAGGCCAACCTCTAACTGCCTGAAAGTACCACACTAACTGCGAGTTAGAATTCTTCCCTGATAGAAACATGAACAAAAGTGTTAGTTCTGGCTATACAGCTTTGGAATATATTGCTCTTCTGGATTGGTTCAGAACAGGGTACCAGCTGGACCATTAATTTTTTTACCTTTAAAGCACAAATGATGGAGGAGAGGCGGCAAGGTGGGCATAAAATGATCTGAGTCTGACAGGAGGCTGTCCTGAGAATCATAGGTGCTTTCTTTACTGCCTGTACTGAATATCTTCTCTTCAACATCCCGGTACCAAAAATGCTTCCTGAAATGTCTTGGGGACAATGGGTTATAACTAAAGGGACTCAGTAAAAGGTACAGCTGCCTTTTCTTCATCCCAAGTTAAGATTCCAGAAGACAAGCTCTGCATTTTGAGATGTAGACCTTGCCTTTAAACAACCACAGTTCTATCATATAAAGACTATCCAAAGTTTGGATAAATGCCATAAAATTAAATTATGCATCCAGTACTTAGACTGCAGAGAAGATAGTGGATATGTGAAAGTCTTGTTCCATTATTCTACAGTGCCTCTTGATCCTCATTTCTTTAGCCACACTTCAGTAAGAATTAAGAATATCTCATTTTATCAAATAGACTTACTCTACTGTGATGGACAGATAACAATGATATTTTGGTCTTGTAAGATCTTGAATCTTGTAAGCACTAGAAGATAGGGAACAAATATAGAAATGTATTGATGTTTGCAAAGTATGTGAAAGTCCTCTGGTGACACTCACTATTGAATCACTAAGCATCATTACTAAATATATTCTTCACATGGTAGTGGAAGCATGCTATTAGAGCAGTAGCAAAAGCAGAAGAGCCAGTAAATACATTGGAATGTAAATTGGACTGAGGACTCAAAACAGAGATGTGGAAGAGGACTGACTATTTCAAAATGCGGTGAAAGCTACATTTCTAGTTACAGTTCTAAGTTGAATAGTACTGAAGTTACAGGAACTCCAAGCAGTCTTGAGAAGTTGAGTGGCTTTGTATTAGGAGATTACAACAGTCTAAATTGAGCTGGTGTGTCTGATTTGAGTCCTTTCATCACCAACAGTACTTAGAAGGCTAAAAACACAAGACAGACACAGTGCAAAAGTTGCCCTGATAAGGCTGAGCATGAACTAGGTATGAGCTAGGCCAAATCCAGATGTTAGCACCCAATTAAAGAGGAAGGTTTCTCAGTAGACCTCAGTTTGATACAAAGAGCTCATCTCCAGAAATGGAGGTGGATGATGCAAACTAAATCAGGGAACAGAAATCAGGAAGCAATCCGTCAAGTATCAACAAACACATACCAACATAAGTTTATCAACAAATCCAAACAATTAGCCAAAATGGGAGGAAAACCGAGTGGAGCTCAGCCGATGCCATGCCTCCAACATGTGACAGGACACAGATGCTCAGGCTCCCTTCTCTGGGACAGGAGATCAGGGCGGTGCTTTTTGTTTCTGCATTCCCAGTCCTTCTCCCTGCTCCCACAGAAAAGACTGTTTTAGCAGAGTATCTTGTAGGAGATCCTCCAGGGAAATCTCCAGTGATGATAGATAGTAGCAATGAAACTGAGTCCATCACCACCTTCACCTTTATTCGATACGCCTCTCTCTTCCCCCGGAGTTTTGAGGAAAGGCATCGCTCTTGTGAGCCTGGCTTCCTGCAGGGCCAGCATGCAAATCATTTCTTCAGCTGGCCACACCATTAACAAACTTCTTTCTGGTAATTCTTGCTCCATGCCATGGAAAGCTCCCCAGCTTTCACAGATTTTAAAGGCATAACAGCAGATCCCAAGGTGCTAGTCCCTGTGATTTCAGTGCGGAGAGAAGGATGCACTTTCAGATAGGATTTCAAGGGAAACCAAAAGGCAGAATTAGTCTGTCCCTTGGGCTTGCCTTCCAGAAAGTCAGCTGGAGTAGATCTAGCAGAACCATTACCCCTTAATAAGGGTCTCACCTTACACAGGCATGTCCAAAAGATGGAGTACAATTTTTTTCATAGCCCATCACTCCACATGGGCCGCATTTACCAGGTAAGGCATTAATTGCTAGGGTTAAAATGTCCACTGGCAAAACAGGACTAGACCACATATATGTATACTCCATTTCAAACAGAATGGAATTTGAATAGCGTTAATTTTCTGCCTAGGGGGAAAAAAAAAGACTGTTCTTATTAGTTGCCTTCAGTTCTCTTATTGTTATTTAGACAGCTTTTTTAACATGTATGTTTAATTTGTAATGTTCTTTTGTTCCATGTTAATATTTAATAAAATGTATGGCTATCAATAGTGCATACCTATACCTGCAGTATAAGTCCTTTGCAGATAGAATTGTTAGGAATATTTTTACATGAAGAATTGGGAGCTGGCAACAAAAGACTTTTGGTCTCCTGCATTTTTTTAAGCTGTTTGCTTTTTAACACATCCACTATTGCAGGCCATTCAAATTAGGGTCTAGCTGGCCAAGTGTATGACAGGACATAAGATTAAAAAAATCACCAGAAAGCAGAGGCATTTGAATGAGTTTCTCCAAATTTGAGTTCTGCTATGTCATGTGCAGTTCTCAAGTTCATGAAGCACAGTGTAGGCTAAGTCCAATTTAAGGGGGATACAGTGGTATTGTGTGCCAAACACTGATAGAAAACATTCCTCTTTGGAGCACTGTGGAGGTGGTAGAGGACACTGCAGAGTTGTTCATGTTGCAATATGACTGTTTTGCATCCCAAGACAACCAACTGGGGCCACAGGCTGCTTGACAGACCTCATCAGAGCGCTTTCTCAGCACACCACTGGGGACCTCTGCCCAAACCGCTGCTCTCCATTTCCATGGAGCAGGTCTGTAACAAGTCAGGCCTTTCCAAGACACAGAGAGAGTGCCAACAGTCGTAGATTCAATTAGGAATGGTTCTCTCTGAAAGAGAACTGTGCAGAAATTTCACTGATGAGTGAAACCTCTGACAACTGCTTGTGCAGTACAGTTGGTGTTTGAGAATAGGCCAAGCGATAGTGAGAGACAGCAAACAAACCAGCACTGAAACACCTTCTCCTTGCCTGGCCCGTGGCCAGGCTGCCCCTCTGGTGTAACTTAGGGCATCCTGGGGGCTGCCCTGCATTATGATGCCTGTCAGTGTCTTTAAAAAGCTATTATGGCTGCAGGGAATATCTGCAATGAAGGAAGACTTGAGTAAGTCCTTCCCTGCCAACACATCCAGTGCCAGGCAGCAGCAGGAGGGTGTTTTTAGCATGACTTCATGCCAGAGGTTCTCTGTACACTAAACAGTCTGGCAAAGTACACAGAGCAACAGAAACAGATGGATCTGGATTAGCGTGATCAAATGGATCTCACAGGGCATTTGTTATATCTTTAATGCAAGTCTGTCAGCCATTTCGTGCAATCCACTGTTCTTCAGTGTGAGGAATGGCACCAAAATTGCCCAAGTACAAGCCAAGTTGCAAGTTTTCAGTTACACACACAGTCCTGTGAGTTTACTAATGAGGTACCATTTTATATGAGAACCTGAACTCAAAATTGAGGCCAAACTTTCACCTCTGCAGCTCCTGTGCACTTCCTTGGGAAGCTGACACGTGTGTCTTGTGGTAGCATCCATGATGGAGTAAGAAATGAAGTTGTTTTTATGGCAGTTCAGTTGTATCTTACAATAGTTTTTCATACTGTGATAAAAGTAATTGCATGTTGCTGACAGTATTCTCTTATTTTCATAATCAGGCACGTACAAATTTTGGTCTAATAGCTGTGTAAACAAGGTAAGGTATGATTTCTAGGAACATGCTTCTATAAAAATGGAATAGTCAGAGCATTAACACTAACCATTTTGCGCTTATGGAAGATACTGCATACTTAATTGACAAATCAGTTAATGCTGATGCATTTCCAACAACCCACATGAGGATAGAAAGAGTTTTCATAGAGTTTTAAGAGGCACAAGAATACCATTTCTGAAAGAAAACGGGATCTCGAACTGTTTATGAAAGTCATTAGATGAATTCTTTTCTCCTCCCTTTCTCCCTTCCTTTCTTACCTTTTATTCAGCAGGGTCAGATTTTCAGGGGTGCCAAGTCTATTTTAGCACATCTGTCATCCTTGCAGCTGCACTGAACAGGCATCAAAGCGGTTGTGCAGAAATCCCAACTTCACTGTTTTCCTCACTGGAGGCGTTATCAGCCCCCAGGCTCTTGCATAGCCCTGCCATTCACAGCAGCTGCTGAGGAAGCTTTCCCCATGCTATGAAATAGCTAAGATCTTGAAGTCAGACCTTGATCTTCCCAGCTTTACCCAAAATTTCAGGGGCAGGGGTTGGAGGTCCACAGGCTGGCAGGGCAGAGCCTCTACAGCCACAGCCCATCCCACTGCTCTCAACCCAGGGCATCAGACATCTCCATGGGGACAGGGACAACAACTCATGGGTCAGGGTTCAACTAAGCAGGAACCATGGCTAAGCAAAAAGAGCAATTGCCCTGGGCTGAGCTTTAAATAGATCCACTGGGCTGATGGGCAGGATGTGGCAGGGGTCCCAGGTGGAGCTGGGCAGGCCCATCAGTGCCCCCAGGACCCTGGCAGTGTCTCAGCTGCACGTGGTGCATGTTTCTCCACGCAAGTGGTGGATTTAGAGCGATAGGCTTCACATAGCTTATGCTATATAGGACCAGGATTTGGCTTTTAAACAAAATCACAGATCAGAGGGGCTGCAAGCAGGAGCTCCCAGAAAGGAGACAATGGCTTCAACAGGACTTTGCCCTAGTTTCCCTGTCCATGCTACCACACGGGTCCGCACTGCCTTCCTTTACCCTCCCTGCCAAATTGACTCTACCTTTGGCTCCCTTGGGTCCAACAGTGTTAACAGACAGCTTCCATACTTGTCTATCTTTTTTTAATCCCTAATTGACCAAACACCAACAAATCTTTTTTTAAAGCATGGATCAGGGCTGCATTGTCAAAATGCCACGAATGTCAAAGCAGCAATCATGACTCTAACTTGCAGTAGTGATGACTGTAAATGTTCGTCCTGATATTTGTATAGCTCATGCTGCAGCAAAATCCTGATCCATCTTGTTAATGAAAGTAAGAATAATTGTTCACAGTTTGACTGTAGGCACTGGTTAGGCAAGTCTTCTCAAACTCTAAAGATGTTATCTGGAAAATTAAGGAGCTGCAATTGAACTCAGTTTCTGGACAAGTGTGGTAAATACTGAGGAGGTTTATTAATTCATCAAAGCTCCTTGTGAGAGGGTCTAAATCCTTCTCTGGAGGCCGGCATAGAAAGAATTAACTTTCTCCTTCTTCCTGTAGAAATGATCACAACTGCCTACCCTGCATGGAGGGAAGAGGCAGCTGTAATGAATTATTTATCTGCAGCACACTGTAAGAGGGATGTGCTGTGATTAATTGTAGAGCTGGGCAGGAAATGGTTTCCTTGTCCCAAAAGATTTTTGAGATTAAAAATCTGTTGCTATTCCACACTGGGATAAAACCAAACCCCCTTTAAAAGATCTTAGAAATAGTAAGAGAGCAAGACCCACCTACAAAAACCCCTCATCAGTCGTATATGTAGGACACTTTTGCAACATGAAAGCCCAACAGAAAATTTTAACACCTAAGAAGAAAGTTTGGTAAGGAAATCATGCAGTCCAAACCATTCCATTCAACCTCCATATCCTTGGGCAGTGCTCTAGGGAGGAGACCAACACACTGGAGGAGGGACATGAATCTTGTTGATCTCATGTGAATGCTGTCTCTGCTGAGCTGGGATGGGGCTTAGCTCTTGGCTTTTTGTGCTGTCCGTCTCACTTCAGCAAAAGCCTCATGACTGCTTCTACCTGATTACTTGGTCCTCAGAGAAGCAATCCGTTGTTTATACTGACTTTTCTGTTTTTACAGCTAAATGCTGCAGAGCTGAATGACCTTTTGTAAACTTTTTGCCTCCAGATGGGAAACCTCCTTTTATAAAAAGCTTACAAGGAAGTGACTTTTTATTTACTGAATCATTTGCCCCACGTGCCTCATAAATAAGAAGCTTTTCTCTAGGTTTTTTTGTCAACACTTCCAGTTTAAACACATAGCCTGACCATATAGGAGTGCCCTGCTCTATTTCTAAGGGAGACTGAGAACTGATTCACTAGATATGACATAGCAGAAACATCAGAAGTTGAATCTACTCCATCTAAAATCATTGTCTTGTTCCATAAAAGGAACAAGAAAAGCTTTGCCATATCTTCATTACAGCTGTAGAAGTTCGTACTTGACATAGTTTCTCCCCAGGGTACAACTGTGGTAAGGGAAAGAATTATGCTGACTGAAATAACTTCAATGTATATAGATTAAAAACATATGGTCTTTTTAGCAGTGGGTATGAGTTGGTGAGGCTGGGCACCTCCTGAGATTTGTGAGGAGATGTGGCAGATCAGATTGATCCTTTTCCTGGCACTAGTAGAAGGATGTGAGAAAAGCACCAGGTGTCTCCTTTCCTTTGGTCTTTTTTGAGACCAAGCAGCCAGAAATAAAAAGTAGTGCAGCAATGATTTCAGAACCTTTTGCAAATAATATGCACTTTGAAGCTTTTTGAACACTGGAACATGGCAAAGGAATGCCTGATTGAGAAATATTTTGAGCCACATGAGCCAGATTCAGTTTCCATGAGCATGCAGAGAGCACAGGCTAGCTAAATTCCAGCCTAGTCCAGCCAGCAGCCATGTGTAAGCATGACATACCCAATCCATTACCTCCTCTCATTTCCCTGAAGGCTGGCAAAAGTTACAAGAGTAATGTTATTAGGATCTGAAGCCTTTTTAGTCAGATGTTCAGAATTAAATGTGTTTAGTGAAATGAATGCCTGGGCTTGCCAATGTATCTCAACTCTAGCACAGAAGACTTGCACTGATGAGTCAGATGGCCAGTCTGAACCATCAACATACTTGAATGCAGACAGGACCAATGCAGAACAAGCCTCAAGACTGACAAACCCAGCAAATGTGAGCAACTGGTGGGTGGCACTGCTTGTACATCATGTGGCAACCAGTGAGGCTCAGGCTAGCCTGCGGCTGATGAAGGCTTTAGGAAACAGATTGCAGGCTGGCTGTGACCACAGATCTGGGTATCCCTGTCTGGATGTGACTGCTGCCAACAGCATCCAGATATGCCATCACCTTTTTATTAAATACAATGGATTTTAAATTTAGGAAGAAATCTTCAAAAGAACAGGCCAGAGCCATGCTCTTCCAGTCCTTGAAAGCACAGCCATCTGCCTCTGGGGTGGGTGAGCTCTGTTGCGAGCCTGAGATCACAGGTGACAGACAAACAGCATCACAGATGACATTGACATCATGCAGACAGGATATAATGCTTTTTTTCTTTTTTTTTTTTCCTTTCCCTTTCACATTTATTATTAGCCCCAGAGTTGTGATAGTCCTTTTCTCTTGTGGCTCTTGCTGTAACAATTCACACCTGTGAAGTCCCAAATCAGATTACCAAATCTATTTGATTTGGTACTAGATTTGAAAACCAACCAGAAGCACCAGGTGGTCCATTTCTTAAGTGAGACGTGACATTAAGAGTGTTCAACAGTCCTGTCCCATTTTTTTTGAACTGTCTGCCTGGTCACATTAAAATGAAAGTCACAGTGCTCACAGTGCTGGTTACAATTACAAAATTTTACAAAATCTTGGACCTATTATAAGACATCACCCTGTTGCATGCACTGTGTTTTGGGATCTAGTCTCTCCAGCATGAAAAGACGAGTTTGATAACCCATTGGTGTCATGTACCTACCACACATTTACTCAGCTGAATTTCTAAAGGGAAAGATAGACGGGTTTTATAGATAGGCTTTTAAAACTGTTTGATAATTATCATTGGATTTGATACACTCGGATGTTGAAGAAAATATTACCCCATATAAATGGTATAATTTATAAATCCATAAATGTGTGGGTTTTAAAAATAATTATTCCAATATCTATGCTTAACATATCGATCTGATACTAGAGACTGCCAGGATTAGAAACTGTTTCCATTATCTGAACAGTAACTGGGCAAAATCTGATCTGAGTAGTCATTAAAAAATTTAGTGAGATTTTTATCTATTTTCAAATACCACTCTAAACTTTATTGTGTTTCATCTAGCTTACTTGTTAAAGGGACATAAAAGGGGGCATTAGGAATGTAGATTTAGTGTAGCACAACTGTTAAGATGAAGAGTAATGGCTGGGAAGCCTTAGCTCCCAGGTTCTCCTGCTGTACTAATGTCACCCAAGTCCTATTACTGGGACGTGGGTATTCTTCATAGGCTGTATGGGCAGAAGGAATGGATGGGCAGAAGGAATGGTTCCTTTTGCCCAGCAGAAGCAGCTCTCCTGATCCATTGTACACATGGGTGTAATTTTATGCATACCTGCAACAGCGTGGATCGATGCCTTGCAACGGTCTTTGTTCCCCGTGTAAGGGCACAACCGCCCAGGTTAGGTATGTCCCCCATGCTGGTAGGTGTAGCGGTCTCACCCTGAGGCCCGGGCCATGGGCCAGACTGCCTGAGTTAGACCTGTTAAACATTTTCATAAGGCATGATATGCCATCGTGGTTAAAAATGCCTCAGTTTCCAGAATAAACTGAAATTTCTTATGGTTTATTATTTGTAACACTGTGCTTTCTGATGAAGTGTAGTAAAAAGATCTATTTTCCAGGCGGTGGGAAGTCTGATAGGCTGGTAGAGAAGTAACTGACTGTATTTGTTCGCGTATTTGTTTGTTTACTTAAACTGCTGGTTTTCAATCTGCTGATCACCAGGGGCTATTGCCTTTTGAGGAAACAAAAACACAAGAAAAACAAAATTGTTTATGAAAAGCTCTTTTGTGGGCCAGTGGTCTAAATTTTTTCGGTATAAAGGAAGCCTTGTCCTGCTTACAAATAGTTCTCAGGACTGTATCTCTATCTGAGATTTTAGCACTCTATGCAAGCGTAAGTTTAAGCCAAGGAAGTTTCACATGTTGCACAGCTGAGGTTTACTTTGTTCACTTGGCTAGCGCTCAAGAACAGCAAATGATTTCTGGATAAAAAAACACAGCAAGACACTGGCTCTGGGAAGTATCTTTTCCTATATATTGCCCAGAATTATTTGGGGGGCATTTTAGAGATATGGTTGGGGAGGAGGGTGAATAACAGACATTGTTACAATAGGGAGCAGAATGATTTGTCATTTGGCTTGCCTTTCTTTCTTTCTTTCAACAGGGTGCCTTTCCCTGGCCAAAGACTCCTCTAGTTCACTGACATTAGGAAGTCATAAAAAATGGTGGTTGAGATTGAGTGAGTCACATATACATATAGCTATATGTAGCCATATATCACCAATAGAAAAGAATGCATTTCCCCTAAACTTCAGTCACCTCTTAATGATAAACTGGTAACAACCATGTCTTATTTGAGGTTTTTTTCCATAGCTCTTTCCCCTTGGTCATCAGGGATTTGCAAGTGTTCTCGGGATTTCCTTGGAATTTAGGCTAACAGAGCAGTGCAGGACAAATCATAAGTATGATTTATTAGCTGTTAGAGACAAGTGCTTGGAACTACAAGGAGGTCTTTCCATTTTGTAATTTTGCCTGCAAAGGTTTTTCTTAAAAGAGGTAATAGTCTGTTCTCCTCTACTAATAATCTGTACCGTTTTATGCGTAAGCCACCATTCCAGGTTTTACCAATAAATAGAGGAAATGGCACACTTTTAAAAGGAGATTAAAATGTGGTGATTGCGTTGCATATTTTGTTTTCTGGCTTACTGCTGTGTTCTTTCATGCTCAAAATAAACCTGTATATGCAGCTCATACCATAAACCAGAGTTGTTGGTTTGACCCTCAGCAAAGAGTTCCCTGTGCTATATTTGCAAGTGATAACATACTCATTCAGTTCTGCATGGGAAGCCAGATGCCCAAGCAAGCCTGGGTTCTTGCCTAAGCTTGGTTTTCAAAGAGGTGTGATTTTCTGTTATCACTTACCTGTCCAAAGGGTATAAAATCTCTGCATTCACATATACCGCTTAGGAACAGTAATTTTACAACTTTTTTCTCCTTGGAAGCCTTCCAAATCAATATTTTTGTTCTGTTTCAGGCAAAATGGGAACACATAAAAAAAATTATTTTGTTCATATCCTTTTGTAGCCTGCGGCCCTTTGAGCAATAGTCAGTAGGCAAAAATTAATATGTGACTGAAATAGAATGGTCTTTCTGTGGTTTCTAATGATGTTTGAGGGAAAATAAGGCCAGGAAATAGTATTTTCATAATTTGTGATAAATGATACGGTGGTGCGTATCTACTGAGGCAAGTCTGGAATATTTTGTTCTGGTTGCATAAGAACTGCAGCTTGTGCTCTTACCTCTATCTGCCTACCCTAAAACCTGTTTCCAACTGCTAGGCATCAAATTGAACATGTGTGAGACATAACTCTTGGGATTAATGTTAAATGAGTGAATTTTAGACCTTATCTATCATTTATTTGTCTCATGTGTGCACCCATGTATATCACAGGCATTTTTATTTAATTATTCAGGAATTGGCACATGACTTGCATTAGCTCCTTCCTCTGGGTATCTTGCTGACAGAACCGTGCAAAGGAGCAATATCTAATCCTCATACAGCTAAAACTGTTCGTGAAGAAGAAAGATCCTATTAAACTGGCCCTGTCATGTGAGTAGAAATTACACTTAATACTAAGTACCAGTTCTTAAGACAGAATATAGTTGTGTTCTTACCAGCAAATTGATTCAGACTGCCATAAAAGAGTTGTAAGGTTTCATCTTAATTTGCAAGTAAATCTCTATATATTCAGGCTGTGTCATTTTGATGGATACAGAACTGTGCACTGCTACAAGGCCGGCACATGTATTTATTTATTCAGGAAAATATACGGCATGAAAACATTCATTATAAAAGACTTAGTGTGCTCTAACGGCCTGATCCAGCACCACTGAAATCAATGAGAATCTTTCTTCCCATGTTGGTAGCGCAGGAGCATGCCAGCAGTGTGGAAAACGTTCCTCAGGCCTGAAGTGCCTAGCACAAATGTCAAAATCATTAGGAAAATAAAAGGCTGACAAACCAGCAACCCCATAGACATGTGACAAATCTGGAGGCAACTAAAAACACAGCTGTTTTCTAAAGTTCGTGTGTGAACCATATGCTCTTAGAAAGATGGGTTCTTCTGGCTACATGTCTATGCTTATTTGTTGTTTAAAAAAAACAAGGAGTACTAACAGGAGACTTGGTAAAAATGTACCTTAAAAACAGCTGAAAAGGGTTGGTTAGTAATTGACTTGCCTTTAATATTCAGCTTGCAAAACAAATTTGATTTACTTCAATTTTCATAGATTTTACCAGATTTTGCTTTATTCTGCTTTGAAAAGCATCTTCTCAAAAACAGGTGGCAGAAATATTATTTTCTATTTTTTAATGAATGATCAGCCTGCAGTATAAACTGCTTGTTTGGTGTCACTACTTTAATAAGGAACTGCAAACCACATATTTTGGCTGCAACTAGTTTCACATGAGTACTTTGGTCCTGAGAATATTTCAGTGATAACCCATGAAGTGAATAAGCCAGTGGGATGTGAACCGTATACACCATATACAGAACAAAAATGTCCCTGTGTGCATGCACAACTGCGAGCCTCTAGCTTTATTGTACTTTCCAGGTACAGTCGGGATAGGATGTGTGACCAAACACTTCTGCCTTGGGACGTCCCCTCCCTCAGATGCTCACTGCAGGGAACCCGTCTCCTTGCCAAGGAGGCCTCCTGCTCCCGCTCAGCCATGGGCCTGCTGCCACAGCATCATCCCAACGTGCCTGCCCAGCTTTTGGGAGCACGCCGTTTCCCAGGGCTCCCACCAACCTCTGCTGAAGCTGCCATCGGCGATGGCTTCCCAGTCTCTCGGCAGAAGAGAAGTCTTCATAAGAAAGCCTGTAAGCAGAGGGGCACCTTGGGGAATGGAAGGTACTACAGAGAATAAGTACCCCCTACATTGCGGACTTTCTGACTTGAGCCATCCATCTTCATCTTCTCTCTGTGTTTCTTTTGCCCAGCAAGCATCCAACAAAGACCAACAGCTGTTAGTGTCTGGGGCTGGCTTCCAGACAGGAACCCAGTGCTCACAGGTCCCCTGAGATCCATCTCCCCTGGTGCTACAATTTGTTCTTCATCCCAAAGTCCAACAGCCAGCAAAGAGACAGTCGTCCAAAATTGTTTTGTGCCACAAATAAATAAAACCACCTTCTCGTAAATCTGGATGTCAGTCCTCTCCACATTGAGGAGACATGCTTTCCCAGTCACAGATGGGAAAGAGTCTAAACTCGGCTCCTTTGTCCACTTTGATACTGTTATTTTATCTCTGGGAAAGATGAAATCGGGAGAAGTGAGGATCACCGGTGAATTTTGCACTTGTACGGGGTAATCAGTCGTTGTCACTCTTTTTGAACATGGAATCCCCTTGGTCTTTTGCTGGCAGAGGTCTGTGGTCAAACCCAAGCATCTTTCTGCACTTTAACAGCTCTTGAGGTTTTGCATGTGGTAAGATTGTTGTAAAGTGATTTAATATGGTGCATTTCTTTAACCATGAGATACAGTCAAGCCTGGGAGAGCTGGACGATCCGAAAGTCTGGTCCTAGATGCTGTAAGAGGCTTTATATTATCTTGTCCTTGCCCAGGCATATGCGAGAGGTGCTGGGAGCCAGCGGAGCGGCTGATGGCCGGTCTCAGGCAGCCCAGAGCCTCTGCAAGAAAAATCTCAGCACCTCTGCAGCTGGAATAGGAAGAGGTGCTCCTCCTAAGATTTTATTTCTTTTAAAACCTTCCCTCACAGTTACTAAACAGATTTTGGACTAAATCAGCGGCATCAGGAAAAGGAATGGGAACGAATGAGGAATAAACACAAGCATAAACAGCCTCTCTTTTTTGCAGCAATTTTGCGAAGGGTAGGGCAGAAGACAAGGGCACTTTTTTTCAAAAGAGGATCTTGGACTCATACTGGTAGCGGTGACCATCCCTGCCCCTTCCCGCGAGAGGAAGCTTTCCCTGCTCTCCTCCGCTCTGCCTTCTCGGGGTTTCTGCCCCTCTTCTGCATGAACGTTGCCTGAGCCTGCGGATCTCTCTTTTTAAATGCAAAACGAAGAAGGGGTCGGGAGCTTGAGGCAGCCCCGCCGCACACCCACCGCCCCGCGGACCCCGGGGAGCTGGCGGAGCCGCTCTCTGCTCTGCCCGGGGAGAACGGCAGTCCCCGTTAGCTCCCAGCTGCGCCAGCCGGCTGCCTCGGCCCGGCCCGGCACTGAGCAGCCAGCAGCGTTTCGGGCCGGCACCCTTCCCTGAATCCTCATAAATAAAACTGGAAGTAAGTTGCAATAGAAAAATCAGCGGAGCTACATCGCCGCGGCCCCCCGTGCAAGGACACCCGGGGTGCCCCGCCGGCCGCAGCTTCCAGCCGAGCCCCGACGTCCCCGGCAGACCCCTCCGTGGGGGGCGGCGGGGCCTCACGCGGGGCCGCCCGGGGCACCCGTGGGCGCGGCGGCGGGGGCGGCCAGCGCCTCCCGCTCCCGCTTCTTCTGCTTCATGCGGCGGTTCTGGAACCAGACCTTCACCTGGGCGTCGCGGAGGCGCAGGGAGCGGGCCACCTCCAGGCGGCGGGCCCGCGACAGGTACCGGCTGAAATGAAACTCCTTCTCCAGCTCCGTGAGCTGCCGGGTGCTGAAGCTGGTGCGTGCGGGGCAGGCGGGAGGCTGCCCCCCGCACGGCGCCGCGCCGCCTGCAACGCCGAAAAAACACCGCGCTTCAGCGGGGGCAGGGGAAGGGACCGGGGCCGGGGCCGGGGCCGGGGCAGAGGGGAGCCGGGATGGGAGCAGCCCCCGCCCGCGCCCTGCCGCCCCACTCACTTCTCCCGGGCGGGCTCCGCTTCGCTCGCATCCACTCGAAGGTGCGGGGCGCCGCCGGGGCCGCCGCCGGGGCCGGGGAGCCGGGCCCGGGGGCGGCCCCGGGGCACGGCGAGAGGCGCCGCAGCCCCCCGCCGCCCGCGCCGGGGCAGGGGCGGCCGGGCTCCGGCGGCGGCGGCGGGCGGCCGCTCCCGGGGAAAATGGACGTGGCGTAGCCCGGCGGCCCGGCTCCGCCGGACGACCGGTAGCCGGGGCCCGGCGCCGCGGGGGGGGCGGCCGCGTACCCCGCCGCCCCCGCGCAGGCAGGCGGCGGGGGAGGCGCGGCGCTGGCCCCGGTGCCCAGCGGCAGGAAGGCGCCGTCCCCCCGCCGGGGGTAGGGGGGCTGCGGGGCCCCGCGGCACAGCCCCGACGGGAAGGCGAGGGGAAAGTACCCCAGGTCCATGGCCCGCGGGGCAGCGCCGCGCCCCGCCGGGGCAATATTGCCCTAATATAGGGCCGGGAGCGGGGCGGCACGTCCCGCCCCGCGGCCAATGGGAGCCCGGCGGGGGGAGCCCGCACCGGGGGTCCCGGGCGCCGCCGGCTCCCCTTCCCACGCCCGGCCGCCCGGGGCCGGCGCGGGGCTGCGGGTGGGCAGTCCCCCCGAGCCCTCCCGGGCCCCCTCCCCGGGGCAGGCCGCTCGCTCCGGACTCGCCGGAGCCGCCGCGCACCTCGGGGCCGCTTGCCGGGAGTTTGGAGGGTGGGTGAGCCGGCGCTTTCCTGCTGCCCGAGCTGCCGTCCCCGGGCAGCTCTGCCCCCTCCCCTTGCCCTGCTGCCGGCCAGGCCCCCGGAGGCTCCCACGGGAGCCCACGCAGCCCGGGGGAGCAGGCGGGGGCGCGGCGGGCTGGGCAGGCACCCCCAGGCTCTCCGCCTGTCCCGCGGAGGGGGGTTGCTGCACCTCGCGGCGCTTAATGGTCTCGCTCCATCAGATAAGTGCTCTGCAGCCTCTCAAAAGTCAATCCCCGGGCTCACCCCGTTAATGGGCTTTCATTTTTCCCTTGGCGATTCGGCATTGTTTACTGAGCGTTTGCAGCTGGCAGAGAGCGCAGCAAGTTGCACTGCCCAGCCAAACCCTCCAACTCTCTCTCTTGGTCTTCATTCCCCTGGAATGGCAGTGAACAGAAACAAGCGTGGAGGATGTGAAGCCTGGACTCCAAAAGTGATCGTCTTTCCCTAATGTCTCCAAAAGTGATGCTTCACCATTCCGAGCTACACATTTGCTTGATTTCGATAATGATGGGTTTCACCCAACTCGTCGGCTGATAACCATGTGTCAACGCAGTTCAGAACAGCAAAAGCACACGCTGGGCAGAGCACACTTGGACTTTGGTGCCTTGGTACTGGACAGACAAGGAACACAAAGAAGGGCTATGTCATGCTGCTTTGAATTAGACATGTAGCCTTCTAAGTCTTAGGAGGTAGATGTGGACTCAGCTGGGAAATGCAAGGGTGGTACCTTATCAAAAATTATTTTATTTCTAAATAAAAGCATGCAATTGAAAGGCCTTCATCCATCATACAGTGCCTTCGACTCAACAGCCCAAAGAGCTCTACAAGCTCTTGGCCAAACTGCTGCTCCCTGTGGTCAGGAAGAGGCCACAAATTTTGCAAGGACTGGACATGGTGCAAGCCATGCAAGGGCAACCAGGATCCCCAGAGAAGGAAAAATTCCACTGGGTCTTTTGCGGATTTCAGAGGGCTGGGCTGGTGGCAGGGAAGGGACACTGTGGGGAGACACAACCAGACCATTTCACTGACTCAGCCTCAACTTTTTCCCATGGAGACTTGTGCTGGGCAGCTCCAGCTGCCACACTGTTATGCCCAGCTGATGGTTCAGAGCAGGCCTGATTTTCTTTCCTGCAGAGGCCCCAAGAGGACACATCCCTGGGACAGGCAGACACAAGCCTGCAAGGACACGGCAGCACTTCCCTACGTATGGCCTCTGACCAGCGACGTGGCCTTCTATCAGCCCCAGTTTTTCCCCAGCTCATCCAGCCCATCTGCTATAAAGCAACTGTTACAGAGCAAAGGCTGGCTATACAGATTACTGCTTTAATGTGCTTGGGACTCAGAGTCTACAGACAGAGCAGTCACTGTAAGCCCAGAGTCCTGAAGTTAGGTGGTCTCCAGACGCAGACTTGTTCACTGTTCGGGGCTGTGCTACCCTACTGCGCTAATAATGGGGTATCACCTACGTTTCCATCTGCAGAGGATGCAGGTATAGATTAAAATAACAGTTTAAATCAAATATACCTTGTCAGGAAACCTACGTTTTGGGGAGGGGTTAAATTCTGGAATATACTAACTTGGTCAGCACACCATGGCAATCAGAGTGGTTTGGAAAATGTCTTCTTCTGACAAAACAGAAGCCCAGGAACACCAGGCTTTCTCTTTAGTAGAGAAAGGCTGTCCATGCAGGAGAGCATCTGTGCTCTTCAGTCTCCCCTGCTGTAAAAACTCCTCCCCACAGTGAAGCAAACAGCACTAGCTCCAGAGGAGGGCTGCTGCTTTACTTGAGTCTTCTGTTTGCAGAACGCAACTGGTTTAATTACACCTAAAGCTGTGTTTTACATGCTAGAAGAGCTGTCCGTGCTCACGCTAACATATGATCTCTCCATACACCCAGCTGGATTCTGTTACCGAGTTTCTCGTCCATTACCTGTTTGTTTTTGCAGGACTGTTCAAGGATGAGGAAAGCAGAAATCAGTGGCTAAATGCAGGCAAAGCGTCTCTTGTTGCTGCTCTGGCTTTTGAGGGGGATGCAATTTTCTATGCTCCTGAATTTCACAGTGTTCAGACTTAAATTGCTAAGTCGCAGTGATAGGAAGTTGAGTGACTGCAGCTGGTTTTTTTGCAAGAGGTCTATTGGGAAAGGGTCCCTGGAAGTCAAAGGAGGAAGAAGAAAAGCGGGTTAAAAAGAAGAGTGGGAGGAACATGATGCTGTCAAAGGCAATTTGAGAATGGCTGGGATGTTTAGGCACATCTGTGCAAGAAGTGCAGTGATGCCACAAGCCAGGGGAGATGCTGGAGCAGAAACATCCGTGAGAACAATGGACTAAACCAAGCCCTGTGCCACCACGCTTCTGGAAACATGTGGACCACTGCAAAGCCTGAGACAGCCACTGTGAAATTAAGACATGATGTAGGAACAAGCCCAGCCAAAAAGCCCTAAGCCATGTTGGGTGCAGACACTTACCAGCAGTGCCCTGAGGAGGCTGCTTGAGCAGCACGCATGTTGAAGGCAATGGCAGCCCTGAGCCACAGGGACTGCTTTGAGGTTGGGGCATGTTGCCTTTCCTCTCTGGAGCAAGCCTCCACCCTCTGTGCTTGTCACAATAACTAACACACAGGAGATTCAACAGATCCCTCCCTAGCTCCCAGGAAAATGATGTGGAAGGTCTGGTTCAAGCATGACCTTGTCCTTGCCCCTCTGCTGCCATGACACTGCCAGCCAGGGAGAGCTGGTTCTCAGTGGTACATGGAGATGTACATCCATGGTGTGGAGACAGCCAGGGTGTGGGTGGGCATCCCAAAGAGAGGTAAGCAAACACTGGGGATTTAAGCAGTGGCCCTGTTAACACAGGCAAACCATCAGAGGCCCCTGAGAGGAGGGCTATCAGAGAAGAAGGAGGAGAAGCCCTGGGAAATTTATTTTGTAAAGTGTGAATAAAACCAGGGATGTACAGACACCAGGGCAAAGAAGGGGAATTGTTCTGCCACTCTGGGGGAGCCAGGCTCAGCTCCAGCACAAGCACAGCCCTTCCAGGCAGGCAGGGTACTTTGTGCTCTTCTTGAAGAAGGTGTTGTTCCCCTCTGTTGTTGATATTTCCCTGCCACAAGCTCCCCTTTCCTGGCTGACCCCTGGGGCAGTTTCACCAGGCCTGGGACAGGGACCTCTGCTCTCCCAGCACATGGGATTAACCACAAAGATCCTCTACACGAATACAGAGAAGAGGAAAGTCTCTCCCTCCTTCTGTAAGGATTTCCCCAGAACAGTGATTCCACACAGGTCCCTGTGCCATGTAATGCCCTGTTTCCTGACCCGTGGCTGTGAATTTGGTAGGAAGGAAAAATTATACGTATTGATAACCCAAAGGTATCAAGGTAAGCCATACTGCTGTGTGCAAAACAGGGATGTCAAAGGGTTTGAAGCCAAGATTTCTGCCTTGCCTAGCCCTTTTTGCTCCCAAAGGTCCTAAAAGGTGGCCTAGGTTCCTTGGAGGAAAGATTGAGACTGCACACCTCACTCAGCATGGAGTTGTCTACCCTCTCCCAAAACTTCTGCTGTTGCAAGAAAAACTGCACATCAGCAAATAAAGAAAAAATGAAGCCAAGTGTCCAAATTGTACATTCAGGAGTATTTTTTTACTTGAAAGACCTCCATCCTGCCTAGTACAGATCCCATGCTAATTTTGTTCAGCTTTGTGCTTATGGTCATTGCAGCTGACCCTTTCTGGTGTTCATCCCAGAGCAGTTCAGGGAGCTCCGGGACCCTGGGCTCTGAAGGTAGAGCCAAAGGCCCACCTTTTCTCCCAAGCAGTATCTGCAGAGGCCTGAGGATGTGCAGGCACAGACACCTTGCTGTGTCCCCTTTTGCATCTCAGCTTTTGTGACCGAAGGGGTTTGGTCTCATCCTGCCACATTACTCCATGGCTCTCGGGCTCCGGGACTGGTCTCTGCCTCTGCTGGCTGGGGTTTCTGGTAGAGTCCCAGCTGGCTCAGGCCCAACCAGAAGTAGGAGGAACCGCTGTCGAGCGAAAAGTGCTCATCATGTGATTGATGACCACTAATAGAGCCAGTCCCCTCCCTCCCCCACCAGCCCCACTCCCAGCAAAGACCACGGCGTACCCACTGCCGCTGCTCACATGGGAATGGAGAGCCGTTGCCCGTTCAGGGATTAACCTGCCGCTCAGTCCCTGGAAAGTGGCTGCGGCCAACAGAGCTCTGGTCCAGCCCATCTCACGCCTTTTAAAAGCAGAGGTAGCCGGTTCATCAATATACAACATCACGTGGTGCCCAGCCAACCACCGTGGCCCTAATTGCCCCGGCAGCACCAGCCCCTTTGTGCTGCCCGTCTGGCTCCAGCTTTTGTTCCCAGGCAGGTCTGCGGCGGTGGTGCCGGACGCCTGGGCCTCTCCGCCATGCAGCACGCTGCAGCTTCGCCGGGCTGCCATTGTGTGCGGCCGCTGGGCACACGCGGCAGACTGGCACATAGAAGGACAGCGTTGCAACCTGCAGCTCCTTCCCTCCCTCCCCAGCTGACAGCTTTCAGCAAGGCACCCTCCCAGTGGTAGCTCAGCAGCCCCATCCCCTTTACACCCTTTTTTCCCTAGCCAAGTAGTCCCTTCGGTGCCTGGACATCCCTGCAGGCTGTTTCATAGGGCTTCCCATGGGGCTGGAGGCGTGCAGAGACCCCAGTGGCGGATCCTGCCTTCAGACTTCTTGCCATGGGGTTCCAGTGACCCAGCTGGTCCCCAGGAAAGTCAAGGGTCTTCTGGTTGGTGCTGGTGGGCTCCCTCTTAGCCAGCCTCCCCCCTGCCCGTCCTTGCCTCCTGGGTGTGAAGCCAGCTGCCTCCTCTTCGCTAGTGCACAAGGTTGCCTGCAGCCCCAGGTGACCCAGGCATAGTCCTATGGTGGCAGCCAGGTGGGGTGGCCCAGACACCCTCCCCGGCCTGCCTAGGGACCAGGGCTGGGAGTCTGCAGTGCTCTGTGCAGGCAGCACTTGCTAATGGTGCAGGAGGCATTTGGCTTTGTTTTCCCAGCCCCACACAAGTGGCATCTGCAAGATAGTGGCCTCCCTGGGAGCCCCGGGCTGTGCCTGCCTAGGTCCCCCTGCCCTGGTGCTGCTCACCAGGCCCTAGACAGTGGGTCATGGATGGGGCCCCCCTCAAAAGAAACAGGGTGCAACGGGGCAGCTCAGCCCTGCACTGACTGCACAGAGCTAACACAAAGCCTCATCTCCCTTTTGCAGCAGGGAAACTGCTGTGGCCCCATGAAATGGTATGTTACTGTAAGGGCCAAACCAGCAAATGGAGACCCAAAACCCACTGATCTGAACAAGAGAACCTGCACGGCCTCGCTGAAGCTCGGGGCACCCCTGATACCTCTCAGCCGGTGCTGTCGGCAGCTTCCTATCCCAAACACTGCTGCAGTGCTGCCGGCATTGAGAGGCCCTGGCTCAGTGACCCTGTTATGGGTCTGGAATGGATGGAGGGAGCAGGGAAGGGGGGGAAGGGGTGCTATGGCTCCTATTTGCAAAGAAAGGCAAGGCTGGGATCAGCCCCAGGCCTGGCCTTGGCTGACGATTTGTGTTCTAAATAGGTGACCGGAGTTCAGCACATCAGATGCTGTTGCAAAGGAGGTGAGTTCCTATTGAGTGTGAAAGGGAGTTGTTTATAATTTATGGGTTTTAAATGATGAGCCAAGAAAAAGTCTGGCTTGTGCCAAAGTGTGTCTCTCCTCTAGATTGCTGATGCTTGTACAAACATTGTAAAAATGCCAGCGATCTCGCTAAAGTAACATTACTTCTATAATTAGGTTATCATCACGGACTTCTATTGCATTACAAACGAGACACCTCTGCCAGAGTCACGGAGAAGAAAGTGAATTTATTTACAAGAAGATTCCCCCTTGCACATGCTCCTCTGCCTCCCCCACTGGAAACTGCAAACCCCATCTTTCTGCAATATGAAAATAATTCAGAGCAGTGTGCCTCAGTAACACCGTGTTTGTGGTCAAGGTTCCTCTGAAATCCCCTTCTGCCTCAGAGCTGGGGAACGGCTATCTATAAACGGCCTTTGCTTTCTTAACAGATTTAATGAAGGACTAATAGTGTAAGTCAGAGGAGACACTGTTTGAAGAACAACCTACAGAGCACGAAGGTGGGAAACGCTTGGGAAAAGCACATTGGGTTACACCAGGGACGGCCCTGCGGAAATGGTGGTGCCTTGCCATTTCGCAGGTAGAAGCAGGTGATGCGAAATATGTCATGTTTTCAAGAACACACAAAAAAACCTAGATGGATGATTTCAGTTGTGGGTACATTGATCACAGAAAGTTCTGGAGATACAAACAGATATATATATATGGAATATTACAGAAGCATAATTCACGAGTGGTGTTTAGCCTTACTTTTTGCGTTGTTTGTATGTTTTGTTTACTCCTGGCTGCAGCTTCTAAGGAACAATTTGTGTGAAAACTTCCATAGAAAACAATTTTAGGGCTCAAAATGGTTAAAATATGTCTCCGAACAAAGTAGTTTATTCTGTTCTGCTTTGTTTACAGATCTACAACACATATATCCAAATTTGCTCGGGTGAAAGTGAAATTTAACAAAAGATACACTTCTCAACGTAGCACGACATTGTTAAAATTGCACAGAGGGGAAAATAAAACCCTAAGTAATATTTCGAATCGTTACTGTCCAGCCAAACATAAATACCAGAAGGCGAGGAAGAAAGCAGGGAGGAGAAAGAAACGAAGAAGAAAAGAAAGAAAGAAAACTTGTCTGTGTTGACCAGAATTGGAGGAGTTAAAATATTTCTCACAATAGGAATGCCAGGTCCTGTCATTAGAGGATGGAGTAGGAGCTGCAGTGTTTGTCAAACTGGGAAGTGGCGCGTCAGACAGTTTGGTGGGGAATACAGAAGTTCGGATTAATCTTTAACTCGACACTTTTAGAAAGAGATAAGAATAGTCTTCTCGGAGCGAGATGTACCGTCAGGAAGAGACTTTAATGACAAAGTTTACAAAAGAAGTATCTCTGTAAATCCAGCAAGGGATTCAACACAGCCAGGTAACTAGAGAGGAGGAAACACGAGGGTTCAGAGCATCATTCCTTTTTTTTTTTTCTTTTTTCCTCCTTTCTTTTTTTCCCTCTTTTTTTTTTTTTTTTTTTTTTTTTTATATTCTTCCCCGTGTTAGCTGTCCCGTTCGTGGCAGAGAGAGGCGGCAGTGCCCCGGGGACGGGACCGTCCTCGCCAGGCAGCGGGGGAGCGCGGCAGCATCGCCCGGCCACTGCCCGCACCCCGCCTCGGTGGCTCCCCTTCGGCTGTGTGTATCTGATTGTCAATTTTCTTTCAAAGTTTATGTTTATGAAAAACAAGAGGAAAAGCTCGGGCTTCCAAAGATGTCTAAAAAATTGATTTATGGTTAGTATAAGGACAACAGTATAAATAACAAAGGAGGCGGCAGCTGCTGCGCAGATTGCTATGGAGACCCTAATGAAATTAGCACTATCAGAGGGTTTCTAATTTTTTTGCATTCTAAGCTTCTAATTTCTTTCCTATTTCAGATAGCCAGAGCCTAATTAAAAAAAAAAAAAGAAAGAAAATAAAATAGCCCACCGAAATAATAATATGTGCGATAGATACCCAGTCAATAAATAAATGTTAACCTCACCGAGGTTTTCGTATGCAGGATTTGTTCCAAAACAAGATGGCCAAGCGCCCCACTTTGTAGATCGCCTCCTCAAAGCGGCTGTGCTTCCAACCAAAGGTGGCTTCACCGGGCCGAGCCAGCTGCCGGCCGAGCCACCGAGGCGCTCGAGTGGGGCCAGCCGGTTAGAAATAAATACTTTAAAAATACTTTCGATATTTTTTTTTTTTTAAAGTGTAACGGCTCTTTGTGCGATGCCACAGTTTGTTTTACTCTATTAACGACTCACGACTTGCCGTCTTAATTAATCCTTACATAAACTACAAACACCAGCCACTGTTACAACTGTTCAAGACTACTCTCTCAACTAGCTCAGACCGAATATACTAAATAGGTGAAATGTAAGTCACCACGGACCTGAATCGCTCTCCCGAAGTATTGGTGAGGAAACTCTACAAATACCCACATAAATACATTAAGACGAGGATAAATAATCAGTGATACAAAAATGTCTCGCTTAAAATAATAAATACATATCGTTTAGTCCGATGCGACCCTTACGTTACGGCGGAATTCATAAATGAACTTCTCTGAAGCGAGCCCGCGCGCGGGCGAGCTCCCACCGCTGGCGACTGGTCTAAAACCCCTCGGCGTGACGCGCCGCGGAACACCACGGCACCTCCACGACTTACCTTCGAGCACATCACTACCGGCTTACCAGTCCCCCGGCTCGCAGTGTATTGCACTGTCACGCTTACAACGGCCCTCAGAGAAGGGCTCCTGCCCACGGACCTGCTCGGGGCTGCGGGAGGGAGAAGGGAGCTGCTAGGGGAGACGCAGCCGCTAATACTGTTGGCACTCGAGAGCTTTAAAGTAACACTGTCCCGTCCGAAAAGTGAGGTAATGGAGAGGGGAGCGGGCCCCGCCGGCCGCCGCCCCGCTACAGATGCGTGAGCTTGGGCGCCTCCGGCATCCGTCCCTGAGAGGTGTGGTGGGAGGAGAGGTCCGTGTAGGTGGGGTGGGGGTCGCAAGGTCCGTGGTGGTGGCCGCCGGGGATCTGGGCGGCGCAGCTGTAGTCCACGCTGGCGGAGGAGGGGTGCTGCAGGTGCCCCAGGTTGAACATGGGGCCCGAGGCCGGCATCGAGTCCACGAAGTTGCCCCCCACGTACACGGGGCTGCCCTGCAGGCTGGGGTTGGCGAAGCCGCCGCCGCCGCCGCTCTGCATGGGGTGGGGGTCGTACTCCGCGCCCGCGTAGCGCTTCTGCTGCGGCAGGCAGCTGCTCAGCGGCGCCGTGTAGGCGGCCAGCCCGTACATGCTCTGCTGGGATTTGGCGAAGGAGGTGGGCGAGGGCGCGTCGTAGCTGAGGCTGTTGACGCTGGGGAGCTGGCTGGAGTAGCCGACGTGGTTCGGGCCGCTCAGGGGGGGGCTGCGGTCCGGGGACTGTCCGACGGGGGAGTGCATGATGCCTTTGGCTTTCTGGTCCTTTTTGTACTTCATCCGGCGGTTCTGGAACCAGATCTTGATCTGCCGCTCGGTCAGGTTGAGCAGGTTGGCCATCTCCACCCGGCGCGGCCGGCACAGGTAGCGGTTGAAGTGAAACTCCTTCTCCAGCTCCACCAGCTGCGCGCTGGTGTAGGCTGTGCGCACCCGCTTGGAGGCCGGCCCGGGGGGGCTCTTGTCCTCGCAGCTCTCTCCTGCGGGGAGAAGAGCCACAGAGAGCCGTTGGTCCCCCCCGAAAGCCCCCCCCCCGGGCTCCCCCGGAGCCCCGCCGCCCCCCCTCGCTCTGCCGCCGCCCGGGGAGGGGGCGCAGGGGGGCCCGGGGGCGGCCTTCCCCCCCTCCCTGCCCGCACCCCCCACCCCACCCCGCGGCTGCCTCCCCCCAGCGGCCGCCCGGGGGCTGCCGGGACCCCTCGGGGCAGCGCCTGCCGCCGCCGGGCTGGCAGGGGGAGCGGGGCGGCCGCCCCCGGCCTGCCTCACCTGCGGCGGGACCCTCGGGACCCCCGAGAGAGGGGCGGGGGCGACGGCAGCTGGAGGAGAAGGGGACCTGGCGCAGGGCCGGGGGGGGCTCAGCCCGAGGGGTTCAGCCCGAGGCGCTCAGCCCGGCTCCCGGGGCGGGCTACGGGCCGGGGCGGGGGTGTCGGGCTACCTGAGGGGGGGCAGGTGCTTTTCTGCTTGGAGTTCTGCCGGGACTCCTTCATCCAGGGGAATATCTGCTTGCTGAGGGTGGCGGTGGCCGAGCCCGAGGAGTTGGGGCCCCCCTTGGCTTTTTTCGGCGGGGGCGCGCTGGGAGGCGGGTTGGGCGGGGAGGAGGGCGGCAGCGCCGGGGGCTGCTGCTCGCCGATGCCCGGGGGCTGGCTGCCCCCGGGGCCGCCCCCGGCCGTCCGCATGCAGCTGCCGCTCAGCTCGCTGCCCTTGTGGGCCGGGGCGCGGCCGGGCGCCGAGCCCTGGACGGAACAGGCGGAGCCGGGGTACTCGCCGTCCAGGCCGGCCTGGCCGTAGGGCTGGTGGGCCGCGCCGTAGGGGTAGGCGTCGGCCTTGCTGTAGGTGTAGCCCCCGAAGAGCCCCGCGTTGTCGTAGTAGGCGGCTTTCTGCATCCTCCGCTCTGCGATCGCCGAGGCCCGCGGCCCCCGCTCAAATAACATTGACCGCCGCCCCGCGCCTCACGTCGTCGGCCCGGGCCACTCGCAGCCACCTGGGGAGGGGGACAGCGGGGACACAAAAGAGACCTTCAGTGCGGGGCGCCGGCCGGGAGCGGCCGGGCCCGGCCCGGCCCGCCCCGCACCCCGGCACCCCCAGCCTCGGCTGGGCCGGTGGGCCCGGGGGCGGCGGGGCGGGAGCGGGGGGCAGCGGGGAGAGACTGGGAGACATCAAGGAAGGAGCAGGGACACCGGAGAAGGACCAGGGGACACCAAGGAAGGAGCAGGGGACACCAGAGAAGGAGCAGAGGATACCAAGGAAGGAGCAGGGGACACCAGAGGAGGAGCAGGGGACATCAAGGAAGGAGCAGGGGACATCAAGGAAGGAGCAGGGGACACCAGAGAAGGAACAGGGGACCTCAAGGAAGGAGCAGGAGACACCAGAGAAGGAGCAGGGGACACCAGAGGCGGAACAGGGGACATCAAGGAAGGAGCAGGGGCCACCAGAGAAGGACAAGGTGACACCAGGGAAGGACCAGGGTCGCCAAGGAGGGAGCAAGAGCCTGCAGGGAGGGAGCAGGGTCACCAGGCAGGAGCCAGGGCAAACCGGGCAGACCAGGGAGGGAGCAGGGCCCGCAAAGGAAGGACCAGGGGACAGCGGGGAAGGAGCCGCCCGAGAGCGATGGTGCTGGGGGCAACGGGGACACATTGGCGGGACTTCCCAGCGGCCACCTTCTGAGGCATTTTGGGGGCCGTGTTCTCGCTTTGTTCTGTCTTTGGACCGTTCCCGCGCGAGTGTCGCTGGGTCGGCCCCCGCGGCTGCAGGCCGGGGCTCTCGGTGAGCAAGGCGAGGCCGCGCCGGGCGCTGTCCCCGGGGACCCGCCGGCCCACTTCGGCCCAGAGCCCCCCCGGCGCCCCCCGCCCGCCCGCCCGGCACGCGTGCGCACGGCAGCGCACGGCTGACATGATGGATTGAGCCCGGGCTGCGGCCGGGCAGAGGCAGAAAAATCCCGTCCCCTTTGTAAACCCGGCCTCCTTCTTCCCCCGGATTCCTCCGGAGTTAAAGTGTAACCGGCGCCATTCACTCCCTTCACTTTGCACTATAAAGGAACTCGCAGGTCAGCTCCCCTATTTTAATTCTGTGATGAATTAAATTCCCTCACCCAACGTTTCTCCTCCCTTTTATTTGTCCCCCGTAGAAAGAACCTGAGCCGCTGGAGATGATTTTTAGGGGGTTCTCTTCCTTTTCCAGCCTGCCGACTCACGGCCCTCCGCTCCCCGCCCCCCCGGCCGCCCGATCAGGCTGCTCAGACCGAAAACGCACGGGCGGCCCGGAGCGCCCTGAGGGCAGACGCTGTGGGGCAGGGTGCTGTTCCCTTTACCCCTCTTGCTCCCGAAATTTCTCTGCGCTTGTTGCAAGATAGAAAGTGTTCCGCGATTTTGTTGCGGCTTGTTAGTATTCCCTGTTCTTATTTTTCTTGTCGGATAGGGGGTTTCTCCGACATTTTTAGTAATTTTGTAAGTTAGCACATACTTCACCTGACAATGTAAGTCTGTAACTCAACGTGTCTTAAGAGTTCATTGTATTTCTTCAGGGTTTAAGCCTATTAACATACCAGAGAAGAGTAGCCAGGAATTTTTTAACAGTGTCCGATTATTACCATTCTCCAGCCTATACTTAAGCAATACTACCGGAGTACTGCTCTTTCTCCTGCAGCAAGTGGTACCGCCAAGTACCGCTGATTTGTTCTCTAAAAAACCGGGACGCACGTCTGTATAACTCAGAATAACCTCAGCGAGCTGCCATCCCCGGCCGCTCTCGGCGGTTTATCCCCTGTCACAAACCGCCGGGGTCCTTTTCTTCCCTGAACAAAAGCTTGGGATGATCTGCGAAGCTGATGGAAATGAGAAAAGAGCTATTTTCCTCTCCTGGAAAATTTTAGTTTAAAAATGCCAGTGGAAATGGACGGTGACGATTCAGATGAGTTTTAATACGCTGCGATAATCTTGACGAGTCTTGAAAGTATTTTTGTGCAAAATAACTCTGTCCCTCATTTTTCCACTTCTATCATCTACATTTTCGGGAGCGGTCTGGACTGAGGACTTTTGTTAGCACAACACCGCCTTGAGCGTAGGCTTTTATGTGCCTTGTAAAATATAGTTCCCAAAAGAATACGCAGAATCTTAAGAAAGAATATTGCTGTTAAGCTGTTAAAAGCCTTATTTCTTTTCTGAAATACCAACTGCTTGTGAACTCTGCTTGAACCTAAAAAGGAGGCTATGGGCCATAAATCACATGGACAATGCTCAACTGTTTGGTGGCTCATCTTTAGATCTTAAAAAGAGAGAGAGGCAGAGAAAGAGGGAGAGGGAGAGCTTTCCAGGGTTTGATTTTCCACGAGTGCAAGGCCTGGGGTGATGTTTTTATAGGTAACACCAAAGCAGGGGCTCAACACTTGGTGGTTTGGCCAGAAACAGCCCCCAGGGGAAAAAAAAAAAAAAGAAAAAAAGAAAAAAAAAAGTAACATCCAAATGGCGAGACCGAGCCGTGGGAGGTGGGCTTGGAGGCACGGAGGGTAGGAAACCGCAAAGTATCCATGTCTGTGTTTCAGATTTCCCTTCCTCCTCTCCAGAAAGGTTAACCTCATCTGAACTGTTAGGCGCTGCACACCATAATGGGGCTTTTTGTCCCGCCACTCGTTCCAGCGCTTTTCGAGGTTACTGACCCTCTCACGGCCCTATCTGGGGAGCAGCCGGGAGCCCACGCGTCCACCCGCGCGTGTGCGCGGAGCGCGGCCGGCCCACGCCGGCACCGGCCCGGCTCTGCCAGTCGCTTTCCTCCCGCCACTCTCATATTAAGCAGTTCTCTACTAAACTTCCACTACACTTAATTCTGCTTAGGATCAATATCTAATATGATACCGAATAAATAAGAGGCGGTGAGAGCGGCCAGCGGAGCGGTTATTAAAGCAGCCGGAGCTCTCAGGGCGCATATCAATGCACCTGTCATTGCGGTTTGTAACAAAATTTATGACTGCTAGCGCCGTGGCAGTAAACGCTCCGGCCAGGAATGAAAAGGAAAACTCTTCCCAAGCCCCGGCACTTTCAGAAGTGCAAAGCAGCCGGCGCGTAGGAGGGACCCCCGCAAAAGAATCCCCTGCTCGGCACGTTTCCCGGCCGCCGGCCCGGGGCAGCCCCGTATATAAGGAAAGCGCTGGAGCCGCCGCCGGAGCCGGCCGCCGCGCCAGGCCGCCGGCGGGGGAGCCGGGCGATGGGGACCCTCTGCCCCGGGCGGGCCGCCGGGCACCCACCGCTGGGGCTGCGCCTGAGCCGGGGCGGGGGGGTGTGTGTGTCTCGCCTTTGAGGGGGGGCTGACAGCACCGGGGATGGCGGAGGGGCCCCGCGGACAGCGGAGCGGCGGGGGTTGGGGGGCTGGCTCCTGCATGGAGCGGGGGCCGACGTGGGGTCCCTCTTAAACCGGAGCCCACCCCCGCCCCGGGGAGCCCCCCGCTGCCCCCCGGCTGGGTCCAGGGCTTGGCCGCTCCCCAGCCCGGCTCGGCTCGGCTCGGCTCCCTCTGACCACGGGCAGCCGTCAGCGGGACTTTCCGCGGGCTCTTGCCGGCTCGGCGGTGAGGGCGGCGGCAGGGCCCGAGCGTCTGGGAGCGCCGGGGGGAGCCGAGCCGCGCTCCCCGCGCCCCGCTCGGCGGGCCGGCGGCAGGGCCGGGCTTCGCTCCCTGTGAAGGAGGGCCTGTCGCGCCGGGGGAAGCGAGAGGTGGATGGGAAAGGAAATTCAGAGAACTCACCACACTTATGTTTTTTCTTGATTTTTGACTTTAACTGTGTGGGTAGGATCTTCAGGTTCCTTTGGATAATCCCTGGGCACGGACCTGCAACAGAAGGGAGAACTCTCAGCGGAAACGGCTTTGTTTTGGACTTTCTTCCTCAGGACTGTGTTAATAAATGCACCTCTCGTCCGCAGCCCCTCACCGTGTCGCTCCGTCCGCGCCAGATCTTTTACCAGACAAAGGGCAGATGTTTCTCTTCATTTATTAATAGCGCTTTGAGAGAGGCGGGGAGCAAACGAACGAGCAAAATACCCGGGCTGCGGGTCGGACCCGGGCAGGGCGGCCTGCGGCAGCCGCTCCGCCGGGCCCCGCGCATCGGCGGCGGCCGCGGAGCCGCCCCTGCCTCTCCGAGGGCCCGGCCCGGCCCGGGGCGCGGAGGGGAGAGGAGAGGAGAGGCAGCGCACGGGGCGGGGGGGACGGGAGCGCCATTCGAGGGGAGCTGCCGTCACCCCCGTCGGACACAACCCACGCATCCACGGCCCGCGGAGCACTCCGCGGAAAGGCAGCTAGCGCAGGTCTCTCCTTTCCTCCCCCCGGCCCCCGGTTAAGACAGAAAGATGAGTGAAGAAACCCCAGCCTTGACAATGCGCCGCAAATATTTGTGGCTCGAAATGAGCATTTTGCGTCTAGCTGTGTAACGTGTCGACTCAGGACTTTAAGAACTTAAGAGTGCCAGAAAATCCCCCACAAAGAAGCCCAGGTCATTATAAAGACGATATCTAGCCACCATAAGCCTTTGAAATGACCTTTGGCTCGTACAGCAATAACTCACCACTTAATGAACAACCAACGGAAGCGCCTCCAATAGCTCACAACACAACAGACCTTACAACTTTCCACCGAGTCTTCTCTCTCCCTACCCAAACCCAGTAGGATGCAACATTCCTCCTCCAAATCACCTTAATTTATGCTGCCAAACTGGAGTTGGGGAAGTGGAGCTTCATGATTACACATGATGCTCGCTCAGGTTCTCGGCCCGGGCCTGTCCCGGTAACGTCTTATATAATATATTCACGTGGGTGTACGTCAACTTTAAGTGCTTTATTTTTTTTTTGAAGAGAGTTCATTAGAAATAGCACTTTACAGGGAGTACGAAGGCAGCGTAAGTTGGGCTGCACCTTAGCCCCTGAGTGGAGAGATCATAATATTGCAAACCGAGTCATTGTTAGCCGCTGTTGATTAACACGGTAAGTTTTCATTTTGTGCCTAATTAATTATCGACTTCTCATCCCTTTCTGAAGCAGCTCCTCAGCCTCACAAGCAACGGCCTTCTTGCTCTAGACATGCTTTACTTGGTGAGAGCCTGGCCAGATACCAAGATTGCCACGGCCACAGGACTAGCCCCCAAAGTTTGTTCTGCGGAGAGGGGAGCCCGGCCGCGCTGGGGTCGTGCTCTGCTCCCAGCGCCGCTCCTGCAGACCCGACCTCGGGGAAGTTGCCAGAGCTAAACCCAGGGAAATCTTTAGAATTATTCAGGCGTGGGCCCAATATAGGTATTATTGAAATTTTAGGTGAAGTTATAAGTGAGTGCTTCCATCGAGCCAAATGAAATGCTGCTTGCAGTAATTGGATTCAGCTGACTAACTTGGCAGGCCAGCAGCTTGGAGGCATACAGCTAAGAAAAATGTTCACTGCCTTTAACTTCTGATCGAGCAGAGCAACACGCAACAGAAAGAAAAAATAACCAGCCCAACTTTCTCCCCTTAGCCTCGGCCTCCTGTCCCCTTCCTTTCCCGCGGGGCACCTCGGCCCCCGCGGGGGACTCGCCTGGGTGACTCGGGGCGGGCAGGGTCCGGCACAGCCTTACACCCACCCCGGCTCTCCAGCACAAAGCCGGGCTTTACGCGGGGGCTCCAGCAAACGTAACCGAGAGTTCACCCGGGCTCCAGGCAGGCCGCAAGTCGGTGGAAACGGGCGCTCCTGGGAGAACCGGGCTGGTTGCAACAGCCCAAGAGGGACCTGAGCTGCAAACGTGTGCGGGGAGGCTGTGTGGCCGCTTCCAGCCCTCCCAGTCCGCCCAGAGAGGCAGCGGTCCCCCCCAGGCACCTTCCCAGCGCCTTATTGATCAAACCGCACAAATGCAGGGCAAGAAACTTCTCGGTAGATAAACATCAAGCCGTGCTGCAAACAGCCTGTGCAACTCGAAGGCATGAGCGTACCGGTAACAGCAACACTAAAACAACTGGGGGAGGAAAACAACAGCCACTGAGGAACACGAATGCACGGTGAGGGGAAAAGGTTCGGGAAGGCGCTTGGCAAGAATATTTAAGAGACCCTGCGTAGGGGCTACATTACCGATGAGCCTATTTTAAATCGCCCTTTACAAATCAACGCGGCTACCCCCTGCCCGGCTATCCACGGCAACGCGTTAACGTGATGCTCAATCTTACTTTGGCAATGGGAGCATCTAGCAAAGTTCTCTCTCCCTCGTTTCTTTGCTTATTTGTAATTTCCTTCCTGAAACCACCGCAAATTGGGAAAAGGGTAGGGATAAAGGTCTTCCCCTAGCCTTTGGGAAGGAGTCCACTTCTTGTTTAAAGAGCACAATAGGAAGAAGATAGACCTTAAAACGCTCAAGGAGGTGGAGACCACTCCATGCATTTGCAGCCGTTATGGGCAGAGATTGCAAACAAATTCCAGACAGTCTCTGAGCAAAGGCGATAATGCAGCCCCTGTGGTTAAAGGTCCCATTTTGTCATGCAGTTGCTTACCTGTGTATCAATTTATCATAAACCTGGGCTCCTCACTTTTCAGGATCTGTGCTTGCAGTTCTTAGAATATATCCTTCACCCTTTGTCTGCAGACAATACTCCCCTAAACCTGATCTTGCGGTTTTACAGACATTTCCATACACCAGAATTCCCGATAGAACGAAAACAGGCTCAGGCTCAACTACCAATAAAAGAGAGCGAGTGGAAATCGGAATTTGTTGGGCTTTCAAAAAAAAAAAAAAGAAAAAAAAAAAAGAAAAAAATCAACACACAACCCTTTAGCCATCAGCCTCCCGGAACCACAGGCAGCAACTGGCCGGCTCGTGTTTTGTTTTGGTTTTAAATCGCGCCGCCATTGATGAATTTGGGGGGCGAGCGGGAGAAACCCCTTTATAATCAGAAATATAGGCACTGCCTTAAAATACAGGCATATTCGCCCACGTGATCGCAGAGGCAGCTCGCCGGGGCCGAGGCTGGCGCGCTCCCCGCGGCCGCCCGCGCCCCCGCGCAGCGGGGCCGCCGCGCCGGGACCCGCGGGGCGGGCCGCCCCCCGCGCTCCGCGCTCCGCGCACCGGCCCGCCCGGCCGCGCTGCCGAGCCCGCTCTCCTCCCGCGGAGCTCCGCGCCGCGGCGGCCGGCGGCGGCCCCCGCACTTACGCGCCCCGCCGGGCCGGCGGAGCCGGGGGAAGGTGAATTCCGCGGGCGGGGTGATCCCAAGGGCGCAGGAATTCCCGGCGGAGAAAGAGGAGGAGGTATTCGGAGCCGGCTGCAGCCGGGAGCCCGCGCCGGGGGGCAGCTCCGCAGCAGCGCTGCTCTGGCGGAAAGGCGCCGGGGCTCGCCGGCGTGCGCGGATTTTTGTTTTCTCCGTCTCCGGACCGGGAAGCTGCGGGGCAGCGGGGACTACCCCTGTCTGGAGGCTAAAGAAGCGTTGGGAGAAAAAAAGCTCATGACATTTGTGCGTGTGTGCGACTGCCCTGAGCCTGCCTCCCCTTTCCGTGTGTATGAAGAGACACAGAGCGAACCCGATGTATATCCGTCATGGGTGCCCACAAAGCTCCCCAACAATTCCAGTTCGGCAGGAAAAAAAAAAATTATACTAGCTCCTCTGTTTGATTTTTCTAACATATCTGTAGCTATAAATACACCACACCTAATCTAACATCTGCTATGATTTCATTACCATCCAAAGCATGGGGATGTGACAGTAACGTATTACCTTACAATACTAACCGTAAGTGTATTGTAACATTTATCTAAATTACATTGCTTTTCCTGACTTTGCAAACCAGTTATAAAAAGATTGGAGTCCAGTGATGGAAACATAAGTTCAATGTAAATTATTGTGTACGGCTTCGGATTTATAATCCTATATTTCTTCGAAATGATGCACTTAAATCTCGCCTCAAGTAAGAGGTAATGGTTCTTTACATCCTTTTCCGTCAGCCATATATTTCGGCGTCTGGGTAGTTTTGCAGAGCCCCCCGCGCTCGCGTGTCTGTGTGTACATACAGCAACCCCTACACGCACAGCGTGTTCTGCATACTTGTGTACATACACACAAAGCCGAACATAATTCTGGCCGCTGTTTAGACATTTTGGATGACGGAGAGGTCTTTCGCTTCCTACACAAAAGTGCGAGGGAAAAGCTGGGCACCGGTCGAGCAAAGAGCACGAAAAGGATTCAGAAGAAAATGCTTTTTTGGAGGGCAGTTCGGAACCCCCTGGAAAAAGCCCCACAGCCCTCGGGTGTCTTTTTAAAATCTAGGGGGAAAAAAAAAAAAAAAAAAAGCGAAATTTAACGTGAAAATGGAGGATGGCTGAAAGAAAGGAGCACCTTCGCCACCGCCACCAGAATTAAGACATCGTAGAGGGGACTGAAAAAGTATTAAGGAAATGTTAATCCTTTGGCTGGTGGGACTCCAGCTTTGCGCGAATTTGTCTCCAGTAAAGGATCTAAGACTTCTTCAATCGGAGCATATGTTCATAGAGCAATAAAACAGAAAGATTTACAGTCTCCGCCCGCCCCCCAGCAGCCTCGCACCCTTTCAGGAATTACTTATGATGATTTATAACAACAACTCCGGCAATTGTCAAACTGATAAAATAGCCCGGGCTATATGCGGGAATAAACGCTCTTATGAAAGGGCTGCGATTTATGTTCGGGTCCATTTTACTGCGTGTCTTGGTGGAGTTTGGTTTCTTTCCCGGACCAACAGGATAATATAAAACTTCATTGATAAAAATGTAGGAGTTCTCGTGAAGTAGCAAATCTGTTCCTTAGTCACTACCAAAGCACATAAACATTTGTCATCTTTGAATAATTGAATTAATGTGTTATTGTTTGAATGTATAATTCATAACATAGGAAACTTTGTCTCTGTCCTGCCACCGAAACGGAAGTAATAAAAAGCTACAATCTAGGGTTTTTTAGAAATTACTCCAGCAAGGGATAATAAAGAATATCCTGTTTGCAGAAAGTATTTCCAGCTGACCCTGGGATTTCACAGCGAAATCTCAGCCTCGTCGCCCATATTCGGCGGAGTTTGCGGAGAGTGGCTTTGTGTAAAGACACAAACCCCATTCTCCCCCTCGTCCGGGCTACCGCTCGGGGACTTGAAAGGCGGCGTGCCCGCTTCGGGGGCCGGCTGCGCCGGGCTCCTCCGCAGCTCGGGGGGAGACGGACGGCGGGCCGGGCAGAAGCCGGCCGGGCAGGAGCGGGCAGAGCCGGCCGGGCAGGAGCGGGCAGGGGGGCCGGGCAGGAGCGGGCAGGGTGGCCGGGGGAGCGGGGCCGGGGCCGGGGCCGGGCGGCCGGCCTTTGTGCGGGCGGCGGGGGGAAGGCGCGCTCGGCGCCGGCTCCCGCCCCACTGCAGCCCCCCTGTCAAGACGCACGGCAAAATTTACGACCCCGCTTGCGAAGGAGCTGGGGGCCTTTCCCCGCCGGTGGGAGCGGGCAGCGGCTGCCCTGACAGCCGCATTGTTCCTCCCGCGCCGCTCCGCGCCTCCCCGCGCAGGCGGCCGCGGCCAGCGCCGCCGCCCCGGGAGGCGGTCGGGCTGCCTCCTCCGCGGCGCTCCGCGCGGCTCCGCGCTGCTCCGCGCTCGCCCTCTTCCCCCCGCTCCCTGGGAAGCAAAGGTCACCGCTTGCGCCCGGTCCGGTTCCCGGCCGCTGCCGAGCTGGAAACCAGGAAGCAGCGTGCCCTATTTGTCAAGCGTTTGACAGCTGAGTTCATTAAGGCTTAAATAAGAAGGAATAAAAGTAAAAAATATTTACGTACCGGCGTCTCTTTTTCGGCAGCTACCAAAGAGCTAGGTGTGCAGAGAGAGGGACTGCACCCTTTGTATATTATATTCTTGGGATCTCTTCAGTTTTCAAGTCTGATAGAGTCCTTTGCTTGGCAGATTAATGACGACTCCGTGTTTCTTAAGGGACGTGCTGAATTAATTATTTCGCAAATCACGTGGTCAGGACTTGTAGAAATCTATTCTTATCATCTTCCTTGCACTTTGAAATTCTGCCTGTTATGACTGTTCCTAGCAGGATTATTTTGGTCTCTAGGCTTGGGGGGTAAGGGGAAAAAAAGGAAAAAAAGGAGGAAAAAAATCAGGGGAAAGGGCTAACCAACATGGCCGTTGGAAGCAGTGTGGCTCTGCACCGAGAGGTCCCTATTTACTGTACTGTACAGTGAGTGGGCTTTGCTATTGACTCTGCCTTTCCTCTTCATTCTTACCTTAACGACTAGTGGTGATATAATATACAGAACTGTATTGATGTATCGGGAGTAACAGGAGGAGCCATTAAACAGGAGAGAGAGAAAGTATAATCACAAAATGTGCCTCGACATTTCAACTCAGCGAGTGCGTGCTTGGAAACGCACACGCGCCCTCCCCTCCGCGCACTCCAGGCAGCGAGGGCACACGCCTGGCTCTGCGCGCCGCGCTCCTGCCCGGCCTGCGCCAGGGACTGGCCTTCTGGACTCGTGCCTTGACCGCGCTCCAGGAGAGGACAAGTCCTCGGTGACAAATATTTCTGACAAACCCAGTGCAATCGACTTCTCCCGGCCAGGGGTATGCGTTATTGCCTGAGGTGCTTACGCAGGGGAGAAAAAAATGATGTTTGCCTTAGGTGCACGGGAAAGTTTACACTCCCCCAAGTTTGTCTTTTCTTGTGATCCCTCGTTTGTACCGGCTGGAAAAGTGAAGCGTACTGCCCAGAGAAAGCTACGCACCGCATTTCAATTTCAAATTCCCATTTCTGTTTTGAATTGATCCCCTCCAGGACTCACCTAAAAGGCACACATCTGTGTGGGGATCGAGGTGACTTCAGGTATGGCTCCTTGCCTCCTACCACACATGCATAAATCCGGGAGGCATTCTAGGAGGGCTTGTTAAATGCAAAGCAGTAGCAAATGGATGACAGGCACTTTTAACTGCAGCCTGAATGTAAATATAGACTCCAGCTTGGCCTAGAGTCACACCATTATGGCTGGGGCAATCAGCAAACCTGTTCAAAGGGACATTTGGAAGGATGCTATGCAGAGTCACCCATCTTTTAACACTGTAATGATGGGAGGGACCAGCATTTTCACAGAAGACAGACCCACCTTGTAAGGACTGTTTGTTCAAGGTACAAACCAGAATCTATTTCTCTACACCTTTTATTATTTCAAATGCATATGGAGGGCTTACATCAAAACTACAGGCCACAATTAGTATAAATAACGCTTTAATCAATGGCAGCAAAACATTGGCAAAGTCTATAAAAAGCATCACACTTGAACAGAGACGAGTGTATCGCTGGACAATGCGACCGTTTAACAAAGGCTCCCATGCACAACGTTTCACCCATGATAAACAAAAACAACCAGCTTCCCTTCCTACACAAAATAACTCCGGAGAAGGGCTAAAAACCCACAAAAATAAACCGCAGGTTCGTTTTGCACGGGAGACAACGACAAGTGGATGCTCCTGGTCGTTATTACAGACATCCCTGACCCTTCAGAACATTGGCAGCTGCAAACTATTTCTTTTGGTACTTTGCCTTCAGTTCATGTATTTTTCGAGCTTACAGTGCAATTAAAACTATGTAAACTTACAGCGCCCCAGCCTCGCTCAAAGGGGACTTGCAAACAGGGTTGTAAGAGCTGCGCCTGCTGAACCCAACACTCGTCCTGGAGATATTAACATTTCAAAAGACAATGAGACAAATTCTGCTCGCAGCTACATCCCTGTTTGACTTCAGTGGGTGGGGGAAGGAAATCTGGGAGCAGAATTTGGTCCTTTAACTTCGGGAGCCATCTCGGTCGATAAGAAGCACAAAGCAAGGATTTGCTTATCCAAGGCCATTATTTTCCAGAAATGTGCCACAGATGCTAAAGTTGGTATCTCTCTCTCGAATAACACGTTTGCCCTGCTCCCAGCCAGCTTATCACAGACTTTAAGTAAACAGCGGGGGTCCGGGAGGGGGATTTTCAAGAAGAGCAGCCAGTGAGGTTTTCCTTTTTTTTTTTTTTCCTCCTTCTTCCCCCCCCCCCCTTTTTTTTTTTTTCTTTCCCTAGATTGGTATGAAGAGCAAAGGGAAGGCTTTGGACAACTCTGGAGACGAAAGGCCGCTACCGCAGGAACCGGGTGTAACAAAACTTGAAAACTTGTCTCAGGAATTCCCTCCTCAAGCGCTGCTGTTGCTAGCTGCTCTCCATGCCAGAGAAAGGGAAGGGTAGTTTGGGTCCAAAAGGTTAAGGGTTTAGAGGTCACTCTTCCCGGCTGAAATACAACTAATCGAATAGAAAATTTGTCCTCTGGGTGAACCTGTTCCTGCAATTTAGCCGAACTTCAGTAAAATACCTTTTCAGCTTCTCAACGTGAAGGCGTCAGAAAAAAGACGTCTTTACTATGTATGAACTCGGTGCTTTTTGTCATAGAAACAATGATGCGAATAATGCGGGAATATCCATCTTTAATATCACGACGTGGAGATATTCAAGTATTGCCATGTGCAAGTCTGAGAACTGGGCTAACCCTAAGGAAGAACAAAGAGTTTTCTCCAGGCTCTAAAACAAAAGACCAAGTCTTAAAGACACTTTGCGGACTTCTAGGGATGAGAAAAGGGCAGAAATTAACCGCTGGCCACAGTTAATGCTGCCGAATACACTCCTGTTGAAAAGCTCGCCTTTTATTTTCGAATTCATTCAAGCCCATTTTAGCCAGCGTCTTCCCGAGTGAGCCCAGAAAGCAGCGAGTCCTCGGTGGGAAGCACCCAGCCTGGAGATGGGCACGTTAACTCACCCCCTGCTCTTTCCACCTCCCTTCAGCGTTTGCTCTGGGTTTCCTTCTTTGCCCCTTTTCTCTTTAATAAAGGCATCACCTCGTTACGATTTCCATGATATGGTCCCTCTCCCAGGCTGCCCTGAGGGTACAGCAGATAAGGGCTGAGCCTTAAAATCTCCTGAGCGGAGGTGTAAGTGGCTGAGGGAGCTGGTTTGGCTGGGTTTGGTAGTTACAGCGCACTAAAACTTTGGCACGAAGCAGCCAGCAGCCAGGGACAAATCCGTGGGTATTAGACCAGCTCTGCTCCCATCCGAGCTTTTCCCCTTTCCCCGAAAGCAACTTGCTGAGATTTCCAACCATTGCAGTCATGTCTCGTGGTTTGCTTAAAAACAATCACTGTTCTTCACCAAAAAAAAAAAAAAGGGGAAAAAGAAAAAAAAAAAAAAAAAAGCCCAACCGACCAAAATAACCCCAAACCAAAACAGAGCAGCAACCCACATAGCCTATCTCTCTCTTGGGCAGAAAAGAAATCTAAAATCTGATTGAAAGAATGCATTTAGCTTTCAGCTTTGAATGGCTTAGGTTATATCAGAATTGGCATTAATTTTTTTTGCTCTGGGGTTTTCTTTTTAGTTTTTTTGTTGTGGGGGTTGATTTTTCTGTGGTTCCCCCCCCCCCTTTTTTCCCCCCCCTCCACTTTTAAACGAGGTATCGATGATTTAAAGCACAGCGCTGAGGAGAGCAGACTTTGGAAACAGATTTCAAGCCTGTTAGCCCTGGATGGCACATGGTAAGGAGCAGGGGCGCTTTTCCTGTTCACAAAGAAGGAAATTCAAAAAAAGGGACAAGAAAGTTGTGTACGTTCAAGACAAGTAAACATACATGTGTTCATGAGACTGGGAAGGAGAAGTACTGTATTTCAGCTCCCCTTCCCCGTTTTTGGTTTGACTATTATTCTTTTTATCTTCACTCTTCTACATAACAAATAAATAAATACGCTATCACTATCAGTACATAAAATAACCCGTTTTCACTTAATTCCTATGCACACCTTCTGAGACGTTATGGAAATGAGCAAGTATTTTCATTACACAAGGTAAAGCAGCACAAAAAGTTCACAATTACTAGTCTTTATGTTCAAAGAAAAGACTATGCTATAAATTTCCTGCCCTCAACTTGCCCGAATGCATCTTCCCGAAACTGCATGGGATAAAAAGACAAATAAAAGTAAAAATCCCAGAATAAAGCATCAAACCTTCACTTTCGGATTCAAAACTGAAACACAGGACAGTTTCATTTTCAATGATTTATTACTTTTTATGGACAGAAGGTCTCGTTTAATATTTTCCCAATTCCCACTGCCTGCATGATGTTTTGGGTTTGTTTTTTTTCTTTCTTTCTTTCTTTCTTTCCCCCCCCCCTTTTTTTTTTTTTTTTAGGTTGTGCTAGCAGAGGCAAATAAAATAAAGTCCAAAGTAGCGTCATTTTGTCTCCTTTGTACAACAGTACCTTAAAGAAAGATGACAGTTTCTCGAGTCCTTAGCTGCTACATGCAGGCTCTGCTTGGGCAGTGTCAGTTATGTACAGTACTGGTCAGAAGCGAAGGATGAAATGGAAAATTTCACCTCTTCTACAAAGTTGTCAAGTCAGTCTGATGGTCCTTGGAACCAGTCTGTAAATGGGGGTTTGAACCGGAGGAAGAAGACCTGCCCTTCGTGTTGGGCAGTTTGTGATCTTTTTTCCACTTCATTCTTCTGTTCTGAAACCAGATCTTGATCTGGCGCTCAGAGAGACACAAAGTGTGGGCTATCTCGATACGGCGGCGCCTGGTCAGGTACCTGTTAAAATGAAATTCTTTTTCCAGTTCTAGGACTTGCTGTCTGGTGTAAGCTGTGCGGGAGCGTTTAGGTTCCCCTCCGTTGTAATTGGGATTCACTGGGAAAAAAACACGGAGAACTTTACAAAGCTAATCTCGACTTGCCGGTTCGACTTTACAAAAGAAAACCTTAGGAGCTGCGAGCATGTGGCCGGGCTGGATTCGTCCCAGTTGCTTACAATGGACAGGCTGCTCTCCCCCTCGTTTAAGGCAGGCACTGTTACAGGCACACGCAGCTAGGTAGGCTGGGAGCCTCCAGCAGGCTCCTAAAATGGAGCTTTCTCCTGCACGGCAAAGCCCCGCACGGCCAACGGCCTATTTCCTCAGCAATAAAAATTTATGACGAGTGTAATTGGCTACCTCGGCTTCAAAAGCTCGTCCACGAGCCTGGCAGGGACTCGAGCGAGCGCCGCTGAGGGCGACCGGGAGCAGGGTAGAGGAGCAAAGTAAGAAGAGGATCCTTACCCGAGTTAACATGGACTTTCTTCATCCAGGGATAAACTACTGCTGGCTGCTTAACTGCTGACCCGTTTGGGGGTTTGAGGGCCGGCTGCTGGCTGCAGGCTCGCGAGTTGGACATTGGAGGCGGTGGACAATGCTCTGCTTGGCCGGGGAAGTGGCTCGCTGGGCCGGATTGCTCCTGTCCGTGACCCCGCGGCTGCACGGCAGAGCCTTGGGCATTGCTACAGCTAAAGGGCTGCTCGCTGTAGTTTGACCGTGGGTAGAGTCCCTGGTGCTGGAAATCAGAGCCCTGCGAGGCACTGTAGTACTCGGCCCCCTGCTCGCCTAGGTAGCTGTTCTGCAAATATTCCTCGCAAGGAGGAAATTTGGGGTCCACATACTTAGAGTTCACCATATACGAACTCATGGCCATTAATTTCTGAAGGTAGAAAATACTAATTTTTCTCGTGTTGTCTTTTTTTCCCCTGCCATAGAGCCCTCCTACTTGCTGTCAACTGAATAAAGTTAGGCGGGCATGTGACCGGCCCGGCCAATGGGGAGGCGGGAGCCGATCACCGGATTTCTCCGCAGCTCAGCGTTTCCACCGATTCCACTCGAGAATATCCCCGTAACCGGGTGACCCCCCTCTCCGGCGGGTCGCACCCCCCGAAGCAGGTACCGGAGGTGTAGGGGGACTCCCCGGGCGCCGGCCGCCTCCCCGGCCCGCAGGTAGGGCCGGGACCAGCCTTTTGTCCGCCCGAGCTGGCTTCCCCCAGCCCCGCGGGGTGACGACGGTGCCCCGCCGTCCGGTTCGCCAGCCGCCACCGCCACCGGGGTTCGTTACCTCGCTTTAAATAAAATAGCCGAAGAAATACGCCGAGCGAGGAGCCCAAGTGGGCTGCAAAGGCAGGAAACCCGTGAGGAAGCGGGGAACAGAAAAGCCGTCAAAGAAGCGGGCAATATCATGTACAATAGATCTGTCCTGTCTTTGTCTCGCAGGGGTCATCCAAAAGTTACCAGAATTTAGTTCTGCTGAATAAAATTAGGCAATCAGTAACTTCTCTTTCACTTCCGAGCCTCGATATATATGTGAGCGTACGTACGCGTGCACAGGCGCAAACGCACACGCACATCCATGGAGCCGTACATGTATGCATGTAAAACCGCACGGATGGCAAGAAACCGTTCACTTTTAACCACTAAAGTTCAACCACTTGAACTGGAGACGGCGTTTAATTCGGTTAAAAATATCACGGGTTTAATGAGATAAATTCGGTCTTCATTCATCAATATCATTCCTGGAGCACAAGTAAAGACATTCCAGTGAGGCGAATGCTGCTTTTGCTGCTGTCGTAAATATTTTGATGCGATCTGGACCCTCGACAGGAAAATTTTGCTAACGTCTGGCATATCTAGCTAATTTCTGAGTATCTTTTTAAAGATTCATTCACTGATTGGTAGATATTTTTTTTTCCAGAAAATTTGTAACTTCTGCTGAGATTAACTGTTTAAATTCACAGTCTGTCAGCGAGAGTTACAACTGAACGACAACTGAGATTTTAAGAGACGTCCTAAAACCTAGCAAATAGGAGGGAGGCAGCAAAACTTTTATAATTTCTGAGGATTCAGCACGCACATGCCTTTTGATTCCGCCAGTATTTAAACTTCTAACCATTTGCAGAAAGGTGAAGTTTTTGCATCGACCATATATTCCCCTAGAATCGAATCTGTGACTATATGAATATCACACAAATTCGGTTCTACAGGGTATATATAGACAACGTAATAACATTCTGTTTTCATCTACAATATAGCAGGTCTTTGCCATTCTCTTAGTCCTTACTGTCTTCTGAGGAATGCAAACTATTCTGCTGGGACTCAGTTCTGAAATACGGATTTGCAGGAAGGTGGGATTTCAGAAAAGATTCACGCTTGTTATATTGCTGCAATAGAGCTATACGACTCTCCACCAATTTATAGCGATGAATTTCGCCTACCAAATTCTCTGAAAGACCTGCTGCTCATTTTAAATGCTCTGCCTTTTACGTCCTCGCTACGGAAAACGGACGTTACCGGTCAAATTGCGCTATTTAGAATAATAATGGTTAAAATAATTTAGAAAAGAGCCTTTATCTATTTGGGCTAACACGAATCTGAAGAGATTCTCCGTAATTAGAAATCCCTCTCCCCCCTCCCCCCCCCCGGACAAAAAAGAATTTTTAAAAAAATCGAAACAGAAGTAAAACAGCCGACAACAGAAACAGCGATTGGTGAAAAAGAGGAGATTAAAGGCTGGGGTTAGTTGCTCTCGGGAAGAAGAGAGTTTCCAAATTTACCTTCATCCCATTATGCTGGTCTAGCTATTATCCCCGCGAGCTGCCTGCGAGCCGCAGCCTCGCACCCTCCCAGGTTCTCCCCGCCGTAGCGTTTATGGTGAAGGGCAGGGCGAGAGGTCAGCCGAAATCATTTACAAACATATCACAAAGTTTCATTACTTTTACTTTGTCGACAGCGGCACACAGGAGTACAAAAGTTCATGAATTGTGTCTGACCCAGCTCCTCACTGCTGTCCTGCGGTCAACCTCTTCTCCTTCCACTATTTAAAACAGGCACCATAAGGACAAATAATGGTGCGGGTGTGATACATCCAACCACTGCGGAGGGCAGATTTGGGGGTGTTGCGTTTATCCGAGCAATGTGTACCGGTTTGTTTGCCTGCCTCCAACCCCCAGCTGCCTGATCTGGGGGATGCTATTTTTAAACATCTGCTTTCTTAGCACTGCCGTGGTGTCTTCTTCACAGCAAGTGCAACTCGAAACGACTTTGTGTCCCTAATCTCTCCCCCCCCCCCCCCGATTATTTAAATCTCCACCCAGCTATTTTAAGCGGCTCACCCCGCTTTCTCCTCCTTTCTCTGAGGGGAGGGGGGATACCTCCCCACCGGGGGGGGGCGGGTATTAACCACTCGGCTGAACTGGCAGGACAACACCCCCCACCCCCCCAGCCCCCAAAACGGAGCTTGCGTTTGGGGCAGCCCCCGGGAGCGGACAAGCCCTCCGAGGGCTGCCCGGGGAGAAGCGACGGGGCTGGGGAAGCAGCAGCTCCCGGTTCTGCTTAATACTACACATTTTCATATTTGTTAGACGCTGTGACCTGCGTTTCACCTTATTGCACGACTTGCTCAGACAGGTCAAAGCCAAAGAGTTATTGATGAACAAAAGCGTTATATATTCACCTCCTGTTCAACTGCCCATACAAAATGCTTTTGATCTATCAGGCTTTTTGTGTTCTGGTTCATAATCAGTATGCTAAATGTACGTTGGCAGAAAACAAGTAATCCATACATTTAGGGCCGGCCCTGGAATAAAATGCCAAGGGCATCTACATAGCGCAGGGCTGAGCTACGGGGGGAGGAAAGTTACCTATGGAACACAATTAAAACTGCAACGCTGGAGGCGATTCTTCAGTTCGTATTTAAAGGGCTCGAAAACCAATATGGCAAAGTAAGGCAAAACGAGAAAGAGAAGCCTGGCACAAGCCGTGAAAGCGATTATTTATCAGCAAGCAGGGAGAGGAAACAGGGAGAAACGCAAACAAACACAGGTCCGCTCCTGTGCCTGCTCCCGGCCGGAGCGGGGCTTGCAGAAACGGGGAGGGCAACGGATACCTAGCGAATCTCCGAACCTCGCACGCTTTCTTTTCCTCTTTGAGAGAAAGCCGGTCTCAGTCCGGAGCACCAGGACCAATGCACTTAGGTCCTCACTGCAGCTAGAAAGGTTCAACAGCATCTCCTGCTACACCCCGCACTGCTGCCCTCCCCTCGGTCCCCTCAGCGCAGCTCACGCGGGACCATCGGGGATGCGAACACCCCTCCAGCAAAGGGTGGCCCTCGCAAGCTCAGATACCCACTCCCTTCCGTGTCTGCACAGCATTTAAATCCCCGTTTGAACGTCCCTTGCCCAGAGGATCAGCGCTACCGCCCCGCACGACCCGGCTGGCGGGGGCTGGCTCGGCTGGCCAGCCCTGGCAGCCTCCAGAGCCCGCCGCCCCTGTCACCCCTGCACCGGGCTGTGCCAAACGAGGTTAACGCCAGCTCGCAGTCACAGCTCTGCTTTGCATTCCGTCTGGAGGAAAGAGGGGGAGTAGCCAAGGTTATGAGGCGCTGGGACACAACGCGATCCGTCCGGGTTCTGGACGGGGAGGCGCTGTACAGTCCCGCCGAGTTAAAATGGAAACGCTGCTAATTGCCTCAGAGTGCTTAAGAGCAGGAGGACACCTGTACGGCCCTAGAATAAACCCTCAGGAGGCTGCACCCCTGCTTTTAACGATAGCCAGGATTAGGACATGGTACCACAAACCGACTCCACAAGACTCCACAATCCTTCACGTGCTGACATGGTTTTTTTCTTTTTTTTTTTTTTTTGGTAGCAATATTCAGCAGGGATACATCAGTTTTAATTCTTCCAGTCTGAAGGGAAGAAACAGGATTTTCAAGCATCGCAAACTCTACAAGAAATAAGAGGTTACTTACCGTGGATGTCCTTCCATGCTGCCGAACCTGTTGCAATAAAAACGTTTGTTACTGTTGTATTCCACATACGGGTGATATTTCTGGAGAACAGTTACAGACCGCGTTTGATAGATGAAGGCAGAGAGGAGCTGGTGGCAAATCCTGCGAGCAGCGGAGTGGTGGGGTGGAAGCCCCTTCCGAATGAGGACCACATTGCATTCAGGCAGTTTTTTATGAACACATGCTTTCCCTGTGCCTGGGGTGTGATCTTTCACTTTTAATATTCATAGTCTAGATTTTATACCGGATAATTTCTAAAGGGATGAAAAGTCAGACCTCCCTCTTTCACTGATGGAAAAAAAAAGAATAACAAAGGCCTTTTTTTTTTGTTCTCTGGCAATCCAGTCACTTACAAATGAAATATTCAGATCACCTTTGCTAAACCATCACCCATAAAATGTCACAACATGCCGTGCAGCATCGTACCCATGCTGAGCACAGAAAGAACTACAATTTCCTAAGAATAAATCTCGTATTGCTCTAAGATGGGTCCCCTTTAAGATCACCTAATTAACCTAACAGTAACCACGAGACATGCGTCTTTGTTTGCATTATAGAAGGATAGATTTGACTTGAACTTCCCTTCAAATCTTCTAATAAATACATTCAAAGGTCACATTAAGGAAAACAAGAACACGCGCTCACTCTAATGCTCCTCAAACGCATCGTATATTTAAAAGTAAATAATATTGGGGGTTCTTTTCTTTAAGCGATTTTTCACCTCCTCTGTTGCCTTCCTACGGTATCTTGGAGAGTTGTATTACACACAGAGCAATTGCCTCGGTATCAACAGTTCACTAGATACAGCTTCCCAAGACTGTTTTTGTTAAAAAAATATTTTTGTTTTAGTTCTGCCCACTCTGGATAGCATTCAGACCTTGCGAGGACAGTGGAAGAGTATCAGCGTTTCGGCACTAAACATCCCTTTACCGTCCCTTTCCTTACTTTTTTTTTTTTTTTAATAAAAAACGTTAGCTTCAAATCAGATGTCCCCTTAAATTCAGAAACCTCAGGCGGGGAGCAGCCCGCTCATCCTGGCCCTGCCCCAGCCACCTGAGCTGTACCTGTCCATTTTCCCCAGCAAAGCTGTTCCGCACCCCCGGGCGGAGCAGCGCTGGTCCCCCACTCCCACAGAGTTTCTGGGGGCACAAAGAGAGCCCGAGCGCGGCGGTGGCAGCAGGGAGGCTGGTAGCGGACTTACTGCGCGCTCCCCCCCCGGCCGGGGGGACCCGGGAGCAGAGGTGCCTGCACGGCCGCATTCCCGCAGACGGTTCCCTGCTAACACTTTCCCGATTACTGCTTCCAGGAACGAAAGCATCTGCACTTGTATGCTCTTAAACTAATTTATGGTGGGAATTATATTTTGGCTTGTCAACTCTCAAGCCATAAAACAAAGTTTATTGGAATCACGTGCTTCTAAATAGCCACTCAGGACCTATCTCTGCAGAACCATAAATAACCTTCAGCTTTAAACTTTTATTCGCTAAATAAAGGTTCGCTGAATCTGTCCTGTAAAACGGGACTGGGTCGGAATAGCGGGGATGGGTGGAAGGTCAGCTCCGCGGCGTTACGCCGGCCTTTTTGAGGAACGTGCTGTAGGGAAAGCTGCTAAGAGGGGAGCTGGCGCTCCCCAACTGCTCTCGAGGAGGGAGCCGGCTGCGTTTTGCCCTGGGTACCCGTTCAAACCATTCTTTGCCTCTCTTAGGTGACAGGGAAGCCCGTCATCAGGAAAAAAAAAACCCCAGAGGTACTGCGGGGAGAGGGGGGTCCCTCTCTCCCTTCCCGGGATGTTCATGGCATTTTGGTCAGACGCTCCAGGAAAATGGTTTGGACTCGTTCACCTCCAGAGCTGTTGCTCGGGCGAGCCGTGCCAGGGGTGCGGGCTCACCAGGCACCCGGCGGACCTTTGCAAGCGACCAAACTGCTGGAAACAGCGAGGGCACCGGGCTTTGGAAAGGGAGAAAGTGTGAAGCCTGCCACAATGAGATCTTTGAGGACTGGAAGTTTACGGAGGGTTATAAAACAATAAAACAGCCCTGGTGTGAAGGAAGCAGGGTGTGAGCTAGCAAATGAGAATTTCAAGGAGCCCGAGCACAGGAAGTCAAATGTCCCTGGCAGTCACACAGCATAAAGGAACCAGGGCATCAGCTCCCAATCTATCATGGCTCAGACGAGGAAGTCGGGCCGGCCAGCAGCTCCTGGTGCCTCCCGGGAGGGGCTTGTCCCTTCCCCAGAGGGCGGGGACCCGCGTCCGCCCCGTCGGGGCCGGGCCGCGGACAGAGGGGACAGAGGGCCCGCGGGGGCGGGGGCGCCTCTGCGCAGGGGCTCAGCTCCGAAAAGCGAGCCAGCTTCAGCTCCTTGCTGGCTGCTGGCACCAGCTGGCACCAGCTGGGTGGTGCCTGTCTAACGCCAGAGTTAGGTTCCTCCCGGTCTTCTCTTACTTGACCATTTCCTACCGGATCTGGCCATGCAAGTTTGAAGTTGCCAAGAAGGGGCAGCTTAGTTCTCGCCATACTCTTGAGGTGGCTCAGATCGCAGCTGATCAATTCGGTTTTCTCCAGAGAGCAAGTGGCGTCCTGATCACCTTTCCTGCTCCTTTTTTTGACGCGGGGTTATTCTGCATTCCGCTATTTTCCTTGCTCTGTGTCAATGCTTCAATCATACAGCATCCCCTTCGCGCTTTGTTAGCGGCCTAAGCTGGGGAAAGGCTCTTTCTCCCTGGCCAGCCCCGGGCAGGCAGAGGAAGAGCTCCACGGGGCTGTACCCCTGCTCAGGCACACGGGCCTGGGCATGGCAGGTGCTGGACCAGGCTCAGCGGCAGCCTTCCGAGCCCCCCCCCACCCTCCCCAGACCCCCTGTCCTCGGTGGCCTCCGGCTTCAGCGGCAGGCAGCTGCAAGAAGCCAGGGTGCCCGTCCCCTGGGAAAGTGAGAGATAAGGCTACGGGTCGGGATGTGAGGGGAAGGGTGCGAAGGGAAAGTCCAACCAAATGTGGGGAAAAGAGGCCGGGACGACAGGAACCACGTTGCAGAGTCAAATGCGTTTGCCCCGGGCCTGGCAGTGGATGCTGGGTACGGCGGAGGTGCGGTCCCGGACAGCGGGGGCCACGGGTGGGCTCCAGCCCCTGTGCCGGCACAGGGAGCGTCACGTCCCTCCCCGCGTGTCTGCGATCGCTTCGGCTCTCTCGGCCCGCCTCGCGAGCAAGAGAAGCCCACGGTTTGGGGACAGGGTACTGTCCCGCGGGTGCGGGAGGAGAGGAGCCGTGGCGAGGCAGGCGGCGTGGCAGCACCGCGGGCGGGCGGAGCATTAGCCCCCGGCAAACGGGCCGGGAGCGGCGGGCCGGGCCGGGCATGTGCTTCGGGCAACCGTGTCCGGGAGGCTGGGGCTGGGAACAGTGAGGCTGTGGGATAGTGAGGCGTTGATGAGTGAGATACAGCTGCCTGTGATCTAGGGGCAAGATGAATGTTTCTGCTACCGAGTAATTCTAGCCCTGAGATTTTGAAGAGGGAATTAGGATTTTCACATTTCCTATTCTAAAATGCAGATGTGAAAGTTGACTTTGAAGCCCCGGCCAGTTCATTCTCTAGGCTTTTATGCAAGTTCTCATACTCGGGGCTGACGATCTGGAGATGGATAAGATGTGGAATGAAGTAAGCCGGTAACAATTGGTTTCCCTCTGGTAATTGTTGCGATAAAAGGCTCGGGGAAATTGAATCGCATGTGTAAACCACCGCCGCTCTCGGTGCTACTTGACAGACATGACGACCAGCATCCTGCCCCGAGGACCACACCGCCAGAAGATGACAGGCTCCATCGCGGACTTTGAAGACCTACCGAGCGCCTTGATAGCGTCCAAGGCATTAGCCCTCCCTGCTTTTATCGTAGCGCCGACCTCTCAGCAGTCACCCCGCCGCCCATGCCCTCGCCGAGCAGGATGTGGGCATGCAAAGGCCCCTGCCCGCAGCGCCCCGCGCCCGCAGGCAGCTCCGGCGGCAGCAGAGACCCGGAGCGGGCAGGGCGGCGGCGGCGAGCCGCGCCTCGACATCAAACGGGGGCAGCGACGGCGGCACCCAGGGTCCGCGGGGGAAGAGGGCGAGGAGCACGGGGCAGGGAGGGGAGGCCGGGGGCCGTGGGAGCGTCTAGCTGGGGCAGGCACGGCCCGGGGGGCCGGGGGCCGCCAGGGTCGTGTCCGGGCACGGCTGGGGAAGGTGAAGCCTGGAGGCGACAGGTGAGGCGGAGCAGGGAAATCTGCCGGGCCCCGGCTTGCAGGGGACGGGGGGGGGATGTGCGGGGAGCCGGGGGCTCTGCCCGGGGGAAGGGAGCCGGCGGGGAGGCGGGTGCGGGCCGCCGCGGTGTTCTGGCACCCACATCAAAGGGGCAGGGAAGGAAGCGGCGGCCGCCCGACATCAAAGGGCGGGCCGGTGACCCGGAGGGCGGCCGGGCACTGGGAGTGAGCCCCGCCGGCACCATGGGGAAGGCAGGGGGCGCGGAGGGGCGCCCACGGGTGCGAGTAAGGGCCCTGCGGATCCGGGGCGGGCGGGAGGCCGCTGCGCTGAAGGCAGTGGGACAACCGGGGCCCAGCTGGGGAAGGCTGCGGCCATGCCCGAGAAGGGCGGCGGAGCCCCATGCGTGCCCCCCGCTTGCCGGTGGGCCTCTCCCGTGGGCAGGCGGGCGGCCGGGTCGAGGGGCCGGGGCGGGCAGCGGGGGGGTGGGGAGCCCCTCGCCCAGGCGGGGACGTCGGCCAGGCTTGTCCTACAGCGCCTTCTCCTGGAAGAGGCCGTGGAGACAAAATGGCTGGTGGCGGCGGCCAGGGCCTGCCGCGCCCCCGGCGGCCGCTCCGCTCGGCTCCGCGCCCCGGCCCGGCCCCCCCCAGGGCGGGAGCCGCGGGCAGGTGACCCCGGCCCGGGCCGTCGGGGCGGGCGCCCACCCGCGGGCAGAGGCGGCGGAGCCGGGCCTCGACGGCGGGGCCGGGCGGGCGGCTGGGCCTACCCCCGGCTCCCTCCCCCCCCACGCCGGGTCCGGCTCGGGTCGCCCCCGGCGCGGGGCGCTGGGTGGGCGATGCAGGCCGCCTCCCCCGCCTCTCGCCGCCCCCTCCCTCGCGGGTGGTGGGAGGCGAGGGGTGGGTTTGGGCAGAGCCTGCTGCCGCTGAATGCACTTTTATTGCCTCTTGTCTCTGGCAGAGACCCTTCCTCCGCGCCCCGCCGGCCCCCGCGACCTGCTGCAATGTTTATTGTGCCTCATCTTTTCCTTTCGCTTCCTGTTTTTTCCTCTCCCGCTCCAGCGGCATTGAGTGCCGCACTGCAGTAGAGCCGTAAATACCTTTAACAGCTGCCTGCCAACCGAGGGGTGAAATACTGTCTTTGTTCCGATTTTTTTCTGCCCCAAGCGCTCATAAAACACCCCGTGAGAATTATATTTGTTTGGGGAAAGAGAAACATTATTGGGAAATAAACGAATCGGAGGGATTTGCTGTTCTTAAGAGCGCAAAACCAACGCGTATTTCTTCGCTCAGTCTTATCGGGTTTCGCGGGTCCGCAGCCCACATCGCCTGCCCTCCTTGCACCAAACTCCCGCCAGACTCGGGGAGCAGATGCTGCGCTTCTCCTCCAGGGAACTTGCAGCAGCTAAGCGGGAGCCCAACCTGACTTCCCAAACGGCAGCCGGCGCCAGTGATACCTGGGCACTGCCCGGGAGCGCAGGCTGCCGTTTCCTGCGGGTTATTTTCTCCTGGTGTTCTTTTACTGCCCGTGAGTCAGTGAAGTGTGGGCTAGGGATCGGCTGTTTCCTCTCAACAAAAAAAAAAATGAGATGAGTCATAAATTCTGTCGAAGATGTCGGGAAACGAAGCAGGTGTGAGAAACGTGAATGTGAATTCTGTGTTCCAAAAATTACAGCACACCAACACATCTACACCCATACAGGCGCCCGCGTTATATAGGTGTATAAATAGACGTAAAAATACAGCCCTCATACGTGCCATATATCTATACACACATACATACAGGGTTTGTTATGAATACTCACAAGCACGCGGGTTTATTTAAGAGCATACACATACCTATGTGTGCTTCAGTGTTAATGAAAGAAATGAAAGAAAAATAATAAAAAAAGAAAACAAGAAAAAGAGCAAAAGGAAGGAAGCCGTTTAGGAGGGAAAAAAGCCGAACTCCCACATAAACCAGTGGGATCATAAATGCATATGTGTATCCGTATGTGTCAGCATATGGACCCGGAGACACACACATGCACATTACAATTCGTTAGAACATCCTGCTTTTGTTTTCTTCTTTTCCCTCAGGCTACGAATAATTTTTCAAAACAGCTCAAGGACGAGATTTTTCGAAGTTTTTTGAGAGATTTATAGCCAAACAGCTATAATTACTGTGTCACCTCGGAGGGATTCTGAGAGTGAAAACTAACGCAAGACATACTTTCCAAGTTACTCTTGAAGACTGTTGCTATGTTGAAAACGATTCCTCCCAAATAATCCCCAAGCCCTTCAGCAGCACAGGGCGGTCGGCTAGTGCAAACAGCCAAAGCATGAGGGAAAGGCATCCTACCGCTTGCTGTAGCGGGGCTCGGGCTTAGGAGGCTGGGGAAGTGCTCGGGGATGGATTAAAGAAGAATTTCTTCTGCGGCTTCAAAACATGTACCTGGGGTGCGACCCACACCTTTCTACCCTCACCGGGTATGGTTTAATCAGGCATTTTGCTTTACCGTTAAATAAGTGGCTGCTTTCGAGGTAAATGGCGATTCGGTAAATTCCTGCAGTGCAATGGCACGATGCATTTCCATCACTGACCAACGATGTAAACACTAAATACCGGCAGGCAGCGGGTTTTCTACTGCGCAGTAACATTTTGAAAATGAAGAGGGGACGTGTAAAATATATATACGTTCAAAAGGATATACTTCAGAAGAATATATGTTCTACAGAGGTGTAGATACGTACATACACGTATATAGGTAACGCGGCTGCGGACACATACACATATGTAGGTAACGCAGATAAAGTTTGCATGACTCTTCTATCTCCTCTGCATATTTCAAAAGAAACCTGGGTTTGGGCTTTTTTTTCCCGATAACTCATCCCTGGTTTAACCTCCCCCCCCCCCCGATTTCCACGTGGGTAAGGAGCGGTGCTGCGGCGGTGCGCTCCGCCGCTGCCCGCCTACCCAGCCCAGCCCGGCCCGGCCCGGCTGCCTCCCGCCGAGCCGGCCGGAGCCGCAGCCCTGGCTCATGCACCGTACGGCGGGAGAAGGGTGTCCTAAACGGCCCCGGCGGGCCGGGCGGGGGCTCCCGGGGCTGGCTCCGGGCACAGCCCCCAGCCCGACCGGCGCGGCGGGGCCGCCCCGCGCCCTCCGCCCCCGCGGGAGCGCTGACCCCGGTTCTCCTGCGAAAACACCTGTTAAGCTTTAAAGTTCCGCGACCGCCCTTCCGCCATGGGGAACACAAACCACAGCACCACCACACCGCGCTTCAGGCTGAGAAGGGGAAAAGTAACACCCCCCCCCCCCAAAAAAAGGCCTTTTATTGGAAGAAAACCCGCGGCAGGAGAGGCGCTGCCTGCGCACACTGCACCCCAGCCTTCCGCCCCTCGGTGCGGAGGGTCGCGGATCGCCCCTCCATCGCGGCCCGCTGCGCCTTTTCCGCGCCAGCCCGCGCAACGGCCGCACGCACCCCGCGGCATGTTCCACAACTATTATCGATAATTGTAGTGACACCGATGATTACAACAGCAATAACAGCAACAGCAATAGTAGCGATAACGATAATAGCAATAGTAACAGCAAGAATAAGTGGCTGCGAGGGACAGGTGACCAAGAGGGGCGGGAGGACAGGGGAGCCGGCGCCGTGCCGCGGTGCGGGACGCTGCGCGGGCGCGGAGTACCGGCGGCCAGCCCGAGGGGAGCCGAGTGCTTACCGGTTCGCGTCACTGCGCGCCTGCGGAGGAGCCCGGGAGGGTCGCTGTAATCCATTTTGCACCCGCGTAGCAATCCGTGTGCCGGAGGAGACAGCGGCAGCGGGGGCAACAAGCGGCGGGAGAGGAGCGGGGGGCTGGAGGCGGCGCGGCGGCGGGCGCGGGGCTCCGCGCATCCCCCCGCGGGCGCGGGAGAGGAGGCGTCGCGGGGCCGGGGAAGTGTCAGCGCGGCGGCGGCGGCGGGACCGACCGCGGGTTTCGGGGCGCGGGACACAAACATGAGGGCGACTGCCATACACCTCAGCCTAGACAAAGGTTAGAAAAAGAGGGGCTGAGGCTCTCTGAAGGCAGAATGCAGGGGGAAATTCGCCAGGGAAATCAGGAAAAGGCCATGAAAGCGCTCGCTGCCTGCACATGACCAGCCGCAGCCAATGACAAGCCCAAATAGGTCATAAAAAGGTCTATTACCAAGTTGTAAATTTTCTTCAAACAAAAAGGAATTTACTGCAATTCCTTGCGGATTTTGCACATACTGCTTCCCAGCGCCATGTTTCTTTCGCCTGCGCGCTATGCTTTCACCGAGCCCTCGGTCCCGCCCGCCCGCGGCCTGCGCGCCCGGGGCCGGTGGAGGGGCCCCGCGGGCACAGCCGGGGCGCGGGAGATCCGCGCAGGGGAGCGGAGAGCGGGGCGAGCCCCCGCGCAGCGGCCGCAGAGCCGCACAAAGAGGGGGGCACCGCGCTGTGCCCGCGGGTCCGCGTCTTGCCCCAACGAAAGGGGGCTTTACCCGCACGCCCCCCCCCCCCCCCTCCGCCGGGCCCTAGAAGAAGCCACATTTTCTTTAGCGCCCACTACTGAAGCCGAAGCCGTCGCCGACCTAAAAATAGTCCGAGCCGGTTCCCCACCCCGAAGTGTGCGGTTCCCACAGGTTGCGCCGGGCGCTGTCATCGCGCCCAGGTTGCTCGCAGCCTCCCCGGGCGGGCTGCCTCCCCCCACCCCCCGATAAAACCTTCCCGGGAGCGCTCGGACCCGGGGCACCAACAGGGAAAATCCGATTCTTCGAAAGTACTCGAAAAGACTAAATCCGCACCCCCCCCCCGTCCACAGGGAATGCTCGGCTCCGAGACGGAATATTGTGGGTACTTCTTGCTCGATTTGTGTTTCAGGGAATAGCCAGAGCCCACCGTAAGTGGCCTCCGTGTCGATTGTACCTGCCTCGAAAATAGAGCTATCAAAAATAAACATTCCTAAAGGTGTAGGATCTTTTTTAACACGCTGCTTCAGGCAGTTGCACACCCGTGAATATCACACCCGCGCGGCGTGTGCCTCGGCAGAGGCATCGACACCTTTGGCGGTGGCTCTGCAGCACCCATGGCCGCGCAAATTCCGCGGAAACCAAAGGCGCGGTACATCCGCGCTGCGGCCATCGCAGGCGGCCTCTCGCCGCCGCTGCCGCCGCGACCCGCGCAGCTACGGCTTTTCCCTGCCCAAGTACTGCTGCCGGCTCCGGAGCTCGATGGCTCCGATTTACCCGGCGGCTTACTGACCGCCCGGGCCAATTTCTGCCTCGTTTTTCTTTTTCTTAGCCAGACTCCAAGTACGAACGAGGGAGCGATTCAGCTGCCAGGCTATGGGGGGAAATACCTTAGCAACTACAGCAATTTTGGGTTTTTTTTCGTAATAAATGAGAGGGACGATCCCAGTCACCGCTAGGCCTTCGCAAACGATGCGCGCACAAGGAAGTCCGTTTTTGCCTGCGTGGCTGCGTTCCCAGTCGGCCCAGGGAGAGCGACGCTAACGGAAACTTCTTCAGGAATATTTTAATTTTATTCTCTTTGTTTGGAAATTAAAAACAACTACGGCAGCAGCTCTTTGCCAGACAAATATCAGCCTAGGAAGTGCTCTCCTCGGGTGCGAAGGTCTCCTGTATGCTTTTGCCCCCGCAGGCAGCCCGGGTTTGCAGCGGGAGGCACCAGCACGGCAATTCCCTGCGGCGGGGCCCGCCGGGACCCCGCTGCGCCAGGCCGAGGCTTTTTCCCTGCCCGGAGACCCAGCGCGCCGGTGCCACTGGCAACGGGGATTATTTCGAAAAACGAGGGGTTTTTACGCGTCAAGGGACTGGGTTTCCTTAAACGCGCCGTCACCGGCCCCACATCCTTCCTGGACACGAGGGGTACCGGCGTATTTATGCAAATCCACGCAGCAAGATGTTTACTTCACCGTTTTGCTGCAGTTTCCCCTCGTTTACAACCTTTAACCGACCACGCGATTAAAATAAACCGAGAACAATAGCTCCGCTTGCTTTTGCCTCCCTCTAGAGCTGGCGCTTTGCAGGAGTGGGAGCGTGCCTTGCTCCGTGGCGGGGAGGGGGGGAAGAGGAAGGGAAACGAAATGAACGAAACCCGCCGTACAAATCCCGACCGCGGGGACGGCGGTTCCCGCCGAGCCGGCTCCGTGCCCGGGAGCGGAGCGGTGGGTACGGGAGAAGGGCCGGAGCGCCGGGCGGGCACGGCGGCGGCCGGAGGCCCCCACCTCCCCAGGCCCCTGGCTGTGAATTTCCGAGCGGGGCCCCGGCTCGGTCCCTGCTCCGTCGAGAGCACGTTCGTTTCTCGGGCAGAAAAGACAAATTCGTGGCGTTTGTCGCAGCGGCTGGCGCGGCTCCCTTCGCGGGACCGTCACTCAAGGGGGCGTGAGGCGCTAGGGAAAAAATGACGCAGAAATCTTGGTAGGGATTTATACCTCATACCTCAGCCCTCTGCCTGCTGTTCCTAAAAAGGACTGCTCTCGGCCGTCCTCTCAGATACCGCCGTCTGCGGGACCCCGCCGCGGAGCGGGAGAAAGGGGAGGGAGGGGAGAGGGGGAGATAAATTAAACCGTTTTACTGATCGGAGCGACCTTCTCTTCCCGCGACTGCGGGGAACCGTGCGGCAGGCTCTGCCCTCGCCGGCCGCGGCCTCCAGCTGGGAAAGGCACCCAAGCCGTGCGCTAATATTTAGGGGGAAAAATGCCCTTCTCTCCGTTTACGTGTGGTTCGGGACCGCTAACCAGTACAGCTTCCGAGAATCCCCCACGCAAGGCCACAAAAGCTTTGCATTTCTCTGCTCGTCTGCCACCCGCGGGGGAGGCTAGGCCCGGTTTGGCCGCGGCTTGCGTGGCGGGGCTGGAAGCCCCGCACCGGTCGGGAGCGGCCGTGGGGGCCGGCAGGGGCCCGTCTCCACCCAGGCGGGCCGGCAGCGTAGGGCTCCGCGGGGTAACGGGCCGTGTTTGCCAGCAGCCGCCCCCCTGCCCCGCAGCCCCGGGGGCGAGGGGGGGCACAGGAAAAGGCGAAGGCAGGGCCCAGGCGCACACGTCGAGGGGGCTCCCGGGGCCGGGCCGCAGCGTGGGATCAGCCCGCCGGTGGGGCCGCCGTCCCCACCGGCCGCTGCTTCGACCACGGCCCCGCAGAGCCCGTGGCTGGCGGCTCTGGCCTGGAGCGCGGGCGGCAGGGAGTGAAAACCAGGTTTTGCATCCGATGTGCCGTTCCCAGACCCCACAGAAACACCCAGCACCGGGGGAAGGACGGGGGAAAGGCGCAGGGGAGAGTTAGTCCAGACGCGGAGAGGCTCTGAAGGTTATTGGAGGAGTGGATTACGAAAAGGATATCAGGAAGCCGATACGTTTTATATTTTAATAAATTTTAATCGAATATCAATAGCAGAAGGTTAAATATATTTCTAAGATCTTTTCTTCAAATTTATTAAATTTATTTAATTTACTCAACATAGGAACAAGAATTAAAATAGTACAAGTGCACTTGTCTTGATTAATAAAGCATTGTTAAATGTCTTGCTTATTGGTATTTATTATTAGGAAGTTTATGTCGTTTCCCGCAATCACCGTCTTTTAAGATTGCAAAAAAATATATATTTTATATATATATATATATATATCATTAGAAATGTATTGCTACAAACTCTGTATCAAATTTGCAAAAGGAGTAGATGAACTGTTAAATCTAGAGATTGTTCCGGATACAGTTAAAACCAAACCAAACCCAAACCAAACCACAAACAAGTGAAGCACACGAAGCAGAGCAATGTCAAGCAGAGGGACACGGGGTCACTCGTCCCACGGCAGGACCACGTACAGGGGGGACACGGGCCGAGATGTCGGGCCACGGCGCCGGTTAGTTTTGATGGCCTTTCACAAAGTCTTTTAGGGCAAAATTTAATTCGTCTGGCCTTCAGGTCTGTCTTCTTCCAGATCATGTGCTTCCTTTTTGGCCTCCCCTTCCTTTCCCTCCTGCCTGGAAGCGGGGAATTTGTCCTTGTTGTTCTCTTTTTTCCATTTCATCCTCCTGTTCTGAAACCAGATCTTTACCTGCCTCTCGGTGAGTCCTAGTGCGTGGGACACCTCGATCCTCCTCTTCCTGGTCAGATAGGGGTTAAAGAGGAACTCCTTTTCCAGCTCTAGAGTCTGGAATCGGCTGTATGTTTGTCTTCCTCTCCTCCTACCCGGCGCTGCTGTTTAAAACAAAAACACAGGGGTTTGGAGGTTGGTGTGGTCGTTCAAAGCAAGGCGCAGGCAGGGAGCGAGGGCTCGGGTCCCTCTGCAGATCCCTCGGGAGAAGCCCCACAGAAACGCAGGGAGAGAAAGCCGAGGGCGCGGAGCAGTCTCGAGCTTTACACGAGTGCGGGAAAAACAGCGATAGCAGATGCGCGAACCGCCTCCGCTCTCCCCCCGCACCGGGGCTGGCGGGACGGAGCTTGCGGGGCCACTCGCCTCTCTGGTGGCCGGCACCCCCCGGCCCTGCGCCCTTCCCCTTCGGGCAGCGGCGGCGGCGGTGGCGGGAGCCGGGCGGACGTGTCAGCGGCCCGTGGGTCCGAGAGGCGACTTTAAGGCTACTCTTGGGGCGGCAGCCGCCTTCTGCAGAAGTTTCTGGTTGCTTACTGTATCGCTTTATTATCGCAAGCCCCCGCGGCGATAGGAATCGCGGGGAGAGAGGCAGGGAGAGAGGGAGGCAGAGGCAGGGAGCGAAAGGCAGCGAGAAAGAAGCGGGAGGAGGAAAAGAAAGTTTCAAACTCAGACGTGAGATGGAAGCAAATTTTTGACTGCGTCCAACCTTGTGGTCTCATCCAGGGAAACATTTGAGCAGGAGACGAGCTCTGATTTAAGTGGTCTGGTTCCTCGCCAATATTAGCACTGGACGATTTACAGTCAGGATATTGTACCAGCTCGGCCTCTTGCTGTGTCGTAAAAATCTGCTGTCTCTGTAAGTTATCGTATCCGTAAAATTTAGCGGGCTCCCCGTGACAGGTAACCCCGCTGCAGGGGGCAGGAGGCGGAGGCGCGGCGGGGGGAGGAGGAGGCGGCTGGTAGGCGGCCGTGGGGCTCCCCCCGGCCGGGTGGTAAAAGTCCGCGGCCGCGCCGCCGCCGCCCCCCGTCCCGCCGGGCGCGGGGTGCGGGAAGCCGGCGGCGGCCGCGCCGTTCCCGTAGAGCAGGGCGGCGGCAGCGGCGGCGGCGGCGGCGGCGGCGTGGCGGCCGCTCACCTCGGGCGCGAAGTGACAGTCGTAGTAGGGGGGATTGATGGGCTCCCCCGCCGCCGCCGCCGCCGCCGCCGCCGCCGCCGCCTTGTACTTGGAGTACAGCGGGTTGACAAAGTAGGAGCTCATCGGGGAGGGGGCAGCGGCGGGCGGGGGCGCGGGCGCGGGCACGGGGCGCTGCTCCCGCCGCCGCCGCCGCCGCCGCCGGTGCCTCTACGCCGCGCTCATGCCGCCGTCGCCGCCGCCGCTCGCCCGTGCGCTCCCCGCTCCTGCTCTCCGTGTATGTGGTGACCAGGACTGGAATATAATCGCTCCCAAAATGACCTGCCTCACTGCTTTTACTATTTCCTATTAGGCACACAGCAGCCCGCGCACGCACACACACGCACGCACACACACACACACACACACACGCTCATGAGCTCAGGGGGGACTTTTGGCTTCAGTTTACATGTGCCGCTCCTCAGGCAAGAAAAAAACCCGGCCCAGCCCTGCCCGGATCCACCCCAGCCGCGGCGCCCCCGCTCCCCCCGCCGGTGCGCGCTCGGCAGGAGCCGCCGAAACCCCCACCGCGCAGGGGCGCGGCGGCCGCGCAGATCCCGCGCGATAACCGCGGGCGCGCTGCCCGGGGCGACGCCGCCCGGCCCGCCCAGGCTGCGCTGCCCGCGGCTCGGGACCGCGGCTCGGCACCGAATCGCGGCCTGCGCCGCCGGCCGGGCAGGGCAGAGACCCGCCGAGGGAGCCGACGCCCGGCGCAGGGAGCCGGGGGCCGCGGCGGGGGCGGCTCGGGGCGGGGGGGGGGCCGAAGGGCGGCAGCGTGCGGCGGCCGGGCCCCGGTGCCAGCGGGCCCTCCGGGTCATATCCTTGCAGGCGGGCAGAGGGCTGGGAAATGAGATGCACATTTACCCTTGACGCCGTGCACGCATGGCTGAGGCTCCAGGTTAATTGATACTTAATGGAAATCATGCCTATGAATATACTTTCCATCATTTCACCCTTGGTGGACGTCATTACCGAGGCAGAGAGAGGGAGGAAAAAGAAAAAAAGCAAAACGTGTGGGTGAGCGGTTAGCACCGTTCGGGGCCGCGGTCCGAAATAAGCGAGCCCTGTTCCCCGGGAGGGAGGAAGGAAGGAAGGCGCTGCCCTGCAGGCTCGGCGCTGCCCCGGCTCCTCGGGCCGGTCGCCCCCGCGGGGGGAGCGCGGCCCGGCCGCCTGCGCAGGCCCCCACTCCCCGCGCTCCGAAAAGCGCCGTCTCCAGTCCTCTCTTCCCCGCTTTGTCCTGCAGTGGGAACCGGCTTTTCGGACAGACACCCCCAGGAGCTCGAGTCCGCCCTATTTTGAAGAGAGACGAAAACTGTAGGTGAAATATAATATGGGCCCCGCCAGAGCCACGTGTGACCGTCTGGTGTGAATTGAGAAAAAATACTTGTGGTTACATAAAAGACATCGCAGGCTCCTTCCCCATCACACCCCGCTCCCCCCACCCCCCCATGCCAATTAACTCGCTTTGTCTAGGTGACGAGCCCGGCTGCCCCACATATGAGCTCCCGGACGGCCCCTGGGCCCGCAACGACACCTCCGCCCGGGCAGGGCCCCCCCGGCCCGGGGCACGCGCCTTTGGGAAGGCGGTGGAGAGACTCAGGGACCCCCATGCAGCCTGGGGACAGGCGGGGGGGTGGGGCAGGGGAGGCCCGGGGGGGAGCACACGGATTTTTGGTGCTACGAGGACATACAGCAGCAAAAGCCCACCGCAAGAGAGCAGCGGGAATGGAGGCGGCCAGGCCAGACGCGGTCGGGGGGGGGGGCGGCGGCAGAGAAACACCGCCTTACCCCGCGGAGGCGCCGCGGCTGCTTCCCCATCGGCGCCAGAGCACCCCCCCCCTCCCCTCCTCATGCTCATCCCGCCGGGCGTCCCGTCCCACGGGCCAGCACCGCCACCCGCGTGGGGCCGCCGTGGCAGCAGCGGAACCGCGGTTGCCGGCGGGCCGGGGGCGCGGAGCGCTGCGCGGAGAGCGGGGCGCGGCGGCGGCGCTAGAGTGGAGCGCGGGCGCCCTCTGGCGGCGCGCGGCGGCGGCGGCAGGCAGCGCCCTCCCGCCCCGCGCTGCCCGCCAGTCTCCCGGCCCCGTCGCCGGCCGGGGGTTCCGCCAGAAACCCAAAACGGGCCCTGCGGGACCCCGGGGCGGCTCTGCACTCCTGCCGCGGGGCGCTCGGTGACGAGCGGCTCTTCCTTTGCTTTCTGGATTGGGATTGGGTTTTCTTCTTCTTTTTTTTTTTTTCCTTTTTTTTTTTTTTTGTCTCTCGGAGTTTACAGTGCCATTTTCCTAGCACATTTCGGTGACCTTCTTTTATTTTTTTGCCAGTGCTATAATTAACTGCATACAAAGAATGCGCCTCGTTTACACATGGCAGCCAGGAGAGACGCCTGAGCTTTGAAGACCGCTGCTATCGCCTTTTCGATCATGTTTCCCCACATATTACACCACGAATTCTCCATGTGTGGTAGTTTCAGACTTATACGTTTTTGTCTCGAACATGTTATTTTGTTTGCCCGTGCATTTATGTATTTATGGATTGATTTATGTAAACGAAAGTAAAGATGAATCTTTGTTCACCTCCCCCCCTTCATCACACATGCCTGTGAATTATTCGGTATAATGCGTGTGCACGCGAATATGCATGTGTGCAAACATATATTAAGACAACCAACGGGTAGGAATGAAAATATTGTTCAGTTTGACACTAAAAGTAATTTCCATGGAAGAACTGCGTTTCGTCGTTCGAGAGGTTTGGCTTTCTTTCTGCCGTTTTGAAATAAACGCACGCAATATTAGAAATAGGTAAACAAAGGGGAAAAAAAATAAAATATACAAGGTAAAATCTGTCAATCTGCTGAAGGTAAAATATTAAAAAGCGCTGGTGTGAGCTTGGTGACAATTCCTTACCAGAGGCTCTGCTGGAATCAACATAATCGAGTGTGTGGCAAGAATATTGTTTACGTGTTGTTAGTTATAGATCACCCCCCTCCATGGTTATTTTCGAAAATATGGAGGCTAACATCGTAGGATTCATCGCAGTAGAATATCCAATAAAATACATTTCAACAAATCAGTGGACTTTGTAAAACCTCTTAGTTTCGTGACCTTCGGGTCTTTTTTGAGTCTGTTGCCTTGGCCCAACGCTGACATATTGAAATTTATAGTCCAAGATTTTAAGACCTAGTTTGTCTGCATTTTTTGGCTTTTTTTCCCCCCTCTAACAAACACAAACATCAAAATAAGGTGGTTTCAAAGAAAAGCGCCATAGCATATCGTAAACTCATTAGGTCCAGACGTCTAGCCATCTCAATGGTTTTATTATACCACGGTTCTTCCTGTTTTAAAAGAATTATAGGTATCTTCTCGACAATGGATGGGAAGCAATGCAACACCTTTTCCTGGCACTGCATGCTTTTGCCTTTTTTTTTTTTTTTTTTTTTTCCAGAGGTAAAAAAACCTTAAGCACCAGGTCTCTCAGCTCTCCCCTTAATCTTGAATTAACCGAACTGCTCGTAAATATTTACGGGTCCTTCATTTTAATGGTTGCTCTTTAAACAAAGCATTTTTTACAATGAACTTCATCTCAATTATCTTGATAAAGTCATGTGTGTTTATAAATGCAGAAGGCATGAGACGCTTTCCTAAATGAGCTCCCGCCAACAAAGCTGAACGTTTGGAAGCAGCGGTGTGTCGTCCCCCCCCCCCCGAGCTTCCCAACCTTCAGATTAAAGGGCGCAGAGGTTGGAAAGTGCCGCCCCCCCCCCCCAAAAAAAAAAAAAAAAAAAAAAAAAGGTTTAAGCGAAGAGGCATCGTTTTGCTTCGTTGGCTCTGGAGGAGCGGTACCGAAATATTTCCTACGTTATCCCAAGAGATCGCTGGTGTTTCACCGACCGCTCGCCCGGGAGGCGTTCGGGAGGGGTAGGGCAGCGGGCGCACCTCTCCGCCGCTGACCTCCAAGAGCAAATGTCTATCAGGCGCTGGGGGGTGGGGGGCAAGTGGTTTTCCTCCGGCCTTTGCGGCTGCCGGAGGTGCTGCTGTCCCGGCGGCGCGGCCGGGCTTTCTCGCGGGCCCGGCCCGGCCGCGCTCGGCCCGCGGCGGGCTCCGCGGGGGCTCCGCGGAGGCTCCGCGGGGACTGCGCGGCGGGGTCGGCGGCGCGGAGGGCATCGCGAGGGGCGCACAGATTTCTCCTCTCACCGCAGCGCTGTCGTTCGGTCACGGCAGACTTTATTGTGTAATAACTGACAACAATTACAACAGGTCCGTAGTTCGAGACACGGGGTGGTTAATTAATACAACAGTCACCGGGGGCAGGGACGCCAGCTAGCCGGGGGACCGGGAGACGTTAGGCCTATTGCGAACGGCTTCAAGGATGAGACAACCTCCTAATAGTGCACTAAAGGGGGGGGGGGGGAAAGCTCGTGGCCTCGCTGTGGCATCTATTGCGAAGGAGCGAAATTCAGACCTAGAAAGCAGAGGGTTTGGGTAAGGTTTCCTCTTAAGTAAATCGTGGACAACACAGCACCCCCATTGATTTACGCGACTGTAATTTAATATATATTTTATTATCGTAATTATAATTAATTTCCTTACCTTTATTTTGGCAAAGTAACTATCTAGACTACCTCACTTTTAAGAAACATGTCAAACATTTAACATCAGATAGAGTTCCCAAAGCTAACGTGCACTCACAATATCACCAACCAAACGGTCTGGAAAGGAGGAGGGGGGGATGAAGCGACTCTGCAAAACACGTTGGCGAGCAAGACAAAATTTCCCAAAATACCTGACATAGACCACGTTTCACTTCTATCTAAAAAAAAAAAAAAAAAAAAAAAAAAAAAGACCAGATTGATTTAAAGTTCCTGGGGTGGGGGCCGCGGGAGGAGGAGGAGAAAAGTATGGGGGGGCTGAGAGGGCAGAGGAAGAGTAAAACCAAACCAACCAACCAAAAAAAAAAACCCAACCCCCCACAACAAAACCCCAAAACAAGACCCCAAGCCCCAAACTCAAAACTAAAGCAATATTCCCCAACTGCGTTTCTACCCCAGCGTTAGTCTCCTTTATTGCCTTTCTCCTTGTTCATCTTTTTCATTTTCATTCTTCTGTTCTGAAACCAGATTTTGACCTGTCTCTCTGTGAGATTTAAAATCCTAGCTACTTCGTAACGGCGGTCTCGGGTGAGGTACATGTTAAAGAGAAATTCCTTTTCCAGTTCCAGAGTTTGATACTTTGTGTAGGGACAACGCTTTTTCCTCGTTGAACGAGCGTGGATCCAGTTTGCTGCAGGGTTATCTGGAAGAAGGGAGGTATATAGGGAACGGGGGGCGGGGGGGGGGGGAGAGAAAGGTCGTTAAATTAATTTAACGAAGGATGGACTGTTTTCACAACTTTGGAGGAATTATCATAAAAGCCTTAATGCCCCAGTCTGTTTACTGTACAAATGATGTCTTGATGGTAGGTGGTTATGTGGAGTCTTTTATGGGTGCTTGTTGCTGCTTGCGCTGGGGTAGGCGTCTAGACGTTTTTATAGGTTAGTAAAACTATCAGTTTTGCACATTCGAGCCTTACAGGTTTCGGCAATAAATCAAAGGGGCAATTTCTTTCTTTCTTTCTTTCTCTCCTTCTTTCTTTCTTTCTCTCCCTCCTCTCTGCCCCTCTCTCTGCCTCTCTCCCCCCCCCCTTTTTTTTTTTTTTTTTTTTTACTTACTTGGGTCAAGTTGCTGCTGTTTCTCCTCCTTCAGATCGCTGCTCGGGCTGGGGTTGTGGCTGCAGGCGGCGGGGTCCTTGGAGCTGCCGGCAGCCGCCTTCTCCCGGGGCTCCTGGAGGAAGGAGCTGCACGTGTACTCGGGCACACCGATCCCCTGGGACTCCCGGGACGAGGAGCACTCAGTCCTTTTGGAGGAGGAGGAGGAGGAGGAGGAAGACGAGGAGGCGGCTGCTCCCGTCTCCGGCTTTATCCCGTAGTGGCGCCCGTTGGAGGAGCCGGAGCTGGACGCGGAGCCGCCGCCGCCGCCGCCGCTGCCGCCGCCGCCGCCGCCCGGGAAGCCCGGAAAGGGCTCAATCCAGGAGCGCACGTAGCGGCCGGCGTCGGCTGCCCCTAAGTGGGGCTGGTGCATGTAGGGGTGGTAGATCCCGGTCATTGCCGCAGACGGCTGAGGGTGAACCGTGGACCAGGAGGTGGAGAACACGGTGGATTTTGGTGCAAAGCTACAGGAGGAAAAATCTGAACTCTCTGCAACACCTGATGGCCTGGAGGTCGCACTGTGACCTCCCTGGACGAATCTACTCCCGTAAACTTCTTCGCTTTCATGGCCTATGAGAGAATCGACATAATAGTTACTTATGGTGCCACTAGACGACATTTTAGGCTCCCCTCTTAGTCATATAAAAGGTTACACTGTTAACTGTATATGATACCCTCCCGGAGAACAATCGTAGTATTTTGCAGACTGCAACCCTCAACCATTGGTTGCGGAGCCCACGTGATCATATTTACCAATACTGCGAGTAAATCAATCCGCTAAACTGGGGCTGCTGTGATTAAAAAAAAAATCATCATCAACAACGGCCCCGCACAGCGCGCCGCGCCGGCTGCCTGCCCGGACCGCGCCGGGGCCGCCCGCCCTGCCCGCCCTGCCCGCCCTGCCTGCCCGCTTGCCCGCCCGCCCTGCCTGCCTGCCCTGCCCTGCCCTGCCCGCCTGCCTGCCCTGCTTGCCCGCCCGCCCTGCCCGCCTTCGCTGCCCGCCTGCCCTGCCCGCCCGCCTGCCTGCCTGCCTGCCCGCCCGCCTGCCTGCCCTGCCTGCCCCGGGCGCGGCGGGCGTGGCCGCCCTGGCAGCCCACGGCCGCGGCGGGCGCGGACTATTTCTTCACCTCCTTTGAGTGATTTCTGCCATTCATTTCTTAATCAATGAGAGGCAGGGTGTTTAAATAAATCCAACAGCCTTGGCTTGCTAATCACACTCCAAGCTGCTGAGGAAACCCGCTGGGAAAGGGGGATTCTTGCCTGTAAAAACAAACCATCGCAAGCTGGGACTGTAACGACTTCTCATAAAACAGGAAAATGTTACAGTAAAAGCACATTGCGGTACTTCCATATTTCAGAGCATGTGCGGGCATTATTATCCGCTCCCCCCCACCCCCGGGCAGAAAGTTTCCATGGAAAGGACACACTTTTTAAGAGAGATGCCCATTGTGTTGTTTTAAAACAGGTGGAAGACCTCTGTAATGATTTTATGCCTTTCAATAAAAATTTTATGAGGTGTATTTGATTATAGATTAATGTGTCCCTAATAAAATGGACGGATGGAAACAGCAAAGCCTGTGTCTCCGAGCACAACTGACGTGTGGCTGAACACATGCTCCCGTATCTGCGAAACTCTGGGGCTACGCAGCTCCCACGCAGCCCCCCTCACGCTGCCCAGCGCGGCCCGGGAGGGGACGCGGGCAAAGGCTGCCCAGCGGAGGCCGCCTGGCCCCGCAGCGGGCAGCGCCGCAGCCGCGGGGCTGGGGCCGCGAAGGCAGGCGGGCAGGCAGGCGGGCAGGCAGGCAGGCGGGCAGGCAGGCAGGCAGGCCCGCTGCGGCCCGCGGGGCTGCCGCTGCCCCCCGCTCGCCGGCGGAGCTGCCCCCGCCGCCCCTAGTCCGGCGGGAGCCGGGCCGGGCCGCGCTGGCCACGTTCAATGCCTACGTGAGATTTTTGCCCGCTTTGCTTGCTTTTCCTCCCCCCCCCCCCCTCCCTTCCGTTCCCTTCCCCTCCCCTCCCCTGCCGCCCGGCCCGGTTATCCTTCCCCGAGAGAAGGGGTGCCCGGCTAGTACGGAAAAACCAGATTACCCATGGTCTTCTGCCCACGCCTGCTCTCCCGAGCGAGGGACGGTGGCTGTGTCGGGATCTGGAGGAAACGCACAGAGTTAGTGGAGAGCCCGCAGCACAGCCCGCCGAGGGCACGAACAACAGCACTGAGAAAACACTTCCTACTCGCGGGCCGTTATGAGGAAGGGACTGAAATTCCTGTTTATTTAATGATTTATTACTCTCGTAGGTTTTCTTCCTTTTTTCCTTCTCTTTCTGTTTTTCCTTTTCTTTTTTTTTAACTTTTTTTTTTTTTTTTTTTTTTTTGTCATCTCGCTTTAGCGTTTTCCTTTGCGTTTTCATACTTCTCTTATATTTTTCTCGAGAAGTAGGGTTTGTGGTATGGTGAAGAATTGCCTCTCGCTTCACACAGATATAAATTGATCAAGCAGGCAGATTAGAGTTAGCCTCCTTTTTTATATACGTTAAACACTTGGTATGGAGCCAGCTAATTACTTCCCACTGCTGGAACTTCTTTGGCGATGTAGCGAGTATCTTTAAAGGAAAAGAAAAGACGGTTCAAATGTATGCAATATTTAAAGAGGGGGCTTTTTTAAGCACCGCTTTGTTGTTTGTTTTCGAAACGAGAGCAGGCACAAAATACCTACGTGCTTGTGGCTCCCGCAGCTTCAAAATGATGATGCTTTGGTTTGAAGAAAATACATCTCTGCCCTACAAGTAAACGTGCGCACGAGAAAGTCTTGGCTTCAATTAAATATCAGCGACAAGAGAGCAAAATACAACGCCAGCAGCTGCAATATGAGCAGCATCAGTGTCACCAAGTCAGACAACATTGGCACTATCTTGCGTTTCGTTTCTTGATTTAGAAACTGCTTAGGGGAGGAATGGGCGTTGATTGTGAGCGAGCTGGTTTCCCATCACAAACAGTAGCCACGCTATTTTTCCAGCACTGTTTGAAGGTGAAAGTATGCCCAAGTATTTGCACTTCAGTTTGGAGTCATGTTCATTTGCAAGCCATTTGCAGTTCTGCTTAGTATTTCTGCTCACACAGGCACCCACCCGCTCTCACATACACACGCCCTTCCTCAGCTTCCAGCGCAGAGCCCTGCTAATAACATTTTTCAGCTATGTACAGAAAGGGTTAAGAGTCGTGAACTTCATTATCTGGATGTGTGCTACTAAAATGGAATTGCGCGAAATAAAACGATCTCTGAGCAAACAGAAACAGTGCAGGGTGACAAAAGTAGGTCTGAAGAGGCTGGTGTACTTTTGTAAGCACGCTTGGGAGCGTTTCTGCTCAAAAAAGCCAACCTTGCCAGATGTTTGAGGGAGTATTTTCCCATCCACCATCTTCTGAAAGCTCTTGAGCTGACCAAGAACCGAACTGATTAACATTTAGTTATACCCAGCTTTGCATTTGGTATGATGGTTTGGTTTTTTTTTTAAGCGAGTAAAGACACGAAATCAAAGTCTACAGAGTGTAAGCACGCAGTGACTGATATTTTTTAAATCAACATATGAACGTCAAATAAAATGACACACATATTGCTGACAGCTTGTAGTAGAAAGATTTTTTTATCACTTACCATTTATGAGTTGATTGGATGAGGATGTCCAGTTTAGGTCATAATATTTTACTACGTTTTTCTTTTTTTTTTTCCTTTCTCTCTCTCTCTCTCTTTTTTTTTTTTTTTTTTTGCATTCAGTTTGTCAGACTGCGAACATCACACAACATTTTATCAATTAATCATTTGTTTACAGTCACAATTATAAATGAATTAGGTTTACATCATTTCCCGCCCCAGTCTCCACCCCACCCCTAAAAAAAGGAAGGGGAAAAAAAAAAAAAGAAAGAAAAGGGGGGGGAGAAAGAAAGGAAACCAGGCAGACACACACAAAGACCAGAAAATGGCAAAGAAGGTACATCAGTCCAAAGAGCTGCTGGTAGAGAAAGGTCAGGAGACCAACCTGCATCCGTATTTTAAACATTTGTAGAAAACCAAAGGAACCGCAGTAGTTTACAGAGTTTATTGCATTATACATGCGAACAGAACATGCACAAGGACATATTGCTGCTGAACGACTACTATTCCACATATGCACCACAAGGAAATGTCTACAATGGAGAAGAAGGAAATATTCCATTTTACGAAGGACAATCTCTAAGTTCATTTGCGAGGATAGTTACATTATAATGTGCTTCTCTTTCCCCCCGCCCCCAAAGTTCTCCCCCCCCCCTTCTTTTTCTTAAAGTATTGAATGTACTCAAAACGTTATGGCCCGTGTAACAGCCCCACATAAATACCATTTTGTTAGTAAAAACATGAAAAAGTCACATTGCTTGGATGTTCGACAGTTCCAATAAGTTAAGACCAAATGATAATATTCAATAATAGTTACCCTGCATTACGATGAGAACAAAAATAAATTACACGTGCTAGGTTTTATATATACTCATCATAGTAATACATATTCACTTGCAGCGCTAAAAGAAGGACGAAAAGTCACATTCTATCAGAAAAAAAAACCAAAACAAAACTGGAAAATGCCGGGTTTTGCCAGAGTCTCTCCTGCCTTTAGCAAGTGGCGGTGCTGTGCCCATTCCTCACTGGTGCCCCCCCCGGGGTTAGGGTTTAAGAGAAGGTCAGATTAGCGGTCAGTTCCCGGATTCGGTTCTCCCTGCTCATCTTCTTAAGCTTCATTCTGCGGTTTTGAAACCAAATCTTGACCTGCCTGTCAGTGAGGTTTACGCTCTTACTGATCTCTAGACGGCGCTCTCGAGTGAGATACATATTGAATAAGAACTCTTTCTCTAATTCCAGTGTTTGGTGTTTAGTATAAGGACACCTCTTCTTTCTGCCACTCTTTGCAGTTAGCCAATTGCTTGTTGGAGTATCAGACTTGATTTCCTCTATCAAAATCAAAGAAGAAGAAGAAAAAAAAATCAAAAATACCTCAGGCTGTTAGAGTGTACCCTTGGCCATGACCCCTCCTCTGCAGCGTCTGGCAGATATGGTGGATGTGGGCATTAAACACGGCTCGGGTGAGGTGTGGGCACCGGGAGGGGACCTGCTGCCAGGCTGGGCTCGCCCGTCCCCACCACACGGCTCCCTGCCTTGCGGCCGCCCCGCACTCCTGCCCCTTCCACAAACGGGCTCTCAAGTTTTCAGCTGGCGCTTAGCATTTCGACAATATTTAACCTGCCATCAGCCCCATGGCCGCATTTTAACGGGTCTAGCCTCGCCATGGCCGCCTCGGGCTCCCACGACACTTGCTACGAAAATACCCCAATTGCAAAATACCCTCGCGCTGTATTTTGAAGCAGCATCCCCCCAGCCATCAGCTGAATTACACGAGCACACCTAGGAGCAGACATAGACGTTTTCCCAGCCACAAAGATATACAAGAAATGAACACCCTCTGCCTCGGATTTTTTTTTTTTTCATTTTCCTTTTAGATTTTTTTTCCCCCACCAGAAAGAAATCTGCCCCACATCAACCTAGACCTGGGCTGTTAAGTATAATTCAGATAAAGAGAATCTCCATGCACACGTAGGGTAAAAATCGACCTAGAGGTTGCAAAGTACATTTTGATAGGAGAAAATTTCCCGTTTTGGGATTCTTCGACACACGCCGTTCGAAAGGAAGGCTTTAGGGCACTTTTAAAGGGAAAATAAAATCAGATTGCGACCACCTTTAGCTTTCAAACGCATTTCAAAATACTGTTGCACTTTTGGAGACCAACCCAAGGTTATCTAAAGCACCACATTGAAATATTCCACCTTTGGACCAGGCAGATAGCGGGCTGCTGCTTTCATTGTGCATTTGTTTCCAACTTTACCCAGCCTGGTAGCACCTACTCCTCACCTATTTTAATAGGATCGTAATTAACTTTAAATGCAATCAAACCGCAGTAAGGCTCAGTGGAAAAAAAAAAAAAAAAAAAACTAGGAAAAAAATCAGCGAAATATTACGAGAGAAAAGTTGAGCTGGTCGTATTTTACAACCTCCAGACCTGCTTTTTTAGAGGTATGGGGCTGCTTTTGGCTGCTGCAGCGCATTAAGGAGCACACGGCTATATTCCCCCGCACCACAGAGGCAGTCTGCATGCACGAGAGAGGCAGATCTCTACAGAAAATCTTTGGACCCTTTTGCGTGGCATTTTTGCCTGCCAAAATCTTCAGAGACACAGCACCTGCAGCCCGATACTCCTTAGCATTAAATGTGATGGCTGTGATGCTCGTTAGTATATGCGAGCGTGCTTTATGGTGCTGGCGTGTTGGAGTTACACCACGGCACGGCTTAAACTCGGTAATACAGACCTTTACTCTCCTTCTCCTGGACTTCTGGGCTGGACACGGAGCCTTCGGGCAGGCAGCTCCGCTCGTCTTGCAACGTGGACTTGGGCTCGGGACTTTCCACTTGAGAGACTTTAGCGGTGCTGTCTTGGTTGGTCGGGTTTTCATTCATTTTCTTTTCCAGCTGAAGTTGAGCAGATATCTGCGGTTTGGAGCTGCCGCGAGGGTTTAACTGTAACATTACAGTTGAACTCGTTTCAGGGCTATTATTGTACTCTTGGGTTTTCCCAGTGGCGTAGGTCTGGCTCAGTCTAAAATATCCTGGGACGGGAACCTCGGGGTTCTCAATGGGGCATGATTCAGACACCAGCCTCTGGTAGGAAGGGACGTCTGCAGAAATGAGTTTGGATCTCTTATCGGAATACATGCAGCAATTGCTTTCTTCCTTAATATTTGTAGTGAAGGAACAAGTGGGGACCTGCTGTGTAACAGGTTGCTCTATTCGACAAGATCTGTTCGGGTCTGTCCAAGTGTCTACTTGAGGTATATAAGGATGTACATTCATACCCATATTTTGGTGATTAACTTCTCTTTTAGCCAGAGACGGAAGGAGTCCACAGGTTTGCATCCCATACGTCCCAATGTCTGTGCTAGGTGGCATATACATGCTGGCGCTGTTGGAGTAGAAACTGTCACTCCTGCACGCACTGATGAGAGAATCTACTAAAAAAGTATTAGCGGCAGGAGAGCTGTTGGGAAAGGACATTTTGGGGCGGAATTTGAGGAAGAGAGATTGTGTCCTTTGTAGGCTGACATCTCTAGGAAAACATTCCCGTGTAATTGCGGATGCCTCCGCGCGACCACATGACAGCCGGGCCAATGGCAGCGCCCGCCGCCCCGCGCCCCGCCGCCCCGCCGCTGACGCGCCCCGCCGCGCCGCCCCGCCGCGCCCCGCCGCGGTCAACAGCGACCCCTAGGCCGCCGCGCCGGCACCGCACCGCACCGCCCCGCCGCGCCGCGCCGCGCCGCGCCGCGCCCGCCGCCCGCGCTGCGGCAGCCGGCCCGGGCCCGCCGCCCCGCGCGCCGGCCCCCCCCCGCTCCTGCCCCCCCCGCCTCCGCGCCGCGGAGCCTCCGCGGGCGCGGAGCGCCCCCCCCAACCCCCCCCCCACCGCCCCCCCCGGGTGGCACGGCGGGCGGAAAAACGTGCCTCCCCGTGATGGCTGCTGTAAAAGCCCCGCTCCTGACAAGTGCGGGGACAAAAGGTTGCGGGATTTATTAATGCGTATTAAGGAGAATCAGGGGCGATCAATAAAAGCCTCATCTACATTCTTGGGCTACTTGGTAATTTTCTTGCTTCTGAAGCTTTTTCAAGAGTTATACCCTCTGTTGCCGCGCACGGGAAGATATTTTATTAACAAATCAATCGAGACTTTGTAAAGGATAAGATTAATAGTTAAGATTTAGCATAATGGCGTTCGCGTTATGAATTATTGAAAATTATACTATTGATTTTTTTCCTCGCTGCTAACCGAGAAGGTCAATTTTTGTTTTAACACAAATCGTCAAATATTAAAAGCCAGACTTTTGTCATAACTCGAGTTTTATAGGGAGGCTACATTCCTAAAATTATTTTACAATGCTCTCTCCCGACCGCCTGGGAAAAAAAAAAAAAGTGGGTTTTTCACTTGCCCTGGAAACTGAAAGCATCATAAAGACAATTTCTCCTTCTGTAGTGTTGCTCATTAAAAAACATGCAGAAACTCATACCCTCACTGCAACTCTTCGAGCAACTTTTTCCTTCCCTTTCTTTCTTTCTTTTTTTTTTTTTTTTTGGAAGAGAATGATAAATGCATCTGTATTTTTTATATATATATATATGAAACAAAAAAAAAAGACCGAAGGTGACAGTAACTGTCTACATGGCAAATCAGGTCTTTTTCGTCCCAATATTTTAAACGTGTTTTACTGTTTTTCCCTCCACTTCGTACCCATCTTTCCACCCGCAGCTATTACGTTTGAAATAGTAATGGTACAAACTCTTTCTTATTCTTTTTCCTCCCCTTTCTTTCTTTTTTCCTTCTTTTCTTTTCTTTCTTTCTTTCTTTTTTTTTTTTTTTTAACTGTCCTCAAACTGGAGTATTTCTTATCTGGGACCAGTGTTGTCAAGGACTCCCATCCAGACAAAGTGAACTTGTTGATAATTTTTGTTTCGGGCTCGTCCGCCTGTTTATTTTGGGCCTTTCTACCGTCAAACCACCCTTTCAGACCCCCAAGAGCAGGCAGCGCGTGAAAGGATTTTAAGAAATTTAGGCGCGTCTTCCGCGCAGCTGAAACCACGCGTTTTCCACCAGCGTGGAGTTGAATTTTCCCTCGTTTCCTGGCATTTGGGCGTTTTGCACTTTTGCGCCGTACGCTTTGCCCTGCTGGAAACAATAACCCTATTTAAAATTTCGCTGTGGCAATGAGACAGACCTTTCAAAACCTTATCGCAGCTGTTCAAATACAACATCATTGTCAGGTTAAGAGCCAGTGTCCTTTATAGCTGCGCTCTCCGGCTCCCGGCTTGCCGGCGAGTTTAAATATTACCTTCGTCCTACTCGCTGCTTTCGAGCCCTTTTCGCAGCAGCAGCCGCCGCAGCAGCCGCCGCCGCCGCAGCCGCCGCCGCCGCCGCCGCAGCCCCTGCGCCTGGCGCAGCCCCCTGCCCTCTCCGGGCACGCTTCGCCGCCACCGGGGCCGCAGCGGAGAGCCGGGCGCTCCGGCGAGATGGCTACTTAAGATCATGATCAGAGCCATGGCTAACATTCGCCCGCGCCGGCAGAGAAGCGGCGGCCGGAGCCCACGACGCTCCCTCCGAGCGCGGCCGTTCCCCCCCCGGCTTTCTAGCAATTTCCTCTTCTTCAACAACAGCCCGGGCGACCCACGGAGTTTAAAGGAACAAAATACTATTTTCCTTGACGCGGTTTGAGACTCGACTGTTAAATCTAATCAGGAATTTTATGCCCATCAAATGGCTCTTTCATAACCTTTATTTACACTTTACGGAAAAAGGGGGTCCCAGAAATATCCCCGCTGAAGAGTCAGCCCGGAGGTTTGCAGCGGGTTGCGCCCAACAGCAAAGTTAAAACAATAAGCAAATGCGGAGCTGCTTTCCACGCCAGCCTCACTGGTGCTGGAGGAGCTGCCTCCCGGTTAGCCAGGAGGGCTCTTTGATTTTTTTTCATTGAAAAGACGAATTTCTTGCATGTCCCTGCACGGAAACTCAGATGATGGTTGTGGTGATAATGACTTAAATATCGTATTCAGGACTGGCAAACGGCTCCGTAAGACCCTTCGCTCACGATAAATCACGGGGGGGGGGGAGGGTGTTTAAAAACGGGCAGCAATTTTTTATTGAAAATGAACAGTAGGAAAGTTTAAGTTTGATGTAAATAGAAGTTGAATAAACATGCGAGAGCCACTGGGGAACTGGGGACTTAGGCTCTGGGCATTTAATGTCACTCTTGTTTTAAATCATATTAAAATGGAATCAAGTAATTAACATTAATAAATAAATCAATATTGTGCAATAAATGAGATATACAAGCTACATTAATATAAAGGTTTTGCTCTCAGAGCCCCATATTTTTCCGAACGAGGGAGGAAAAAAAAAAAAACCCAACCAATGGGTCCATGCAGATGTAAATTACTGTTTGTAATAAAGCATAGGTGGACATTACAGTTTTCTCCTCTAGCAAATGTCAGGACTAAAAACTTGAGGTTACCAGACGTGGCAGCAGGGCTTAATTTTCACTGCCTTATCTTCCTAAACCTTATTACTGGTGATATGATTATTTTTTGTCTCGGCTGTGCTGAGGATTCTCATAGTTGCAATTTGCTGTGTTTGTGTCTCATTATGGGAGGGGGATGGGAGAGAGGTACGAAAGAGGCTAGATATTTTGCAGATGCCTTCAGTAACAAAGGTATTGCGAGAAATATCTTGTTTTAAAAACAGGCTGGGACCCAGGAAGCTTTTAGTAAAATTCCTTTCATTTACTCGATTTCAGAGTTTTATTTAGGGTGTCTTTAAACGCGCGGATTGTATATTTTATGCCACGCTGTTATATTGCAGGGAGATTGAAGAATAGTTTTTATTTAAGGCAAAAAAAAATTGGCTACGATATTGTGTCCTTTCTTCTTTTAATAATGCAACTGTCACGTTGCCCAGATTTCTATGTGCCATATTTTCATAGAAAGAGTCGGCGTCTGGGCTGAGGGCTCAGATTCCCTGCCTTTTTTTTGACCGAGGGCAGAGGGGGCGGGGGGGGGGGGAAGGAACATACTGATGACATTATGCCTTTTCCTAAATATGAAAGCTTATAAAATAAACAAAATAGCACGCTGGCCATTTCTTCAAAGGTGTTATTTCTGCGCCTGGGGATCGCACGGTAGCACCGACTGTACTCCCAGCCTCGCCCGGAGCCTCAGCCCTTCCTCTATTGTATTTCTATATTTCTGTGAGCACAGAAGTGCATATCTGGTATGATGAGATTTTAGCGTGTAGATTGGTCGCCGATGCAGCCCTCAGCCTCTGTATTTGGGCTGCACATTTATCTTTCGGCAGATTCCTGCCGCATTTGTAGTTTAATCAGAAAATAAGCAAATGCCCTATTCGTTCTCCTTAAAGGACAAGCCCAAAGACATTTGGAAACAGGTCACAGCCTTTTCTGTCTAAAGGAATAAAACAGAGAAAAGGGTAAAAAAAAAAAAAAAGAACAGAAGAGGTTATGGACTCGCACAGAATCATCACATTTACACGATGATTCAAAAATGAAGAAAGCGGCGTTTCCATATTCCGGTACATACACATACATATATGTATATATTTTTTTTTTTAATTAACAACACATCCTGGCTCCCATCACTCGTTCGCATTCGCTGAGATCGGCCTCACTGTAATTGCGAGGGGTTAAAGCACCTCGTATGAAGCCTAATGGGTCTGGGGTTGCTGTGGGCTCTAACAAGGAGCACTCTCACGCCAAGAAAAACAAACAAACACAAAAACTTCGCTAAACGTTTCCCTCTCGAAATGGGTATCTCCACCGAGACACCAGGAGATTTTCCTTTGGGATCCGGCTGCGCCTGCAAGGGCTACCTTTGGCGTCAGGGATCCCAAGGATTTCAGATTGTACGATGCCATTTTATTACCGACGGAAAGGCTATTTCTAGGAAAGTGTTAACAATGAACTTCTGAAAAAAACCAACCTCAACAACCCAACAGACAAAGTGCCAACAAATGCTTTCACGAGAGACGGGGCTTTAAAAAATGCGGAATATGGCTAAGGCAACGCAAAATACATCTCGATGAATTCTGCAAATAAGCAGAAAGCAGCGAAACCCTTTCTTTCCTCAGATTCTGACCAAAAGTACGCACTGGAGGGAAAAAATAAAACAGAAAACCAGAAAAACGGAACGTGCTCGGTCACTGGAGAGCGTCCAGGAAATTCATAAGCTTCACTTTAATTTTCTAATCTTTAGTTTCATTTTAATAGATCTCCATAGCATTTTTAAGGAGAGGGATTTCATTCAGCAATGCCTTGGCAAGGTGATGTTCGGATATTAAAAATATCTTCTTCTCGCTTCAGTCTCTCTGTCTTTTAAAAAATAAGCGGTCTCGGGATCTAACGTTAAGCTCGCTTTTAAGTAAAATATGTTTTAAAAATTGTGCTTTCTGTGCCTAGAGGTTTATTTAAGAAAAGCCTCGAATAGCAATCGAAGATAAACTGTGGAAACGCATGGTTTTTATATTACTTTTGTTCCATCCGCGTTAAGGCTGTCCTTACAGGAGTAAATAGATTTTCGTTCTAGGGAACGAATTCTGAATATCACTGGGGTTTTTTTATTATTATTTCTTAAAATATGGGATTTTTTTTTAAAGCTCCTATGCATTATAAAAGATTACGACACCCACCCCCCACCCCCCAAAAAAATTCTTTTAAAGTGGCATATTTCTCCAGCACGTCACGTTGATGGGTTATTTGTTTAATAAATCTTTTTGATGCTTTATTTTCTCATTTGGAAGGCCCTGAAATCTTATCGTTACTTATATATTAGATATTTTATTAGCGGTGGAATTATTATTAGGGTGGAAAAGAGGCTGGAACGCCAGGAGGGCGGCGGGCATTGCAGCGCATGGGCGCGCCCTCCTGTGGCCGTGGGCCGCCACGCACCGGGGAATTTCCTCCTCTCCCAGGTCTTTCTCCTCAGCTCAATTTGCTCTCAGCCATGGGTTTCTTCCTTTCTTTTTAAATAGAAACTTAAAACTGCTATCAGCGAGCATTTATGCAAGATTAATGCGAGGGGGGGTTCGGTTTCCGCGGCCCTCTTTTGCGGTGTCTTAGCATTTTAAAGGCGTATTAAGCCGCTAAGATAGACTGTTAAAGCACTGCAGGGAACAGAAAAATCAAACGACTCGCTCTCGCCCTGTGGATTAAGGCTCGGGAGAGACGCGAGAATTTTGCCATCAGGTCAGGCGAAATGATTTGAGAAATTCCCCGCGACTTCGCGCATTTCTAATTAATGGGCTTTGTGGGGAAAGGCACATCCGCAGAAAATCTGCATAGAAAGACCATCTTTCTCCCTAAATTACGAAACATTTCCTACAGCCCACGCGGTTTTTTTTGAGCGAAAAAACATTATTATTATTTTTTTTAGAGCTAAAAAGGGGGAGATTTGGGGCGAATTCCCGGGGCGCGGAAGAGAAAGGCGAGGGAAGCGGGGAGCCCGCCATGCTCCGGCTGGCGGGGACCGGAGCGGGGCACGCTCCCCGCACGCCGCGGAGAGCTCACCTCGACCCAGCTGGGATTTTCTTTGCGTTATGATGCATTTGCTAATACGGCCAGCTATGCGGTAATAAGTGTGTGTGTGGTTGTGCGTGTGTGTGAGAGAGAGAGGGAGGGAGGGAGCGAGGGAGGGAGGGAGACAGAGAGAGAGAGAGAGAGAGAGTGGGTGGTGGTTGAAAATAACAGAGGAACCTTAAGGCGCCTAATTATTCAGAAAGGTTAAAGGTGATGACCTTGACATTTTGGAAGTTCAAAGGCATACACTTATGTTTTTCTTGCTAAAGGGTTTAAAAAATTTTTTTTAGTCATGCCTCCCTCCGCTTCCACGTCTCCCTTTTTTGAATTCTCGGGCTTTTGCTGACTTATTTGGGCACTTTTGCCTTCCCCGCGTGCGAGCGTTAGCGAGAGCCGCTTCGTCCCATTCAAAAAAGGCAAATTCTTTTCTCACTCCTCGCCTTTATTGCACATTGCGGAAATCTCTTTTTCACCCACCAGAAGGTGTATAATATAACCCAATTAAGCTGTTTAGAACCTCGGGTTTTATGGTGTTGTCTAGACAGTTCAAGGTTTTGTAAACAGCCCAGCCAGGTCACGCAAGATAAAGCGGCGAGGAGCGGAGCGGACCTCCGCCGGATGCCTGCCCCCGCGCAGGGCCCGCCGCGGCCGGGGCAGCGGGCTGCGCTCCCGGCCGAGCGCCCCGCTCCGCTCGCCCTGCCGAGGAATGGCATTTAAGAGATCCACCCCTCTGCCTCCAAAGCTTTTTCTTTCTTTTTTTTTTTTTTTTCCTCCACCCCCGCGCTAGTGCCAATTGTTTATAGCTCCCTCTTGTCTGAGTCGCGCTGAGCCCTCGGTCTTTCTGCCTTGCTCTTCACTAACAAGTAAACAGTCATTGGCGTTGGGGATTCGGGGCTTATTGGGAGCCTGACCGGCTTAAAAAAAAAAAAAAAAAAAAGGCCTTTTTCGTTGTTTATAGGAATTGCAGCACCATCAGAAGTGATGGTCTGCAGACAGCCATGTTGGCTCTGCCTCGCAGCGAACAGGGAAGGTTGCGCATACCTACAAAGGGAGAGTTAGACGTCTAAACTGTTACTTATTTAAAAGGCATTTAAAATAACCCGACTAGGCTTCCTCCCGTTATTATTTAACTGAACTTGGCTCTAGCCCGGGAAACGCTAGGATCCTTCGGAGATGGAAATCCATACAGTCCACGGAAGTTATAACCTTAACTTTACTAGAAACCATTTATTCACATGAAAAAGACAGTGGCCCATGCTTTTGGATGACAATAGAAACATATATATATATTTTATATATAGCGAACGTACATTTACCATCTCTTAAATAAACCGCATTCACTTAAAGGGAGGAAAGTGTTACCCTAGCTCAAAAGCAACAACAGAGCCCCCCCGAACTCAATGAATTGTAAGCAAAAACTACCAGACACACTGCAGGTCCATTGCTGGTACTGTGGGAGAGGAAAAAAAGCACCTTTGGCGAGAAACACTTGAGAGTGGACAGTTGGATTTACCCTAGTTTCCCCTTATCAGGAATCTGCTCCGCCAAGCCCCGAAATCTCCAGTGGCCATTCAGTGTGTGGAGTTGCACATGAAAATGAAACTTTGAGTTCCGCAGGGTGGATGTGTCATGTAAACCAATTTACTTTTGCATTCAGATGGCAGGTCAGAGAGACCGAGATATTCTTTGTTTTTCTTCTTTCTTCCTTTTCTCTGGCTCTCTCACTTTTTAAAAAATTTTTTTCCTTTCTTTTCTTTCCTTTTTTTTTTTTTTTTTTTTTTTCAAAACAGGGGATTCCCAGTGAAATATTGGAGTCGATCTCTGTTCAGTTTCTTTTCTTTCATCCTTCGATTCTGGAACCAGATTTTAACTTGCCGGTCAGTGAGGTTGAGCATTCTGGACAACTGCAGTCTTTTCTCTTTGTTTATGTACACGTTGAAGAAAAACTCCCGTTCCAGTTCTCTTATCTGGTATTTGGTATAGGGACACCTCTTTTTCCTTGATCGCTGGGGAATTGCTGAAATTCAAGAGAGAAGAAACTGATTTATGCTGCTGCTACGAACATGCTCAGCCAGGACGAGATCAGAGACTTTGACAATATCCCATTGCCTGGAAAGCAGCCCTCTAGCAGTTCAAAAAAATATTCCCGGGGCTTTTACTCTCCTGGTGACTTAGCAAAAAAGCGAATATTTCCCAACTTCTCCTTAAAAGAGAGCACTTCGAGCAACACAGAGAGATATTTAAATGGGCTGGAAAAATTCCAAGTTTCTCCAACTCCTCTCACCCACCCACCACCCCCCCCCCCGCCCCAAACAAACGAAGATCTTAAGCTCTAAACCGAAGGTAGCTCTGAGCACTACCTGTGAAATCTCCCCGTTTCCCCCCCGCCAAATCAACAATTTAATAACAATTAATATCCTCTTCCAAGAATACCTTAAGCCCACCTAAATTGGTTTCCTATCGTAAACACGCTTTACAACGGTAAAGGAAATCTTATAGGATATATAAAATCCTTTGGATGCTTATAAAATTGCACATAAAATGCGGCTTGACAAAGTGTTGGCCTTGTACTCTTGCCCCCAATTTACTACTGATACCTACCTGAACTGTTGCTCTTCTCTGCAACAGCCTCACCAGAAGGGGAATCGGCGCTGTTTGCTGGTGTCACTTTCTTCTCTTGGCTGGAAGGTGTTTTACTGCAAGTGCTGCTCGGGGCTTTCAAGTCGCCCTTGTCCGCATCCCCCTCGCCCTCGGAGTGCTGCTGGTACGGGGGTCCGGGGGCTGTCTCGTAAAACTGGTCGAAGCCTTGCGGCAGGATGCCGTTCCTCCCCACCGAGCTGTAGAAGTTGGAGGCGGCGGGAGACGGTCCGTGGTGGCCGCAGACAGGGTCCGTTTTGAATAACATTTCCGTCCTCCTGTTCGCAGGCTGCAGAAAGTCTCTGTGCATCACCTCTTCAGCTGAGTAATAAGGAGCATAACTGCCCCTATACTGCCATTTGCTGCGCTCTAATCCGTATTCCCTGAATGCTACTTCGCGCACAGGTTGGACGTGAGGTAAATTAGAAGAATAAGGAAAAGTCATTTGACAGGACGAAGATTGCGACAAAAAAGAGGGTTTCGTCGAGAAATCTGAGGGTGAGACGTAATAAGCGCACCCTGGCAGATACATATTGGATGTGCCGTGACTGCAATCGTCAAACTCAGTCATGTCTTCCTTTTTGCGATTGCAAGCAACCAGGAGGCTTCAATGCATTGAACAAGATCCATCTATTGCACAAGAGGGTTTGGACAGGATCAACTAAGAAAAAATCCCCACCGTGTGCTGACGTGCAATTCATCTTGATTGATTCTAGTGGTAATTATGTCACGTGACGCGATGTAGAAATGTCCTTATATCTATATCAGCCCCTCGGAAAGGCTCCTAAGATCTCTCCAAAGAGCCCTCCCAGCACGGAGAGACGAGCGCAGCGTTTGTACAAATATAGCCGGTTTTTCCCCTCATCCTTTCACCAGGCGATCACATACACGTAGGTGGTGCGGCAAATCACCTGGGGCCGCGCCGCCCGGGCGGGCGGGCGCCTGCCCACCGCCGGAGCCCTGCGCGGAGCCCCGCGGAGCGCAGCCCCCCGCCCGCATCGCCGCCCAGCCCGCCCGGCCTCCGCGGGCGGTGGGGAGGGGGGGGCGGGGGGGGGCGGGGAGGGACGGAGCCGCCGTCGGGGGAAGGTAGCCCTGGGGGCGCGGGGTGCGGGCTCCCGGCCGGGCACCCTCGGCTCGGGAACGTGATCGCTCCTCCTTGGAGGGAGCGATGCTCGCTGGCCGCCGCTCAGGCGGATGATGAGCGGGTGACGGTTCGCTCGGGAAAGCCAAGTCCCATTCACACGCTCGAGCGTACGAGTGGATCTGCCCGCCCGGCTCCGGCCATCCGCAGTTGGCATCGAAACCGGTCACGAAATGCAAAGCCCGAGTCCCGATCACCTCATTTTCCCTCGCCTACGAGCCCAAACACTGCGCGCTTGTGTCAGGGCGCCAGAGACAAACTGAAATGAGAAACACGCAAACAGAACATCTCTCAGGAGCCGCTTTTATGAAAGGGAGACACTTTGGGGCTCTTCTGGAAAGCGAAGGGCTAGGGCAGGAAGACAAGTCCACCAAGCACGGTTTCCTTGGGAAGCAGAGCAGCACACAAAGTGACCTCTGTTCCCGTGCCTCCGACTCCCACCAAAATGTTCATTTTCATTGGAAGGGAAAAGCAGGCTTGGGAGCGGGCGACGCGCACAACGCCCGCCAGCCCCGCGGCCGCCCTGCCCTCGAGGGCGCATTTTTTGCCAATTTTCTGTTTCTCCTTGAAATATGATTTTACAGAGGCGAGCACAAACCGGGACACAGAGGCTGAAAAGAGAAGAGAATAAATAATACGCGCCAGCAATAGCCCTATGCTCGAGCAATTCCTCATTCCAGAAACGTTTGCCAGCTCTCTATGGGAATGCCTTTTTCCGCCACTGTACAGCATAGCCAGAGTAGCCCCGCCACATGCCGCTCTCCAAATAAACCCGAAACCTGGGCGAGCTCTCCACGCCGAGCAGGGTCGCCCCCTCCTGCCACCCGGGCAATCCCCGGGCGCTCCGGCCAGGCGGCAGGCCCCGGATCACCTCCAAAAAGACAGCCTCCAAGTCCCACAGCAAGCAGAGAGCCCCGGCAGGTAGGGAACCGGCCCCAAAGCGCTGCCGGCAAGTGGGGGCAAGGCCCGGCCCCCCCCTCCCGGCCTCTGCGAGGCGGCGGTGCCCGCGGAGGGCTCGGCCAGGCGCAGGCTGCGCGCCCCCGGCTCCGCGCTGCTGCGGAGAGGCTCCGGGGGCGGGAGCCCCGCAGCCCGGGCAGCGCCCCGCTCCCTGCCCCCCGCCCCGCCGCCGCTGCCGCCACCGCCACCGGCACAGCCCCTCCTGCCTCCGCCGGCCCCCCAGAGAAGGCGAGGGCTGCCCGAGGGGCTTCCACACCGCAGCCCAGCTTGCCCTCTCTGAAAAGCAAGAGACCAAAGCCGGGCAGATAAGATGAAACTCGTTCCTTTTTCTCCCCCCCCCCTTTCTTTCCTTTTTTTTCTTTTCTTTGTACAGTATGGTGTTTTTTGCCTTGGTGCCTCGCTCGCAAACCACCTCAAACGCCACACGCTGCTCCCAGCAGATCGACTCTCGCAAGGTAGCACTAGAAATCAAGGCACAAAACCACCGTTCCCTCCCTTTACCACCAACTTTCGAGCCCTCTCCGTTCTGCTGCAACACATGAACAACCTCCTAAATATGATGCCTGCGCAGTTAAAATGGCTCCTGTGTCACTTACCACCCTGAGCTTGCAGCAGAGCAGGGCAGGGATCCGTTTGGATTGTGCCCCCAGGTTTCCCATCGCCTATCTCATCGGGAGAGATGGGTCTGGGAACCTACGGAGCTTCATTTTCTTTACCGTTCAAACAACTAATTAAGCCTTAGCCAGACTCCTTCACCTTCCTTTCGATGCAGCAAGCCTAGCATCAATTAAATTTTGGCGCAGGAGCCAACCGGTTTCAACTAATTCAAGTTCAAAGACATGGCGACGATTTGTTAATACGAAAACAGCCCTTTTAGGAACCAGTCCCTTAAAAAGCGATCTAATTTGGGGAACGTGAGACCAATATCGCAGCAGAGACCCCGCTGGAATAAGGCAGAGCTGGGGGTCCTCTCCTGCCAGAGCATTTTCACCCTGGGGTCGGTTCCCAGCCCAGCTCTCGGCATTACATATCCAATACTTCCCCCCCCCCCTTAATTTTTTTTTTTGTATGCCTTACGCAGATTAAATAGCATCGAAACATACATGCACATCATGTAGACAGTCAGGCGAATACTTTACCGTCAGGCGTCTTGAAACCTCTGCAACCGTTGCCTGGAATTACCAAGTATTCAGGTCCAAGTGCCATTTCCAAAAGCCCTCCGCGGAAATTAAGGCGACTGGCGCAACATTCGCGTTTAAAACCGCACCCGGTCCGGCTGGAGAAGATGCGGTATTTTTGTGCCACCCAAGATAAGACACTAACTTGACCTTAACTTTGTTATGGCGCCCCTAGTATCTGGAGAACGTGAACAGACACTGTCTGGCAGCTCTCGTAAAAACCGACTGGAGAAGAGATTCTGAGTCATTTCATTTATTGCCACTACAGTTCTGCAAGAAAGCTTTTCCTCCCTGCCAAACTTTAATTATTTATGCTCTTTTAGGAAGCACAAAGGCATCCAGAGCCATTCCCGACAAGCCGAGTTGCGTTTGCAGCCTTATCAAACGAGGAGGAATGGAGAGCCCCCCTCGGAAGGGCTTTATCACGTTTAGGCTGCGGTCGGAATGCAAAGATGTTTATGTTGGAGTAAATAAAGGCATGGACGGTCGCCTGCGTGCCGCGGGGGGACGCGGGCGTGGGCGCAGCAAGCGGGTGCCCGCTGCTCCCCCCCCGCCCCGCATGCACCCACAAAGCTGGGGCGGGGGGACTGGAAACACACAGCTGGAAGGACACCCGAAATGATCCAGCCGGGGGGGGGCGTGGGGCACATCCACCTCACGCGAGCGCATCTCCTGCACGCCCACCCGGCGCACCGCACACGCGTGTGCACACATGTGCCCACGGGGCGGCTGGGGTGGGTGTGCGCAGGCAGGCAGAGCCGCACGGGCAGGGCGCGCCCCGTGTCCGCAGTTCTGCCACACGCGCGTGTACCTCCCCACGCTCCCGGAACGGCTGTCCTCGCCCGCTGCTTCAGGGGAACGGCCGAAACCCGGGAGTATGGGCACGCGTGAAATCGCGCACCATTTTCTACCGCCTGTGTGCCTATGCACGGTGTGAGCCCGCAAATACGTCCGTCCGTGTGGGCGCACACACGGTTACGCACAACGGGCGCTGCTGAAATGGGTCCATCTACATCTATCTGCCTATGTATGTACACAGGCACATACAGAGATACAAAACCACGTTACTTTCGCATCTCACAGCGCGATTTAAGTCCTACCTCCTCTGGTTTTGCTCCTTCTGTGGGCGATTTAGACTAGAGGCTTTACAACGAGCCGTCGTCGTGGATCAGATACGTTTAATAAATAATACATTGCCTTTCACATCCTTTCACCCGAGGTTCCTCTTCGGATTTCACATCACCCGTGTAATAAAGGGACTGGTTGTACTGGGGCGGGTTAGGACGGGAAGGACGGCATGAAGGGTCCATTTCTCATGGACTGCAGCCGGCTGAATAGTATTCCAGGAGAGAATAAGAAAAGGGGCTTTATCTGGTTTTTGCTTTTCTCCTGGCTCGCATCATTGGGGTTGCTTCTAGTTTTTTTAATTAGGGAAATGCTACTGAATGAAGAGACTTTTATTGTCCGCAATGCGCCAGCTCCCAGCACAGGGGCTGAAAGCCTCGAAGGTTTGGAGGGACGCAGGGCTGGTGCCTCTGGCTGTAGGTGGCTAGGTGTGCAGCCCCCTCCCTCGGGGAGCTCGCCCCCGGCGCTGTCTCGCCCCCGCTTCTCCCCTGGCAGTCCCCCCGCCATCACCGAGGTGGGTTTTTGTCTGCATTGGGCACTGCGGCAAGGGTGGCCATTCTGGACGGCGAGAAATGCGCCTCCAACTTGGGCTGGTTTTCCTTCTCCCTCCCGAAACACCACCCGAGCGTTACCTTTGGGGCTCTCTGGAAAGCTTTCGGGAAGATGGCTGCACTTCTGCCCGCCTAGAAATCCGGCATGTACCTCCCAAATCATCTGGACCACTGTGCCCTTGAGAGCAGTACTCGCAAGCAAATGAGCGGGTAGGAGCAAAGTTCAAATATGCCTCTTTATGAAATAATGAGTTTATTGCCTTCAGGAAGGCAACAGCCCCGTGTAAATAGGTAGCTGCTTTGTGCCGTTCCTTGTGGTTGTTTAGCCTTGTTGCGTACGCCCCGAACAACCATATCTGAGCCTACTTTATATACCAGAAAATAACGCAGGCTCCGCCAGCGTAATTATTATTACTGTTGGGAGAGGCAACCCAAGGTTTCGCGTGTGGAAACGCCTCTTCATTAGAAACACATTTAGGTGGAAATTGCAGCCAAAAGGCGTTTTAATCCGGACCTACAATTCCGTGAGGTTTCTTTTTTTGTTATTATTTTTGGGGTTGGGTTTTTTTTTTCATTTATTTTCTGAAGTATCAGACCAAGGCAATATCCAGCATTTCCCCTGGCTCTGCAGCTCTGGCCCGTCCGAGTGCTCCGGTGCTGCAGAGCCTGGAGGCTCCCGGCAGACACAGCCTGTCAGCAAGATGCGGGGAAAATCGATTTCGTTCTCGTCCTAAAACAATAATCAAACGGCTTGGGCAATGCTTCCAGCCATTCTGGTTGGGTTATCCTCTGAGGTTTATATCTGGGCAAAAACCCGAAAGCGTTCCCCCCTTTCCTTCATAAAAACCTCTGCGGAAGCGGCCATGGGGACGGTCTCACAAAATAAGCGAACCCGCCAAAAGCTCGGGGCTCTCCTCTATCCTGCGCCTGCAGCACCTCGGGGTGAGAGGGGGGGCCCCGGCTCCCCCCTGCCCCGGCCCCGGCCCCTGCCCCGGCCCCGGCCCCAGCCCGCCGCGGCCTCGGCTCCTCCCGCTCTCCTCCGCCCGTTTGTTTGGGGCAGCGCTTGGACAAGGCCAAAGTCAGCGGCGGCGCTGGAAGGGCAGGGCCCTGCCCGGCCACCTGGGGCGGCACCGGCGGCGGCGGCGCCGCCGGGACCACCCGCGCCCGGCTCGGCGGCCCCTGCTGCCGCCGCGGGACCCCGCGCTCCCCCGGGGCCCGGCCGGCGGGGAAAGCGAGTGGAGGGCCGCTCCCTCCCGAGAGGGCAACCCCCCCCTCTGTGCCCGGCGAGGAGACCAGCCCGCGCCCCGGGGGCGGCGGCACCCCCCCACCCCCCCGCCCCCACGCGGGGCTCCCCTCCGCCCGTGTCCCCCCGCCGTCGGGGCGGGCAGCCGCAAGCGGAGCGGCGGGAGCGGCGGCCGCCGCCGCGGAACCGGCGCGCAGGTTACGCGCGGGCCTCGCGCGGGTGTCACGTGCCCTCTCCGCCGGGCTGCGGCCGGATCTGCGGCTCCGAGCGGGGGGGGGTGGGGGGGAAAAAGAAGAAGAAGGAGAAAGAAAAAGGTTTATTTGTTAACCACTTTCCCCCATGGCTGCTCGAGCAGGTTACTCCAAACCGCAAAACAAGCCGGCGCCGCAGGCTCGCCCCGGCGTGCAGGGCAGCAGATGAAGGGAGCAGCCGGGACTCACAGAGCCGACGTCTTTACTAGGCGTTATTCCTTTATTTTGCTGCAAAATGGTGTTTACATACAGATAAAAGAAATCGATTTTAGTTTAGCACCGCTCGTTCTCCGGGGAAAGAGAGGGTAAGAAGCAGGAGAAAATCTATATAAATGGAGAAAGAAAGGTAAAAAGCTGATAATACAGGTTTCTGTGCCGGTCCGGCTTGTCCTCCTCCTTTTGGCTGAGGACTCAGGGTTTGCCAATTTACGCAGGGATCCTACGCGTTTCGAGAACTTGGTCTAAACGGTAAAAACTCACACTCCCCGCGTTGCACTCGCGAATACGCTCTACTCTAGGGGTGAACACTCCGGGCACGAGTTCATGCAGGAACGGGCGGACTCTGCTCTAGTACATAGAAAGCGCCTGCTCTCGCATTACTACTCTTTTCTTTTTCATCCGCCGGTTCTGAAACCAAATTTTAACTTGCTGATCGCTTAAATTCAGTCTGTTTGATAGTTCTTTCCTCTTCTGTCGGTTAATAAACTCATTGAGGAGAAACTCGTTTTCCAATTCAGCAATTTGTTGTTTTGTGTAAGGTTTCCGTTTCTTTCTTGATCTCCCCTGGGTGGGGCACCAAGGCAAACCTACAACAAACACGTCGATAATTTAGTGGATCAGGTCTGGGCATTAAAGAGAATATGCAAAAAACCCGCAAGATAACAGGGCTAAACTAGGTCGGCAAATCGGGCAAAGCACAGCTTGACAGCGCAATTTCTATCTACCTCCGAGTCGGATTAAGCGATTATCGCTCCGAGTGGGTTACAGGGGGGTTACAAAGCAATTACAGGCATCTCTTAGAAAGCAAGTATCACTAGGTCGCCTCTAACTAAAGCGAGATATTTAAGGCATACCATCCTGCACTGAAGGTCTGAGGCATGACTGGACTGCTGCGGGCTGAACTGTCAGGTTCAAGTTGACGGAATTCTTGATGTCCTCCTTTAAGCTGGAAGTGCAGGAATTCACTTCAAAAAGAGCAGCCGAGCCATGCAAACTTCTCTGTAGGCTCGAGTGGTCATACTTTACGGGCTTTAAGTTGGCTGCGTGAGTAACAGTTGGGTCATTTGCAAAAGATTGCCTCTGCCTGCATCTCTCCTCTTGTTTGGAGCTCGCATCGTGGGCGTAATATTTATTGTTGTCTTCCAGGCACTCTTTGTTGCCGTTGGAGCTGATGTTGATTGGAACGGAGCCGGGGAGGTAAGGCTGCGCCGCGCCGCTGAACGCGTGGCTCTGCGGCTGGGCTGCGCACGAACTTGAGCAAGTCCACGGGATCGAGCTCCGGGGGTAGGAAATGGTGGGCAGAGCCGCCAATTGACTGCCATTAGCCCGCAAATTAGGAAAATAAAAGGAATCTGGAGATTGCAAATTCAAGAGAGAACCAACGTAGCCAGATCTGTAGAGACTGCGATCACACATTTCCAACAAAGGACTTCAGCTGTTCTTACAGCAGTATTTAGTTACAACAGGGAATAAGCGGAAAGCCTGAAACGATTGGACGAAACTTTGCAGACAGGTTCTTCAAAGCCGGTAATTTCAGCACCGCCTCCAGCCACCGAGCCACTGAGTCCCCCCTTTTTTTTCCCCTTCTCCTTTTTTCCCCCCTTTTTAAAAGTCTTATGATAACACTTGAAATATGAAAATACAGAGCTCGCAAGGGGGAGGGGAAAACATGGTCTCCGCTTCTATAAAAGTGGCCGGGGCTGGCTGGCAAAGCTGCGGCGCCAGCGGAAAGATGAGGGGAAGCCAAACATTGGCAGAGATGCCGAGGGGTCAGGGCAGCCCCCGGCCCGGCCGTGCCACCCCCCCCCCGCCCCCAGTCGGCAGCCCCCCCCCCCCGGGCCAGCCGCCCTGCGCCCGGCAGCTGCCGGGGCCAAAACTACACCCGCGATAAGAGTGTGCACCGCGGGCTGAGAATAACCTACGCTGGCTCCTTCCCACTAAAGGGAAGGAGCTGTGACCGCCCAGGGCACACGTCCCTACTTCTGCCCCTGTACAGACGAATACACCTTGTGCGTGCGTGTGCGCAGAAAACGTATGTTGTCCGTTTTATATACGCGTTTGTTTTAATTGCGAGAAACACGATATGCATCTGCATATGCTTGCAATTAAAATCTTAATTGATCGGATATCACCAGGATCGTCGTTCTCGTACGCTAATGACTAGTGTCCTCTTAGGTCCGCACGTCTGCCCTTTTTACCTTCCATCTCCATTCCGAAGCGAAGACGAGTTTTTAAACAACGCTTCTAAAACTCAGGGTTTATTTTGTCTTTAGAATACAATCAAACAAACACCAACAATAACAACAACGGGAATAACAACAGCAACACCACGGAATTACTTGAGCAACCCGCCGAGATAAATAAATAAATAACCAGAATCGAAAAACTGCAAGAAAGAAAATGCCCGGGTGTGCTCTGCAGCAGAGAGGATGGGAGTGCAGCGGTGGGCAGAGGAGAGTCAGCCTCAGCTGGGTACCCCGCTGCTGTCTCCCAAGCTGCGTATGAGGAATTTTTCTGCCCTGACAAAGAAAATTATCCCTTACAGTGTTATTTGGGGGGGGGGGGGTGTTTATACATATTTTTACATTTTGGGGAAGATCAAACAGGAGCCCAGTTCTTCCGTTCTCTCTCCCGTTTTCCCAGTAGCACCGGCGTAAGTACGAACAAAATCCTGCCCGAGAGCATCCTCACAGGAGATTGCTCGTGTCCCGTCCCAAATCGTGCGGGTCGGGAGACGCTGTACCTCCCCCGGCGGCAAACCGAAGCCCGCCCGCCTGCTGCACCCAAAGACACCCGCAATGGGCCCGGCGGCCGGGGGTCTCGGCGAAGGAGACCCCGCCAAAGCCCGGCCGAGCTCGGCGGCGGCCGCGGGCACCGCGCTCCCGCAGCGCTGCCGGGACCGCCGCCCCATAGCCCCGCCGGAGACTTTGGAGGCCCGTCCGTCGGCCGGACCGGGCGTTTCTGTCCTCGGCCTCTTTTCCGAGAGGATCTCCCGTGGTCTGAGCGAGCCCAGCTTCAAGCAGAGCCTTAATGCCCGGCCTTCGCCACTTTCATTACCTCGGTTAAAAACTTGAACCTAGTTAACAGGTAGGGTTAATTTTTCCGTGTTATTGTCCTGTTGATCATCGTTTTAATCTTGGTTTTATTTCTACTCCGAGATCAGAGACGCTGGCCCTCTTGACATTCTCCTAATCAAATTCATCTTTCTGTTTAATGGGAAATTGGGGTAAATTCTGCAGTAATTTCATTGCCCTGGAAGAAATCTTTAAATGATTGCTCTCTCCTAGACCACACAGGACCACACAAGCACCGCTGGAGGATATTACTGACCACTGCCTTTAATTTTTATTGTTTGAGTTATGTCTACCAATTGAATCTCCCTCTTATTAGCTTACTCGCTTTCTGCTTTTTTTCTCCCCGAGAGGATGGGTAATAGTTTATTTTCATAACGGCCTTTTGCGAAAAAGCTGACCGTGATTTTCGGTTCTCGGAAGACAGAAGGAACGTTTTGTGTTCAAAGACTATATTTTCGCCCGCAATAAACACAAGGAATGGATGTGAGTTCCCAGTTACCGGAAAGAGAGGTGACACTTCAAACTAACTTTTATGAGGTTAGAGAAAACAGAGCTTTCAATTAATGCTCAACTCTTCTGTAATTGCTAATTAATACCGTGAAAAAATATGGAAAGCCAAATCTGGAGTAGCTGGAGACACTCACAGCTGCGGAAAGCGATGTTTATGTTTAAATCTGTAGGGAAAAGCACTGACAGAAACATCTTGTTCCAGGGGCGGCTGGCCGCTGCCGCGGTGCGGAGAGCCTCGGACGGACTTGGGCTGGTTTTTCCAGCCACAGCCGGCTTCTGGTTTGGGGGGCGGCGTTTTAATGCCGCGGGTGTCCCCCTGCCTCTGTCTGTACAGGAAATATCACCGCTGAGGAACAGAGCGACCCGGAGGGCTGCTTTCACACGCTCCTTTCCGCTCTTTTTTTTTTTTTTTTTTTGCTTTTAAATAGGCAACCGGATCGGCCTGAACATCAGAGCTGACCACACGCTATAATTTCACTGGCATATTCTTCCAGTTTACAGCCGAAGGTTGCTCTGCGTGTGACCGAGTGGTCTCCCTCGCCCATTTATCACTCGGAAACGCGGCTCCTGAAGCGAGCTGAAGGCTTCCCCTGCCTATGCCGGGGGTTGTCCAGGAGATGGCAGGATTGCCTCAGACATGGCTGGAAATCGCGCTGCCTGACAGGAGCCAAGCTCCATGGTAGCTGCGGGGCAGGCGGGCCGGCCGGCCGGCCTGCAATGCATCATTGTGCCACTGCGCATTTGCAGCTCACTTGGTCGAGGTACATATTAATTATCGGTAATAATGCGCGCTACATTTCAGGCGAACCACCGTGCCGTTCTCTCTAAGCACGGCCGGCCGTGTCCGGCTGCAGCCGGGGCTGCGCGGCGGCGGCCCGGCTCCGCGCCCGCGGGCGGGGAGCGCGGAGGAGCGCCGGGGCCCGGCCGGCGCCATGCGCGTCCCGGGGGGAGCCCGGACCCCGCGCACGGGGATTTTGAATAGCGCTCGTCAGTGGCCCAGCTCCGGGCGTAGAAAACTTAAAATCGGCACCGCTGGGTGGACGGGCTGACGCGCCCCGGCCCGTTGCCCCGGGCTCGCCTTCCTCCTGCCTGTAGCTGCCGCTTGCTTACTGCTTGTGCACGTTGTTACTCCGAGATTAAAAGGCGACTCCTCTCCATCTGGTACCGATTTGCCAGCCAGTTCGGGTTTCCTCCTGCCCGGGAAGGGAGCTTTGGCCGTGGCAAAGCTGCGTCTTCTGAGAGCCCGGAGACCGGCAAAGCCAAAGGTTAAGCCTGGAAGGAGGAAGGGAACAGCCCGCGACGGCTCCGCGGCCGGGAAACACAACGGCTCCGGCAGTGCCCGGCCCTCCGTCGGCGGGGAGGCTCACTGGGAGGAAAAGCTTCTCCAGAATTAGGAGGAGCGGAGTATGTGTGTGGCTGGGGGGCAGAGGGGGGAGGCAAGGGTGGGGAGAGAAGAATTTAAAACATTCAGAGAAAACAAGGCTGCGTCGGCAGAGAGGGGTCTTCCAGGTACTTCAGTGATGTGCCCCACGAGTCTCCAGAATCAAACAGAAATGCGCTTCGCCGTAAAACCTGCAACGCTCCGAAACGCACCTTTGTTCGTCCGTTCGGGGAAAATAAACGCCTCAAAAGCCCTGAGCGTTCAAGCGGAAGAGAAAGGGGAAGGAAGAAGGCGGAGGAGGCGGAAGATAACCCCCCGCTGGAGCCAGCCGGTTGCGGAGCGAACGGAGGCCGGGCCGGCCGCCCCCGCCGCCGCGGAGCCCCGCCGGGGCACCGGCAAGTGCCGGGTCGGCCTGGGAGGGGAAAACAAAGGGGCGCTGGGCAGCCCACGGCCGCCGGGCACCGGGCAGGCAGAGCCGGGGTCGGGGGAGAGGGGAGAGACGGGCTCTCCCCTGCCTCCCACCCCCGGTGTTTCAAGCCGGCAGCATTTCATCCTCCCAAAAACCCCTTCCCCAGCGGCGAGGCGCTCTCGGATACGCCTCTGCCTCCTTTAACGCGCCTCGCCTCGTATCTCCCTCTCTTTTCCCAAGAACGGCGTCCCAAAAGTGGCCCCGGGAAGCTCCCAGGCAAGCCTGGAGCCCACGAAACGCCCTGCTGCAAAAAGAAGGCGAATTTCTTCCTCTCTTTTTATATATATCGAAAAGAAATCGTTTTATTAAAGACGCTTTAGGAACAGTTTGGCAACATCGTTAACAGCTAGGAAGTTCAGCCCATATTTCCAACACAAAGTAAAAGCAGGCTTTAAGACAAGAAAAGAAAAAGATATGGTTTATGGAGAAATAGTCTTACTGTATGTCTTACCCACATACACTGGTAATCAAAGTGTTTAGAGCAATAGTACATTATAATAAATAATACTAGTTCGGAACACACACATTTTAATAATTAGACGAGGCACATTAACAGAGAGGATATCGCTTCTCTCTCCTAGTAGTTGACTAGCGTGTCTGATCACCCTGTGTATATCGTAACATGCACACTAGGTTTAAAATAATAAAAAAATCGACAAAATCCTAGCCTTTCGGCCTATATAAATTATGGCATCTTTTGAAATTCCTTATTTATTGCTTCTGTCATTAACACCCGTTTATTTTTGTAAATTAAAAGTTAGCGGTGAACTTCACTTCTCCGACCAGGAGTTTTGGTGGGTTTTTTTTTGTTTGTTTGTTTGGGTTTTGTTTTTTTTTAAGCGCCGTGGCGGGAGGAAGGAGAAGAGTCTTGTGCTTGTCCGGACAAACAGGCTAGAGCGGGCATTTTACACAAGGTCTGCGCAGGTTTATACACACCTCTGTAGCGGCAGCCTCTCCCCTGGCTGCAGGACGAGCTGACCCATCAGTCCCGCCGAAAGCGCTTCCCCGAGATGCCCCGACCTGCGCCTCCGCGGAGCGCCCAGCCGCGCAGCCCCCGCGGCCGGCAGCGCCCGCCCGGGCCCGAAGCGCCCCTTCCCGGGAACAGGCGGCTCCTTTTTCAACCGGGGAATATGAAATCCTTCCACTGAAAACGAAATCGCGGAAAAAAAACCCCGCAAAACAAAACAAAAAAACAACCAACCAAAAAAAAAAACCAAACCCAAACCCAAAACTGTCGAAGCGGGGAGCGCGGTGGGAGATGCCCGGGACTGTGCTTTGCACCCCGCAACTGCTCGGAGAGATTCTCCCTCCCTCGAAAAAGCAATTAAAAATCCGGCTGCAGACGTTACCCCTCCACGCAATTCGTAATTCTCTCCGGGTCCCGGTGGGCTCGGCGGGTTTTGGCAGCAGCCGGGTGCTGCCACGGGTCCGGACTCCGGCTTTCTTGCATTTTCCGATTGATTTTTTTTTTCACTCGGCGTGTTTTGAAGTTTACGATACCAAATCAAAACTGACACTTTTTGGCACTGGCTGCTGTTCAGAGAAAAAAAAAACAAACTACAGAAAACCCCCCAAAGAGTTAAGCATTTAAGAAAGTTATAACTGTAACCGTTCAACATATTTAAATTCGTTTATACTGGCCTAGAGGGAAGAACAGAAAATATAATTAATATTAATATTATTATTATTTTCAAAAGGAAGAAACAGAACTATAATTCAAGATTTGTCAGCACTCCCTTCCACTGAGAGAAAAACGCTGACTTTCATGGAAAACAATTCCCGCAATTTCGCCGCCGCTGGAAGGAGAAAAAAAAATTTAAATATATTTTCAATGAAGTCTTTCCAAAAGTCTTTAGCTGGTCGTAAATTGAGTTTATATATCCATCACTGTCCGCAACTAATAGATCAAGATACATTGTCTTTCAGTTTGGAGACTATTTTCTTATCCTTCACCCTCCTGTTCTGAAACCAAATGGTAACTTGTCTCTCAGACAGGTTTGTGGCTGCGGATATCCTTCGCCTCTTGTCCTTGTTAATGAACTTGTTAATGGCATATTCATTCTCGAGTTCTTTAAGCTGCAGTTTTGTGTACGGCACTCGCTTCTTTCTCCCACGCCGGTAGACACACATATCGGGCTGGTTTAGTGCAACGTCCCCTATTGTAAAAGACATTATGTGAAAAATTAGAATTTTATTACAGGCGTTTAAAGCTTAACCGATACTTGTTGGGCACTGGTTTTCACGGGCAAATAAATAATGCCGGGTTGTTTACAGTTTATTATTATTTACACCGCCACATTATTTGCACGTTAGTAAAGCACCAAAACCTTGATGGACTGTCATCACTTTTCAGGCATGCATCGCTAGCGAGCACGCAGGACGGCGGGGGCATTGGCTGGGGTGCCGAGAGCAGGTCGGTGCTGGCAGCGCACACACAGAAATCGCTTTGGTGTGTGTTTCCCCGGGTTTGTTTGCATGTGGTTTGTGCCTCTGTGCCCTCGCTACTCCCAGCCTCTTAAGTGCTCTGGGGCCGGGTCAATCGCCGGCCGGAGAGGCAGACGAGCGCAAGCCTTCGAGCCGTCCTCCTGCAAACTGCGAACGCGAATACAAACCCGGCCGCCGAGGGAAGCAGCAGGAGAAGGAGCCGCGGCCGCCCCGGCGCCCGCGGGACAGGGGATCCGGGGCCGTGGCGGGGGGGGCCCTGGGGTCTGTCCCGCGGGGTGGAAAGCAGAGGGTGAGGTTTCCTCGGGGGTAGGGGCGGGGGGGGGGGGAAGGAAAAAGGAAAATCCACCGCCCCCCCTCTCTCTCCGCTCTGTGCGTGTCTGTGCAGCGTGTCCACCTCGGCAGGCCGCCCCTGCAGCCCGGGGGGCGGGGGAGGGGACGGGCAGGCGGAGGAGGCGCGGGGGGGGTTCAGCTCAGACCATTTCTCTCCCTCTCGTACCTGGAAAGGACGATTTCCAAAAGTGTGAGCTCTGTGTCTGATCTTTGGCACAGTAAACCTGACTATTCCAGCCATTAGCCAGAGTCCAAGACTGATAGCCCTCCATTGATATGTATGTTTCGTGTCTCGGTTCCCCAGAGCCAAACGTTGAGACCATGTCTATGTACCCAGGAACGTGCTGGTAGGGGGTTGTATAGCCCTGGTAGAAGGACACTTCCTTCGCCCTGGAGGAGACTTCATTGGCGGGGACACTCGTGCTGGTCAGACTGGAGACGTCCATGTACTTTTCCACGGGAAAGCCGCCAATGGAGGCATGGGGGGGAGACTTCAGGGCGTTTTGCTGGATCCCAACCCCGTGGGACATCCTGCAGCTATAGTATCCATTGCCAAAGTGATACCCATAGCCGAGCGCGGGGGCGGTGGCCGGCGCGGCGGAGCCCGGGCAGTCCTTGGCCGGGGGGTCGGGCCTCGCCGCCGCCCCCGAGCGCTCCCCTCCGCCGGCGTAGGCGAACCCCGAGGCGGCGGCGGCGGCAGCGGCGGCGGCGGCCGCTCGGCCCGTGTGCGCCGCCCCGAAAACGGGCGAGGAGAGAAAATTACGGCACTGCCCGGGGGCTCCGCCGCCGCCGCCGCCGCCGCCGCTGCTGTCGCCGCGCAGTCCGTCCATCTCCCAGCTCGCTGCTTTGCTCATGGCCTTGCACATCGCGGGCGGCGGCGGCGGCGGCTCGGTCCCCGGCCGGGCATGATGCAAACGGTTATTTGCCTCCAACAGGTTGGATCCTGGCGGTACGTTTATAAAAACGAAGTCCAGGTTGGGAGGGGGGACGGGGGTGGGGGCGGCCGGCTCCAGATTAGTTTGCCGCAGGCCGGGGGGCTGCTCATAGGCTGCCGTCGAAACATGTGACCCTCCCGCTGCCCGCACTGCCCCTTTCGCCTCGCAGCCCCCCGGTCCGCACCGACGGCGCGCCCCCCCCCTCCCTCCCTTCCCACCCCCGCCCCGCCGCCGCGCTCCCGCCCCGCCGCGGCCCTGGCGCTGGGGAGGGGTTGGGCGGGGGGGGGAAAGGGGGGCGACGGTGATGCCCCTCCGGGCCAGCCTCGCCCCCGCCGCTTTCATCCCCCCCCCCGCTCCTGCCCGCGGCTTCAAAAGGGCCAGCGGAGGACCCTTGGTCCTCCGCTGGCCCTTTTGAAGCCGCGGGCAGAGGCTCTTTTTTTGAAGCCGCGGGCAGGGGTCTGACCGGATCCCCGGCGAGACCTTCCCCAGCTCATTGTTGCTCCTGCGGCAGGGAGAAAAAACCCGACACGGTCTTTGTGTGCCATCCTCCCCACCTCCCTCCTGCCCGGCGGTGTACGGAGTGGAAGGGCTTTGTTATAGGGGAGAAGGGGTCCCCTGGCTCCACGGAGCTCTCGGCCCGTGGGAGACCCCCCCTTCAGCCCCCAGATATTGCTACCAGCCAGGAAATGGCACCGGGGCTGTAGGCAGCGCAAGATGCTAAACCTGGCACTCATTAGACGTGGCTTTTTTCCCCTTGCAGTGTCAGTTCATGTCGTGGTAAGGCAGCCTAGTTAAAACGCGGCGTTTGCTTATGCTGACGGCTGTTCTGGGGGTGACTTCCCAAAACTATGGCAAATCCTTCTGTCGTCTCTCTCGACTCTCCCGCTGAGCCGGGATGGAAATCGCAGGAGCGCGAAGAGCTGGAAATGGAGAAAGCTCCGAAGACGTGTCCCAGCCCCAACCCCAGCCCCAGCCCCTCTGGGCCGGCTCCTGGCGCTCCACGGTTGTGTATTGCAGACACTTAACCCTCTCTCGGGCGTGGAGGGCAACAAGTTGCGGCAGCTCCGCGGGGAAAGGCAGGGCATCTCCGCGCCCGCTGAAAAGCACATAGCTGGGGCCGTGTTTACTGTCCCAGCGGAGGCTCAGGCGCAGGAGAGAAGAGAGGGAGCCGCCGTGGAGGTGAAACTCGGTGCTGAAGGGGTTGGAGGTGGCCTTGCTGAGCAGCCCGGGCAGGCGGTCGCGGGCCCCGCCCGGGCTGCTGGGCTACCACGGGCGCGGAGGGGCCGAGCGGGAGCGCGGCAGGTCGCGCAGCAGCCGCCCCTGCGCAGCCCTGCTTCGTAGCCGCTCTAATAATCGTCGGCAGTTTCTGGAAGCGGGGTGAGAAATGACAAACGGGTGCCAGCAATCGCAGCAACAACCGGATGGCAAGCACGAGTTCACGTTCATTAGTTCTAACCACTTAATTGCTATTAATCTTTCATAATCAGCTAAGAAGTGAGTCGGACGTGATTACATGTTTCACTCGGTTGTAAGTCGAATCAGTATTTACTCTCAGGACATGAAACCCTACATAATTAGGAGGACGCTTTGTCGAGGCACGAATTTCTCATCCTTTTATGACCCTGCCCGCAGCTTTCTAGTGACAACATTGCTAACACACCGAAATCCCGAGAAACGAGAGACTTTATTTCTCCGGACACCTTTCCATTTGTATTCCCATCTCCCGTTGTGTTTCCTCTGGCAAGAAATGCGGTGAAATTTTCTCTCTCGCCACGACATTTTAAATAAGGCTGCCGAAAGAAAGGAGCACCTAAAGCACAGGGTTTCGGAGCTTTTTGAGCTGTGTTACATCAAAGCAAACCACCGTGCAGCCGCAGCGACGCCCGCAGAGGACCTCAGCCCTGCCGAGACCTCTGCGCCAGCGAGAGCCCCTCGATGTCCCAGAAAACTGCGTCTTTGGGCGGGTTTATGGCCAACAACTTCCATTCTATAATGAGCCGTTTTGTGGAGGGTGTAGAAAAGAGCACTGCCTTGCACGGCAGGATATTATGCACACGAATAATAAAAAAAAAATGAGCTCATGAGCCAAGGTCGGATCTCTGAGATCATCCACCCAGTTTACAAGTGGCAGGACGCGTCCCGCACCCCTGGTCCCGGGGGCCATGCAGGGCTCCGTGCTCCGGCCCCGGCCCCAGCCCGCAGCAGCCCGCCGCCTCCCCTGCCCGGGAAGGACCGTCCCCATTGCGACTTCTGTCCGAGGCAGGCAGGGCGACGTGCCGCCCTTGCCGGGCCTCTGCCTGCGGGACAGTCCTTGCCTTCCCCCGGCAGCGGCTCCGCGGGTGCCCAGCGCCCCGCGGAGCCGCATTGCATTTTCCATTGACACATTGCACGGGAATCTGCACACGAGCTAGATAGCATTGCTGCAGAAAGTGACTGTGTTCTCCCCCGCAAAAAAAAAGTCTTCCCCCCCCCCCCGAAATTATCTCATTTCCTTAAATACATTTGACATGATTTAACACAGTTAGGACTCCACTCAAGCTTTTAGCACAGGCTTTTAGTATTTGCTGTCTGTCCTCCGCCTGGTGTCTCCCAGGAAAAAAAACTCAGGTTTTTCATCACCTCCCTCGCCAGAATTCGCCGATGGTAACTGTGTCTTTAGGTAGTTGCTTCTCTTGTAGTGTTTGCTGTAAAAAAAAAAAAAGTCTGCCAGGACAAAGGGAGAACACAAAGGAAGAGAAAAACAATCGATTTATACTTCCCTCAAACCTTCCCCCATGCCCACTGCCTTCTGTTGTTACCTTTTAACTTGCGTGGACTTTTAATAGCTAAACAGAACAGAAGAGCTTTCATTTTCCCCTACCTCTTTAAAAAAAAAAAAGCCAGTTACGAAAATGAAAATATTTAACAGCAAGGGAAAATTGTTAAACTATTTTTTCCCTCCAGATCCGTGCCACAGCTGCTCATCTCCTTATTTACTTCAGCCTTAAAAAATCCTTTTCGAGCCGGAGAAAGTTTTCTCGGGACTCCCTGCGTGGCCTCGGTGCCGCGCTTAGGGGCGGCTGAGCACTGCGGGCATTGAACTTGAGCTCTCGGGTCACGGGCGGGTGCTGGCCGCTCCCTGACTCCCACCGCCGCCGCTCTGAAGCAGCGCGGGGACCTCGGGGACCCTGACCCGGGACGAGCCCGCCGACCTGCCGCAGCTGCGACCTAAAATGGAACATCGGCCGAGCAGCTTTGCGACCGGCGTAACGCTTTATCGTCTAAGCTAAAACCCGTTTGTGTGCAAGGGCAGCCCCAGAAGACGTCACGTAATGATTAACCTCGCGAAGCGAGCGCCCGCGGGATCTCAGCCTGGGTAGCGTGGGCAGGGACGGTGCTGCAGGCCCCGCGTGACCCGGGGACACGCGGGGTTCGAGTCCTTCACCGCTCTCGGGTGACGTTTCACGGAGATTCAGGACCGAACCCGCCGGCAGACGCACCGAGACCGGCCCTATGCTTATGTGACGGCCTGAGGCGGAGGGGAGAGTCGGGGCAGAGCGGGAGCGCGGTGCGTGCCGAGACACGCGAGGCAGCCGCTGCGCGGGCGCGGAGCCGCGCTGCCAAGCGGCCTCCGGCGGGCAGCACCGGCGGGCAGCGCCCGCGGCCCCGCCGCGCCGCGCCGTGCCGTGCCGGCGGAGCGCCGCCAGGTGGCGCCGCCGCGCCCTCCGCCGGCGATGCCGCGGGCCCTGTGCGGCCCCCCGCGCCCCGCAGCGCAGGGTCCCTGGGGGCAGCCTCCGCTCCCCCAGCGCCCGCCGGCGCCCCGCGGCCCCCGGGACCAGCGCACCGCCGCCTGCTTCCGCCCCGCGGGCCGCGTCCCGCAGACCTGGCGCTGCCGCGGGCAGCCCGCCGGCGCTGCGCGCCGCCCCGGGCCCCTGTTGGCAGCCTGTCCCGGGGGGGAAGGAGGAAGCCGATATTCCTGTCGGTCTTCCCGAGCGCGCTCAGAGTGGTGAAAAGCTGGCCGAGACGTTGTTTGGCTGATTCAATACGAACTTCAGTTCAATTAAGTTGTGTGACCTCTTTTTCCCGGGTAAGAGTTAATAAACGAGCACTGAAATACTCTTTGATGCCTCGAGTAATAACTTTAAAGGTAAAAATGAAAAGGAGTTTGGCAATGGGCCTAAGCAGCTATCTAAACTTACAAGAACAACTGAGTAAACAGCGTCTAACAAAACCTCGCATATTTCGGCCGCCTCTGTAACTTCCTCCCCCTTTGCCCACTAATGTCACTCTAATGCCGGAGGTTCTTTAGGCTGAGCTGTTGGGTTTGAAGAGCTATAAACATATGCCGAAAGATTTTTAGGCTGTGCTATTGTTTTGGGGGAAAAAAAAAAAAAAAAAGAAAAAGGAAAGAACCCAACCCAAACCAATGGATAAACATCAATACAGTAAATGCATCTAGTTTGCTGGGAGTATAAATATCAGATGACTAGTTTATTAGTGGCTTGACGGTTTGGGGTGAACTGATTAACTGCATGGCGGGGAACGGGTTTGTTACCTCACATCTACTTAGTGGTAGATTATGAACGTCTTTTATAACACGTTATTTCCCTTGCATCTGAGTGTAGCTACATATTAAGATACGTTGTACATAACCTAAGGTATCAGTATTATTTAAAAGGTGCAAAATATAACATAACACTAATAAAGATCACTCACAGCCGCACTTGCATGTGACCTGGTTTTTTCTCACGTCAGGGCTTTACATGTAGTCTTTTCCACCGGCTCCGAACAGCATAAAAAACGTTCGCCCCTTTTTAGTGGTGCAGTAACATTTCTGGAGTCTCGGGCTGTGCCGGCTTTGGTTGTGTGCGCACACGAGAGCCTCGGAGATGTGATATCTCGGCTGCGGTTTCCGAACGAGACGGGGGTAAGATGCTCGCCCCGTTACAGCCTTTAAGAAAACAGACGAGGGCGCCAAACGACAGCAATAAACCCTGCCGCAGGCTTCCGCTCCGCCTCCCGCCCCGCCGGGCCCGGCTGCCGGGGCCGCCGCCGGCCCGGCCCGGCGGGGCGGGGGAAGCGGGGGCTCCGGCACCCCGGCAGCGGGCAGAGCCGAGCTGGGGTGTAGCAGCGGGGACACCCTCCGTCCCGCCGGGAGGGCAGCGGGGGCCCTTTGGGGGTGTGTGTGTGGGGTGTCGTTTGCGGGCTCTACCCGCCGCCCCGCGGCTTGCGCCCCGCTCCGCCTCGTCCCGCTCCGCCGCCGCGCCCGCGGGCAAGGAAAAGTTGATATTTACTTTTGTCTGGGTTTGGGGCTGTAAAACGCAGGACACCACACTGCAGTCTAAATTCACATTTCAAAGCGTTGACATAAAACGCCCATTAATGGAAGGCTGGATTTTGCAAACAACGCCTAGAATGTTTCCTAAATATTTGGTGGAATGTTTAGGGAGACTTTAACACGTTATTAAAAAAAAATCTGTCAAGTATCCCATTTTCGAGCTATGAATCATGCGCGAGAGCACGAGAACTTAGGAGATGTGTGTGACTAACATTAGCAGGAACAGCTCTCCTCGCAAAAAATCAAACCCGCGTTTAATCCCAGGAAACATTGGGGTGTTTCTCCGGGCGATGAAGCTCAGATTCCCGGGATCTAAATGCTAGATGATGCGGGTGAAAAAAACCCACGGCGAGAATAAAGGCTGGGCAGCTCTCGAAGCGCACTCCAGAGATGCTAACGGCAAAGGATTTATCTTCGTTTAAATGGTTGCCATCAGCGTCATTATTACTAGCAAAGTTATCACTGAAGGGAGACTTTCCGACTGTGGCGGCTGCCGAGCGCGGCAGCCCCTGTCCCCTGCAGCGCGGCGAGGCTGCGCCCCGCGGCACCCGGCCAAGAGCGGAGGGATGAGCTAACTGAGCCACAGGTAACTTCGGAGAGAGGGTGCTCGAGGTGATGTCTCTGCTAGCTCGAAGCCTGTAGGCAATACCTCCCCACACCCCCCCGTCACTTACTTCTATGAGTATTTTTTAATTTTTAAATGCGCGGACTTTATTGGCGGTGGGGAGGGAAGAAGCAGAGGGCTGGAGAGAAACCTGCCGGGAGGACGAAACGGCACGGCCGCTGAGTGTTTTAAATCACCAATGCGTTGAACGTCCTTCGGTTATTTCCCCCCCTATCGTACCGTGCCACAGCCAGTATTGTTCCAGAGGGGAGAAAAATCGCAGGCTAGCTTCGTCGATAAGCAGGATTATAGAAAGTAAAAAGGAGATCTTATTTAAGGACGCAACGAAGACAAATATGTCAGAATGCTAATGTATTAGATTACAGTAAGTGTTTTAATTTCCAGGCGACTGCTGTAGGCGCACTCGAATCGGTGCGTGCCGGCAGCAGCGGTCTTATAAAGTCTGGGCATAAGGTTCGCGCGTGTGAGGGGGTGCGTGGGGGTGTCAGTGTAAATTCCTAAATAAAAGTATTAATGTGGTCTGGAAATGGGAGGGAAAAGTAGAGAGATTTCAGCGGCAGGAGGTTCTCGGTCCTCTGGTCCTCTTCCAGCATTTCCTCGCCTTGCGATCTAAAATCCGCCTCAGAAATAATAATAAAGAAAAGGATTATCTAACATTTAGCGTGTAGTTCTGTCCGAGGACAAATGAGAAAGAAGCTGCATCATTAGGACCTAAAAGGCAACAAAACAAAAATCAGAGCATAATGATGCACCTAAATGAAGGGGGAAATGTTGCACAGCTCATTTTATTAATCAGACTGTCAATTCCACCCCAGAGGCCAAACCCCAGAGCAATTCAAGCAAGATCTGATCAAGCTAAGGACAAGAGCTTTACTCCTCACTTCTTGTCTTTCTTTCTTTCCACCTGGATATATTTGTCTGCTCTGAAGCCGCCTTCATTATCCACTGACAGGAGCTTGTATTTATTTGCTTATAAACCTGTTACAATAAATGATTATTCGAACAGCGTCATTCGTACCTTAATGACGAGCACCACTTTTTGATGAATGACATTTCGGGCTAGAAAGGATGTATGGGTCATTTTGACCAGTCATTCCCTCGCTTTGGCATCCCACAATTTTTACGCCTCCCTCAAAAAGAGATAATAATATTTAGAGACACTTGCCGGGCTGAATGTGAATTAGCCCCTGCTGCAGCTCATCATTAGTACAGGACCAGCCCTGCAACTTTGACATTTTTTATAAAGCTGAGATGATGGAAAGAATAAGAAAAGAGATGATCCTGATGGAGAGAGGGCTGCACAGCCCTACAGCTGGCAAAAGGCTCTCGAATTTGTCAGACTCAGCTGGAAATGCGGTGCTGGAGGCCCTTGAAAATTCTCCGCACAGTGGTCGCCTCAGCCCGAGACTGACTGCCGCCTCCCTGCACAGCGCTATAGGGGACATCTCCGCCAAAGGCAAATTTGAAATAGACACTTTATTCAATCTTCAGCATCCGAGCAGTGAAAGCACCGTCTCCTCCGAAATCCCGCCGTCGGAAAGCAGGAAGAAAATCACCCTTTATTCCGAAGTTGCTCAAGAGGCAGATATGAACAGTGATGTGGAGGTGGGCTGCTCCGCGCTCCGCTCCCCAGCCAGCCTGACTTCCTCCCAGCTGAAGGAAAACAGTAACAAAGGTAACTCTTCCTTTATCGTCTCCATCTAAGCCCCGCACTTTGCCAGCCGGCTTTAAAAACCAAAGCAAACCCACCGCCACCGCCAAAGTTGCTCGCCTCTGCACCGGCGCTCTCTCTTCTGCGAAGACAGAGCTCCAGGCTGTAAAATATTATTGCAATTAGTGCGCTACCCCGATAGCCGAGCCACACTGCCCGGGCAGCCCCTGTGCGGGTGCGTGCGTGTGTGTGTGCATGCCCCGATCCATTGGTATGTAGATATATATCCAGAATATAGGTGGGCACAAATATCCACCCACCCATATTCAGGGAATTCTTTCTCCTTATTTTTCCTCGCGCTCTCGGAGCTCTCGGCGTCTCTCCAGCTGTATAGATGTGGATAGACATACACAGGTTAAAGCGGAGGGAGAGAGGAGCGCGAGGAAACTGCCCATAGCTGTCTGTGTGTGTCCTTCCCTGTGTACATGCAACGTGCCGTCTGTGTCCACCTCGGGGTAATTGGGCATTGTTCACTTTTCCTTTGCTTGTAACAGGGGGTTTGAAACGGCCTCCTCTCCTTCCCCGTGCTTTGCGGGGCACGGTGATGGACGGTGGTTGTTATTATTGCTGTAATTGGGGAGGGGGAGCCAGGTGAGCGATGGATTTCCTCGGGGCCACAGTGCATGCCTTTTTTGTCAAATGTGCCAGAGAAAGGAAGGGATCCTCGACGTAACGCCGGAGGAAAAAAAAAAAATTGGCTTTTATGGCTGCTCTTATTCCGCACGTCTCAAACGAAAATGAGAACCGCGGTCGGCAGGGAAAAGGCAAGCGCGGAGCCCGGGCTCCCCGCAGCCTGGCGGAGCCGCACCGAGCCCCGGCCCGCACCCCGGCCCGCTCTCCCCGGGGCTCGGCTGCCCCGCAGCCACCAAACCAACCCGCTCCATGTGCTGAGAATAACGCGGTTATGAAGTGACTCAAAAAAAGAAAAAAACAAACCAACCCCCAACCCCAAACCACCCCAGACCCAACAGTATCGATTCCGTTAGCAGCAGCGATTTGTAAAGATGACAGCTGGCCTTAAGAACCGGCGCGCAGGGCCCGGCCCGGCCCGGCCGGGCGGGTTGAGGTGGGGGGCCGCCCCGCCGCCCGCTCTCACCGCCGTGCGCTCGCCCCGCAGGCTACGCGGAGAGCAGCCCGGCGCCCAGCACCCCCGCCGCCGCCGCCGCCGCCCCCGCCGCCGGCATCGGCAGCCTGCACAGCGGCGGGGCCCTGGGCGGCTCGGCGGCGGGGGCCGACCAGGTGCGCCGGTACCGCACCGCCTTCACCCGCGAGCAGATCGCCCGCCTGGAGAAGGAGTTTTACCGGGAGAACTACGTGTCGCGGCCCCGGCGCTGCGAGCTGGCCGCCGCCCTCAACCTCCCCGAGACCACCATCAAGGTACGCCGCCCCCCGCGCCCCGCCGAGCCGCCGCCGCCCCGGCGCAGCCCCGCCGTGCCCGGCTCCCCCGGGCCGGCTGCCGGCTTGGCTCTTCGGTCGAAGGGCTGGCCGGGCCCTCAGCTCTCTGATCGGCCCCTGTGCCCGTTTGCTTCTCCCCACCGAAAACTTTTCCTCTCCTTTTTAAAAAACTATTGTTATTGCCATTTATTTTCCTCATCGGGTTTTGTCGCGTTAGCGTGTTTCCCAAAGGGAAGAGGGGAGAGAAAATAAAGGCAGCTCTGTAAAACGCGCGGGGATGAGCGCAGCGATACCGTAAAGTCACAGTCCTGCCCGGGGCGGCGGGAGGTGGAGGGGGGAGGCAGGGGCCGACTCGAAGGGAGAACGTTTATTCAGATCGAAGGGGTCCCACCCGGGGCCGGGGGGCCGGTGCCCACCGCTCCCCTCGGGCAAGGTCACAGGCGGTTGCTCCGGGCGGGAGAGGGGTCGCCTACGCGCCAGGGGCGGCCGAGGCGTAGCCGCGGGCCGCGCCGCCTTGGCGAAGGGTGTCGGTGGGTGTCCGCCGCGGCCGGCGGCGGGGCGCGGAGCGGAGCGGAGCTGAGGCCGCGCTGTGCTTGTCTCCCCGCGCAGGTGTGGTTCCAGAACCGGCGGATGAAGGACAAGCGGCAGCGCCTGGCCATGTCCTGGCCCCACCCGGCCGACCCCAGCTTCTACACCTACATGATGACCCACGCGGCGGCCACGGGCAGCCTGCCCTACCCCTTCCACTCCCACGTCCCGCTCCACTACTACCCGCACGTCGGGGTCACCGCCGCCGCCGCCGCCGCCGCCGCCTCGGGGGCCGCCGCCGCGCCCTTCGCCACCTCCATCCGCCCGCTGGACACCTTCCGCGCCCTCTCGCACCCCTACTCCCGCCCGGAGCTGCTCTGCAGCTTCCGACACCCCGGCCTCTACCAGGCGCCGGCCGCCGCCGCCGCCGGCCTCAACAGCAGCGCGGCCGCCTCGGCGGCGGCGGCGGCGGCGGCGGCCGCGGCGGCGGCGGCGGGCTCGGGGCCGCCGGGGGGCTCGGCGCCCTGCTCCTGCCTCAGCTGCCACAGCAGCCAGACGGCGGCGGCGGCGGCGGCGGCGGCCTCGGCGCTGGGCTCGCGGGGCGCGGCCGCCGCCGACTTCCCCTGCACGGCGGCGGGGCAGCGCTCCGAGAGCGGCTTCCTGCCCTACTCGGCCGCCGTGCTCAGCAAGGCCGCCGTCGCCTCGCCGGACCAGCGGGAGGAGGCGCCGCTCACCAGATAACTACCCCGGCCCGGGCCCGGGGGCGGGGGGCGTTTTGTAGGGGGGGTGGGGGCGGGGGGGGCCGGGCCGGGGGGCGCCCCCGGGCTCGGCCCGAAAGTTCCGTCTATTTTTGTATCGCTGACCGCCCCGCCGCCGAGGGGCGCGGGGCCCGGCGGGAGGGCGCCCCGCGGCGCTTGCGCCCCCGCGGAGGCGGCCCCGCCGCGGGCGCTGCCCCGCGCTGCCCGGCGCCGGGCTCGGCGGGGCTGCGGGCGGCCGGGCTGGCGGGTGCGGGGAGGGGGAGCCGGCGGGAGGGAATGCGTTTCTGGCGCTTTTTTTTTTTTAATTATTATTATTATTATTATTATTATTTCGGTTTGAGTTCGACTAAATGGGAAATGTCTCGC